>NC_079189.1:97853039-98185539 GCF_029499605.1 Hyla sarda
GGCATCGTGACAGTAGATCCGGCCATGGATCCCGCTGAAGTTCCTCTGCCAGTTGTCGCTGACCTCACCACGGTGGTCGCCCAGCAGTCACAACAGATAGCGCAACAAGGCCAACAGCTGTCTCAACTGACCGTTATGCTACAACAGTTGCTACCACAGCTTCAGCAGTCATCTCCTCCGCCAGCTCCTGCACCTCCTCCGCAGCGAGTGGCCGCTCCTGGGATACGCTTATCCTTGCCGGATAAATTTGATGGGGACTCTAAGTTTTGCCGTGGCTTTCTTTCCCAATGTTCCCTGCATCTGGAGATGATGTCGGACCTGTTTCCCACTGAAAGGTCTAAGGTGGCTTTCGTAGTCAGTCTTCTGTCCGGAAAAGCCCTGTCATGGGCCACACCGCTCTGGGACCGCAATGACCCCGTCACTGCCTCTGTACACTCCTTCTTCTCGGAAATCCGAAGTGTCTTTGAGGAACCTGCCCGAGCCTCTTCTGCTGAGACTGCCCTGTTGAACCTGGTCCAGGGTAATTCTTCCGTTGGCGAGTATGCCGTACAATTCCGTACACTTGCTTCAGAATTGTCCTGGAATAATGAGGCCCTCTGCGCGACCTTCAAAAAAGGCCTATCCAGCAACATTAAAGATGTTCTGGCCGCACGAGAAATTCCTGCTAATCTACATGAACTTATTCACCTAGCCACTCGCATTGACATGCGTTTTTCTGAAAGGCGTCAGGAACTCCGCCAAGATATGGACTCTGTTCGCACGAGGCGTTTCGTCTCCTCGGCTCCTCTCTCCTCTGGTCCCCTGCAATCTGTTCCTGTGCCTCCCGCCGTGGAGGCTATGCAGGTCGACCGGTCTCGCCTGACACCTCAAGAGAGGACACGACGCCGTATGGAGAACCTCTGCCTGTACTGTGCTAGTACCGAACACTTCCTGAGGGATTGTCCTATCCGTCCTCCCCGCCTGGAAAGACGTACGCTGACTCCGCACAAAGGTGAGACAGTCCTTGATGTCTACTCTGCTTCTCCACGTCTTACTGTGCCTGTGCGGATGTCTGCCTCTGCCTTCTCCTTCTCTACAGTGGCCTTCTTGGACTCTGGATCTGCAGGAAATTTTATTTTGGCCTCTCTCGTCAACAGGTTCAACATCCCAGTGACCAGTCTCGCCAGACCCCTCTACATCAATTGTGTAAATAATGAAAGATTGGACTGTACCATACGTTTCCGCACGGAGCCCCTTCTTATGAGCATCGGATCTCATCATGAGAGGATTGAACTTTTGGTCCTCCCCAATTGCACCTCGGAGATTCTCCTTGGACTTCCCTGGCTTCAACTTCATTCCCCAACCCTGGATTGGTCCACTGGGGAGATCAAGAGTTGGGGGTCCTCTTGTTCCAAGAACTGTCTAAAACCGGTTCCCAGTAACCCTTGCCGTAACTCTGTGGTTCCTCCAGTAACCGGTCTCCCTAAGGCCTATATGGACTTCGCGGATGTTTTCTGCAAAAAACAAGCTGAGACTCTACCTCCTCACAGGCCTTATGATTGCCCTATCGACCTCCTCCCGGGTACTACTCCACCCCGGGGCAGAATTTATCCTCTCTCTGCCCCAGAGACTCTTGCCATGTCCGAATACGTCCAGGAGAATCTAAAAAAGGGCTTTATCCGTAAATCCTCCTCTCCTGCCGGAGCCGGATTTTTCTTTGTGTCCAAAAAAGATGGCTCCCTACGTCCTTGCATTGACTACCGCGGTCTTAATAAAATCACGGTTAAGAACCGCTACCCCTTACCCCTCATCTCTGAACTCTTTGATCGCCTCCAAGGTGCCCACATCTTCACTAAATTGGACTTAAGAGGCGCCTATAACCTCATCCGCATCAGAGAGGGGGACGAGTGGAAAACGGCATTTAACACCAGAGATGGACACTTTGAGTATCTGGTCATGCCCTTTGGACTGTGCAATGCCCCTGCCGTCTTCCAAGACTTTGTCAATGAAATTTTTCGTGATCTGTTATACTCCTGTGTTGTGGTATATCTGGACGATATCCTAATTTTTTCTGCCAATCTAGAAGAACACCGCCAGCATGTCCGTATGGTTCTTCAGAGACTTCGTGACAACCAACTCTATGCCAAAATTGAGAAATGTCTGTTTGAATGCCAATCTCTTCCTTTTCTAGGATATTTGGTCTCTGGCCAGGGACTACAGATGGATCCAGACAAACTCTCTGCCGTCTTAAATTGGCCACGCCCCTCCGGACTCCGTGCTATCCAACGCTTTTTGGGGTTCGCCAATTATTACAGGCAATTTATTCCACATTTTTCTACCATTGTGGCTCCTATCGTGGCTTTAACCAAGAAAAATGCTGATCCCAAGTCCTGGCCTCCTCAAGCAGAAGACTCCTTTAAACGACTCAAGTCTGCCTTTTCTTCGGCTCCCGTGCTCTCCAGACCTGACCCTTCCAAACCCTTCCTATTGGAGGTTGATGCCTCCTCAGTAGGAGCTGGAGCTGTTCTTCTACAAAAAAATCCTTCCGGGCATGCTGTCACTTGTGGTTTTTTCTCTAGGACCTTCTCTCCAGCGGAGAGGAACTACTCCATCGGGGATCGAGAGCTTCTAGCCATTAAATTAGCACTTGAGGAATGGAGGCATCTGCTGGAGGGATCAAGATTTCCTGTTATTATCTACACCGACCACAAGAACCTCTCCTACCTCCAGTCGGCCCAACGGCTGAATCCTCGCCAGGCCCGGTGGTCTCTGTTCTTTGCCCGATTTAATTTTGAGATTCACTTTCGTCCTGCCGATAAGAACATTAGGGCCGATGCTCTCTCTCGTTCCTCGGATGCCTCAGAAGTTGATCTCCCTCCGCAACACATCATTCCACCTGACTGCCTGATCTCCACTTCTCCTGCCTCCATCAGGCAGACTCCTCCAGGAAAGACCTTTGTTTCTCCACGCCAACGCCTCGGAATCCTCAAATGGGGTCACTCCTCCCATCTCGCAGGTCATGCGGGCATCAAGAAATCTGTGCAACTCATCTCCCGCTTCTATTGGTGGCCGACTCTGGAGACGGATGTTGGGGACTTTGTGCGAGCCTGCACTATCTGTGCCCGGGATAAGACTCCTCGCCAGAAGCCCGCTGGTTTTCTTCATCCTCTGCCTGTCCCCGAACAGCCTTGGTCTCTGATTGGTATGGATTTTATTACTGATTTACCCCTTCCCGTGGCAACACCGTTATTTGGGTGGTCGTTGATCGATTCTCCAAAATGGCACATTTCATCCCTCTTCCTGGTCTTCCTTCTGCGCCTCAGTTGGCTAAACAATTTTTTGTACACATTTTTCGTCTTCACGGGTTGCCTACGCAGATTGTCTCGGATAGAGGGGTCCAATTCGTGTCTAAATTCTGGAGGGCTCTCTGTAAGCAACTCAAGATTAAATTAAATTTTTCCTCTGCATATCATCCCCAGTCCAATGGACAAGTAGAAAGAATTAACCAGATCCTGGGTGATTATTTGCGACATTTTGTTTCCTCCCGCCAGGATGACTGGGCAGATCTCCTTCCATGGGCCGAATTTTCGTATAACTTCAGGGTCTCTGAATCTTCCTCCAAATCCCCATTTTTCGTGGTGTACGGCCGTCACCCTCTTCCCCCCCTCCCTACCCCCTTGCCCTCTGGTCTGCCCGCTGTGGATGAAATTTCTCGTGACCTTTCCATTATATGGAGAGAGACCCAAAATTCTCTCTTACAGGCTTCTTCACGCATGAAGAGGTTCGCGGATAAGAAAAGAAGAGCTCCCCCCGTTTTTTCCCCTGGAGACAAGGTATGGCTCTCCGCTAAATATGTCCGCTTCCGTGTCCCTAGCTACAAGTTGGGACCACGCTATCTTGGTCCTTTCAAAATTTTGTGTCAAATTAATCCTGTCTCTTATAAACTTCTTCTTCCTCCTTCTCTTCGTATCCCTAATGCCTTTCACGTCTCTCTTCTCAAACCACTCATCCTCAACCGTTTTTCTCCCAAATCTGTTCCTCCCACTCCTGTTTCCGGCTCCTCGGACGTCTTCTCGGTCAAGGAAATTTTGGCTGCCAAAAAGGTCAGAGGGAAAAATTTTTTTTTAGTAGACTGGGAGGGTTGTGGTCCTGAAGAGAGATCCTGGGAACCTGAGGACAACATCCTTGACAAAAGTCTGCTCCTCAGGTTCTCAGGCTCCAAGAAGAGGGGGAGACCCAAGGGGGGGGGTACTGTTACGCCGAGCGCTCCGGGTCCCCGCTCCTCCCCGGAGCGCTCGCTTCACTCCCTCCGCTGCAGCGCTCCGGTCACGTCCTCTGACCCGGGGCGCTGCGATCCTGCTGCCAGCCGGGATGCGATTCGCGATGCGGGTAGCGCCCGCTCGCGATGCGCACCCCGGCTCCCCTACCTGACTCGCTCCCCGTCTGTTCTGTCCCGGCGCGCGCGGCCCCGCTCCCTAGGGCGCGCGCGCGCCGGGTCTCTGCGATTTAAAGGGCCACTGCGCCGCTGATTGGCGCAGTGGTTCCAATTAGGGTTTTCACCTGTGCACTTCCCTATATTACCTCACTTCCCTTGCACTCCCTTGCCGGATCTTGTTGCCTTAGTGCCAGTGAAAGCGTTCCTTGTGTGTTCCTTGCCTGTGTTTCCAGACCTTCTGCCGTTGCCCCTGACTACGATCCTTGCTGCCTGCCCCGACCTTCTGCTACGTCCGACCTTGCTTCTGCCTACTCCCTTGTACCGCGCCTATCTTCAGCAGCCAGAGAGGTGAGCCGTTGCTAGTGGATACGACCTGGTCACTACCGCCGCAGCAAGACCATCCCGCTTTGCGGCGGGCTCTGGTGAAAACCAGTAGTGGCTTAGAACCGGTCCACTAGCACGGTCCACGCCAATCCCTCTCTGGCACAGAGGGTCCACTACCTGCCAGCCGGCATCGTGACAACAAGTAGACAAAACATTTCTGGACTATATGTAAATTCAATCATTTTAATTGTTTAAACATTGTGTATAGTATACACGAATTAAATCTACAAAGACGCATCTATGGTTTGAATTCATTATGCCTTCTTCCTCTTTATTTCCAAAATCTCTTTCATTCTTTGTGTTAATATTAAACACAACTAGGACTGTAATGTAATGTGCAAACAGTAGGAGAAGAAACTTAGGGTAAGGTCAGGTAGAAAAGCTCCAGTGCTTAACCAACCTAAGAAATTCCTAGTGTTTATCCAGTATGTACACTGTTATCTGTCACTGAGACTAATCTCTGCATGTATAAACAAACTCAATTTCAGGACTTAATACTTTCAGCTAAAAGCCATCATTTCTATTGTGTCAGAATATATATACAGTAAAGATTGTGAAGCAAATGTCTCCGTACACATTCCTCTGGATAATGCTGAATAATTGTACTGTGCTTCCAGAGATGCTACTAATAAGAGGACAGGTAGACTTTCATATAAGTGCAAAAAATATTAAACAAATTGCAATGGTCAACTGATATTATTTTATTGATATTCTTTTAGGATTTGACTTTTTTACTAAATCTTACTTGGATGCATTTTCACTTGAATCATGAGCCATTTTGAGGTTGTGTTCACATGTTGTGTGTCTTTTCAAAGTAACTTTCCCCATTCTGCAGCATTTTTCTCAGGGTGTGGATGGAATTTAAAATCTCATTTACTTGACTGCGACAGTTTTGCACTGTAGAAATGTAATCTGCAAATCTATACAGAAAATCTGGTACATGTGAATGGGCCATGTATGACTGCTGTGATCATGCAATGTGTCTTTTCAGAGAGCAGGAGTAGCGTCAACAACACTGATCCTGACCACAAAGAAATGGAACATAATGAAGGTAAATAAACAGTTAATAAATGATAGCGGCGAAGGTGGGCCAATTTAAATTTTTGTGTTTTTAATAGATCAGATAGAATATATGACATAGAATGGTGTTTTACCCAAACAGCACCCGTGATTGTGTTACAGGGTGCAGATCAACAGCAGACAGGAGCGCCACTTGTCATTTAGACTTTTATTGATCACAGCTTTTAAGGGTGTAAATTACTGACATGAGTGTGACCAATGCCGGCTGCTGATAATAGCTGGCACCCGCCATCTATGAAACAAGTTTAGCTCCTAAGCTCACTTCTGTTAGGGTACATGCTCAAAAATTAAAAGTAAAGCAACTAATATCCTAATTTCATTTGGCCCTAGTCTATCACATCTCTGATAATGTGAGAATTGCATTATGAGGGCAGTTTCTGCTTTGCATTCCCAGCTTTGTGCAGATGTTTGGCACAGGTAGGCACTCCACATATGGCAGAACACATGGGACAAATAGTTTCTGTTTCTGCTCTTCAAAGAAATAGGGCAAATTCTGGACTGGACTATATCTACAGACATATTCATGTCAAACAACATATGACAAATCCAAATGGATGATAACAATAAAGTGTATATATAAGAATATCTTACTGTAATTCACTAGTAACATTAATAAAAAGTAAAACAAAAATGCAAAAGGTTATGTAAGTAAACTGTTATAACACTTATTGTATTGTATAGAGAAAGCTATGATGACAATATTTTACTTGCACTTAAACCTCTTCAGTTTAGCATGAGAAAGTGTAACTGAACCACACAATACGACAGAGGTCATGGATTATATTTCCAAGGTGCTGTCCAGCTTGCGTAATATGGTATAATGTGGTGTCTCAGCAAGAGCTACAACTAAGCGGGTATGTGGAAGTGGAGTCTAAATCCTGCTGAGGATGGTGTAATCTAAGAATGGCAGTATTACCTACATAAAACATGTTATAGAGTTTATAAGTGAGTAATAGAGTCCTTCTTTGATCTTTATAAGGAATGTAGAGTTTTAAGTCGCAGAGAACTTTAATTTTAGTTTAAGTGACCCTTTCCTTTCATGTATGGCTTCTATGGCACCACAATCTGGCACTGATGAAACAGGATTCCACCAGCTTTTTTTTTTTTTCTTTTACTGTAGATGGATTGAATATGCCATGATCATGTGATTGGTGGGGATACAATCATGTATGTTATAATATATGTAATGAAGCAATGATCTGTATCCACTTTGCTACCCAACTGGTTTAGCTTTGAACACACACAGGAGTAAAGTACTTTGCGAGTCTCGGCTTGCACAAGTTTGGCAATTGTGGTAATAATAGCAGAAGGGCTGAGGAAAACATGGCATTTTGGAACCTAAATGAAGGGAAGAAGAAGTACTGGGAACACTGAGAAGACATCAGGGTAGCCCAGCACACCTTGCAGCAAGATCACATGACCCCAGGTTATCCAATCATTGCTTGCATTTATGTGACATACAGCTCCAAGGTCAATCAGGAGACAGCATCAAGGTTTAAGAGGCAGAAAAAGCCCTTTGCACTGCATTGTGGCCACCATCTTGGAGAGAGAGAGAGAGAGAGAGAGAGAGCAAGGACTACTGATCCCAGAAAACCTTCACAATGATGTGTACTGTGTAAATAAAAAGTGTTCATCCCTCCCTGATTCCAGCTTGGGGTCCAAAGAAGGCGAATATGTGAAAATTTGTGAATATCGGCACTTCTAGAGGACACCGATCCCTCCCTTCTTTTAGCTTGTGGGCCAATGAGAAGGATGCAGATACAGTTGTCAGAGGTAAGCAACATCCTTAGCAACCAATAGGAAAGTAGTATGTTGAAAGATATAATTGTGCATGCGCATTTTCATTACGAATTTCGCATAAAAAAAGAGAATATGCGATATTCGCGAATATAGGACAAATATTCATCCATAGGTTTGCAAAATATTGCGAATTTGCATATGACCTATGAAACTCATCACTAATGACCAAGCGGTATTTAACTGCGAAACAGAGCTGTCACTGCTCCTTTGAGCTCGGAGGAGCTCTTGTTGTTTTACTTTCAGCATCCTATGTAACCTACACCTTATGCCCTGAATTAACAAATCTTCATGCTTGCAACTAAGTCAGGGCAAGTGCTATGTTATTGCTACTATTTGGACTTTTGTATAGCTCTCATTTTCTTGTTACGTTTAGCACTGTCCACTTTGCTAGAATCATACAGTTTAATACTGTCATCCCTTAGTGCTGAGTAGCTTTCCACTTCCTCTACAATCCAGGAATTGTGGTGGCAAGATTCTGAGGCATTATGGTGGATATGCTGAGGAGGAACAAGGAGCCTATGATCAGACATCAGAAGTTCATACTAAAAGGTGTGGTGGGGAAGATGAGGAGGAGTTTGCAAATGAGAATGTAAGCAAGCCTGTTGGCCTGATCAGCTCAGGAGCAGGTGACAGCGACACTGCTGAATTTGCTGAATCTATTTTTTAATATATCTTTCCATGTGGAAACCTTTTCTTACCAGATTCAGAAAACCAGGCACAGTGCCGTCTCTGCAAATAGAAAGTAAGGCATAGCCAGGGTGCATGTAAGCACATGGAGCTGCATCAAAAGGCCTGGCTAGAAGTATCACTAGTCCACCACTGCCTGCTGTCCGCTGGCTACTACTAGCCCTAGTGTACCACTGTCTGCTTTCCACTGGTACTACAACCACCACTAGTCCACCTCTCTTGTTTCTGCTAATACCAGCCAGGCCTACACATACATAGCCCAAAATCCAAAAAAGGGGTATTTTTTCAGCTTTTTATACAAAAGCTATTTCTTATTCACCATTTCGGGAGACCAATCCTCTTGCAACACCCATAAAGTGAGAATATTAGGACAACCCCTAACCCCAAAAAAAGGAATAATTTTCTTCACTTTTTCATACAAAAACTATTTCTTCACCATTTTGGGACACCAATTGTCATATACAATGGCTAAAATATGTATCCATGTTGCATTGTGATTGTTTGTCACTGTTTGCCTGGCTGGTAAATTTGACATCTTCACTAGCCGAACAGACTCCAAGACCTGGTGTCAATAGATAAAAGAAAGGTATGGGAAGTAGCCCCCCCTGTGAAAATGCCTTGTCTTCTAATATTAAATATGGGGGGTCAGGGAAGTATGTCCGCAGCACCTATCTTATACGGTTAGATTCTCCATCATACTACCTTTAAAATGAGTCCTCACATGACCCTTGTGTATATATCCCTGCTGAACTGTATGCACTGGGTGAATCATACACAATAAGGGGGTCATGTCAGGTACCCCTAGAAAAAGGATTTGATGGAGAACCCAAATATAAGAAAATTATGTGGGTGCCTGGCCCATGATAGAAGACAGAGGACATTTCCTATTCTTTGGGCATAAAGGTATCATGAGGAAGTGGGCAACATCTATCTCTCCTCCTTGTCCCGCCCAGGGGCTGAACATAGAGGGATCACCTGTCAAAAGCAGGGTATAAAACTACAGACCTGGGGGGACTAGGGTGCCCTTGCATTGGGACAAGTCCCACCTTATGTCTGGTAAAACGGACGTACATCATCCTTGAAGAGAGTTAAGTTATAGTCTTGAATTTACTTACCTGTTTGGCTATATTATAGATTTGGATTAGTCTTTTTCCTGTTTTGATATAATATTGGGGATAGTAGATTATATTTGGGAATTGTAGCATATCCAGATTGGATTGATAGCTTCCTGTCAGCTTGAAATTGACAGGTGGTGGCAGTGATACCTTTAAATTGGGGGGTGCAATAGGGATTTTTTATAATTATTTTCGGTCTAGTATAGACAAATAGTGATTTTATACATAACCCTACCACCCACTCATGTCGGTTTGTGACACCAATCCTGTTGAAACTCTCAAAAGGGATCATTTTTGGAATTCTTGGAAAAAGCCATTGTATCTTCTTCACTTGCCAGCCACAAAACCTGTTGCAAACATTTTTTATCATTTTTTCAACTTTTCAATATTTACAAAAGCACTATACTACTATTCTTTTCTATTTTGAGACACCATCACCAATCTGTTGCCGCAAACCAAACTTGTTTTAGAAAAGTTTGCTCATGAGCAGAATCTATAGAGTTTTCACCCTACTCCATTTACTCCAGGATATAGGAGCTGAGCTTAGCTTCTGAAAGACATCAGATTGATTTCCAAGAGTGATTCTAGTGTGGGTAGCTGCTGGTTTAGCAGACCAGAAGACACCAATGCAAGACACCTTGGAATCAGACAAAGGCAAATGTTGATCCAGATGTGAGTCTTCGGCAGGCTGCAAAGTAACAAAATCAGAAACAAGCAGGAGGATTGTGGTAGGAAACACAGGTGTCACGCAGAGAGAGGAGATTAGGCATAAGTCAGAACATAGGTTAATGGAACAGATTTACTGTAGAAAACATGCTATTGCTCAGAAACCAGAGAACAGGTGGGGCAGACAGTCACTATATGGGGAAGTAAGAACATCTGCGCACACTCTATGGGCCAGAGCAGGAACAGCTTCAGAGGGCGAAGCAGCAGGAGCATGGGTGGTCAGGGCCAGGCAGTGGTAATTGCAAGTGAACCGGGGACTGTGTCTGCCAGGAGGTGTTGAACCATTAGCTGGTGTAACACAATGGCCCTGATTTACTATTGTAAACCAGACATGTTTTGTCGGGTTGTGCGCCAGATTCTGGTGCATTGCTCCAGAAATTCTGTCTGCGCCAGAATTTGCGTCAGAATTTAAAAAACCTGACAGACTCTTCATTTTACTCATAAACCCCAAAAAAGAGGCTGTCAAGAAAAGCGGGCGTGTCCCCAACATTTTCATAAAAACCCAACACATTTACTAAGGTTTCCACAGAAAATGTGGTGGATTTGAGCTGAGGAAAACCCCACAGATCAGAGCATGTGTAAAAAAAAGCAAAACGTAGGGAAAAATGCTAACCTTAGGAAATATTGTGGACATTTTTATTTAGGGAATTAAAAGACACAAACAAAACTACACTCCACTCTTAGTAAATAAGGGCCAATATCTCCTATGCACTAACTTTGACAGTAATGGACATTTATAGGGGTTATCCGGAAATGTGAAACAGCACCACAACATCTGTCTATCTATCTATATATCTATCTATCTCATATCTATCTATCTATCTATCTATCTATCGATCTATCTCATATCTAACTATCTATCTCATATCTATCTATCTATCTATCTATCTATCATCTATCTAAATTCCCCATAATTGATAGTATCTAGATAAAGACTAAAAACAGTATAAAAACTGAACAATTATAGCTGACATCCTTGTAGAGGATGTGAAGTCCTTAGTGGTCATCTGAAAGAATCTAAGCTCATGTCCATTATTTATTATTGTACATTTTTCATTCACCATATAAGTTGTTATTTTTAGGGATTCTTTATTTTTGCCACAGTCCTGGCTGTACCGCATTTATCAGATAGGTAATTTTGCCTTAAGTTTAGTAGTAAAACTTACTCTAGTTTTGTTCAGTGACTTTACTATGCATATTTTAAACATATTTGTGGCTACGCAGCTCAAAGGAATCCTTTGTATTTATAAATATTTACTTGAAAAATTTGTATGATCCCCTAAGACACATTCAATAGTTATGAATGAAATATATTTCATACCTGAACTGGGTTTGACTAAATAAATATTGATTCGGCAGAAAACAAGCAAGGACTTAAAAAATGACCAAATCAACCCGACTATTACGAATCTGCAACTGAGCAGTCGACAGCAACCAAACATTTACTTAAGGAAGATTCATTAAAATGTTTATGCCTCTTATCACAAGAGCCTTGATAGAATGTCTGCTTTACGTCTGCCGAACAGTAAACCCTTATGTGTTGTGTGTCACAAGAGCCGGCCATGTAGAAAATCTTACTTCACTTGTACAATGTGGCACAGAGGGTGCAGATAAATGACAGGTGTTGCTAAAGTGTTTGCTTACTTTACAAAACCAGTAGCCGTCCATGGACAGGATCAATATAATCTCTTATGCAGGGGCACATTTTATTTACTAGGGCATTGCACTTCATCTTCTAAAAACATTCGGAGTGATGAATGAAAAGATCCTCTTACTCCAATTACCCAAAGTTCAAAACTACAACTCCCACCATGCATGATTGGGGATGTAGTTTTGCAACAGTTACATGGGAAATAGTTTAGGAAATTGTTTAGGAAATAGTTTTTTTTCACAGTTACATGGGAAATTGTTTAGGTATGTCTTACATTGATGCAATATGTTTGTATTCATAGAAATGTAAATATTTACCCCATGGAACATCTGATGCACAGTATGGCCACTTTCTCACAGCCATCGGGCTCAGTTATATGGAGCTCCCTCGGCCAGCCGATCAAACCATCGGTGTATGCATTATTTTTTCTCTCCGCTAAACTACCAGATCCAAGTCAATGGGATCCTTTGGTATCCGTTGGCACCTGGTGACAATCCAGTGGTGTCAGTTGTGCTCTGACCCATTTTTGGACCGTTCGGCACAAAAATAAAAAAGAGGTGAACAGTCCTAGAACGGGACGGAGCACAACATCTATAAGAACCAAGCCATATTTTATGCTGCACAAAATCTGCTGTGCAGCATATTTTGCATAGTGTAAAATATGCTGCATATACGTTGTTACGCCTAGCGCTCCGGGTCCCCGCTCCTCCCCGGAGCGCTCACGGCGTCTTTCTCCCTGCAGCGCCCCGGTCAGTCCCGCTGACCGGGAGCGCTGCACTGTCATGGCCGTCGGGGATGCGATTCGCACAGCGGGACGCGCCCGCTCGCGAATCGCATCCCAGGTCACTTACCCGTCCCGGTCCCCTGCTGTCATGTGCTGGCGCGCGCGGCTCCGCTCTCTAGGGCGCGCGCGCGCCAGCTCTCTGAGACTTAAAGGGCCAGTGCACCAATGATTGGTGCCTGGCCCAATTAGCTTAATTGGCTTCCACCTGCTCCCTGGCTATATCTGATCTCCTCCCTTGCACTCCCTTGCCGGATCTTGTTGCCTTGTGCCAGTGAAAGCGTTTAGTGTGTCCAAAGCCTGTGTTACCTGAACTTCTGCTATCCATCCTGACTACGAACCTTGCCGCCTGCCCCCGACCTTCTGCTACGTCTGACCTTGCCTCTGCCTAGTCCTTCTGTCCCACGCCTTCTCAGCAGTCAGCGAGGTTGAGCCGTTGCTAGTGGATACGACCTGGTTGCTACTGCCGCAGCAAGACCATCCCGCTTTGCGGCGGGCTCTGGTGAAAACCAGTAGCCTCTTAGAACCGGTCCACTAGCACGGTCCACGCCAATCCCTCGCTGACACAGCGCATCCACAACCCGTAAGCCGAATCGTGTCATGCGTTGTGTGTGACCCTACTCTAAGTCCATTTCATACACCATAAATGTCTCTGGCTTTGTTCAGGTAAAAAGTTTTATTTACCTTTGGTAGTTTTCTTTTACCTTTGGTAGCTGCAAATACAGTGAAGGCATTTAAGCATGAATGGAATAGGTATGAGACTATCCTTCATATAAGATAGAGATAGGCATAAGGCTATCCTTCATATAAGATAGAGATAGGCGTAAGGCTATCCTTCATATAAGATAGAGATAGGTATGAGACTATCCATCAAATAAGATAGAGATAGGTATAAGGCTATTCTTCATATAAGATAGGAATAGGTATGAGACTATCTTTCATATAAGATAGAGATAGGCATAAGGTTATCCTTCATATAAGATAGGGATAGGTATGAGACTATCCTTCATATAAGATAGAGATTGGTATAAGGCTAGCCTTCATATAAGATAGGGATAGGTATGAGACTATCCTTCATATAAGATAGAGATTGGTATAAGGTTATCCTTCATTTAAGATAGGGATAGGTATGAGACTATCCTTCATATAAGATAGAGATTGGTATAAGGCTATCCTTTATATAAGTTAGAGATAGGTATGAGACTATCCTTCATATAAGATAGAGATAGGTATAAGGCTAGCCTTCATATAAGATAGAGATAGGTATAAGGCTAGCCTTCATATAAGATACAGATAGGTATAAAGCTATCCTTCATATAAGATAGGGATAGGTATAAGGCTATCCCGCATAGAAGGAAGGGACAAGGATGATTCATAAGTATTTAGAATATTGGGCAGACTAGATGGGCAAAATGGCTTTTATCTGCTGACACATTCTACGTTTCTATTTGTGTTTCAAAAAATTTCCAAATCTGGCCCCAACATATTGTACAACACCGTACAGAGATTTATTTTTTCATACAAAAAGCCATTTTTATGCTGTTAAAGTATGGTAGGTGATCAGTGTATCAGGAGGAACCCCTAATGAATATACAGAGTAAAAAATATATTCAGACGTTGTCTTTGTCATTTTCAAATTATGGACACCACTAACTGGAAGTTAATATCGCTGAATAGTGAGATATACTGACATCCAATTATTTGCCTCATATGTCAGAAGTAAAGATGAGCACATTGATTTAGAACTAATCGGGTTTATTTTTACAAAAATACTATGAATGTGCGCAGCCAGGAGATAAGTGGCAATGTTGTATGCGTCCGCTGCTTTCTTGCATTTACTGAATTGGATGCCCAGTGCCCAGCCCAGTGAATGTTTCCTGAACAGTGTGGCATGCAATGCGGGGAGTAAGTATAAATTGACAAGTTTTTGGAATGGGGATTTTTGAGCGTGTGGCATCGATTTTCCACACAATAAAAAAAAATCAGGCACGCGCTATATTATAAATTAAGTGAACCTCAAGGCATGCGTGTTTAGTTAGCATGAAACCTGCCTTTTCATTACATTGCATTATGATTTTTTACTTGCAATTCTCATGAACAGGTTGCTTACCATGAACATCATGAGCTGTTTAGGCCTTGAGACATGTAAGGTGCCCCAAAATTTCTGATGGCAGTCCTGAGTATATTTACCGAATCAAGCACTGCGCATCCTGTCCAGTGATGTATGGTGCTACTGGGAGTTAATGGCAATACTATATGCATCACTGCTTACACTCTCTACATTTGCCAGGTGCTTAGTGGCTATGTATATAGAATACAATGTATTCCTTGTGACTCCAGGACCGTTTGACTGTTCATTCGAGATAAACCTCCCGAAATGAATTCACTAATCTCTGGTCAGAAGCTTTTCTGACATATACATCTAAGTTAGCTTAATAAAGGATTATTATTTATTTAATTTTTTTTATCAACTGGTGCCAGAAAGTTAAACAGATTTGTAAATTACTTCTATTTAAAATTCTTAATCCTTCCAGTGCTTATCAGCTGATGTATACCACAGAGGTAGTTGTATAGTTATTTTTTGTCTGACCACAGTACTCTCTGCTGACACCTTTGTTCATGTCAGGAACTGTCCAGAGTGGGAGAGAGTTTGCTATGGGTGTCAGCAGTGAGCACTGTATTATACAGCAGCTAATAAGTACTGGAAGGAGTAAGAGTTTTAAATTGAAGTCATTTACAAATCTGTTGAACTTTCTGGCACCAGTTGATATAATAAAAAAAAGGTTTTCCACCGGAGTACATCTGATTGGGGCTGAGCTGTAATGTCAGACTTTTTATTTATTATTTCACCCAACCCCTACATGGACCTCTGCTTACAGGTTATTTTTTATTTTTTTAAACTTGAGGTGGAAATGCTCTTTCATATAAAATAAAAAATGAATTACAGATTCACAATGTGCAAAGATTACGGTTAAAACAGGAGAGACATCCTGACTTTAATCACCAACATTTTTGGGGGCAAAAAACTGTTGGGTCATAGCTCAGCTATGGATTATGAATGATGATCATATGTTATTAGTCTAGGAATCGAATGATATCTTAGTAATCTGTATCACCACTATAGTATAGGGACATTCACATCAACAATAAACTAACATTAAGCTTAGTACCAAAATATTAGAATTTTGCTTACTGAAGTCTTTGGTTTTGCTCCACAGGCGAGTACCTGCGCTGATGTTGCATAGTCTACAGTCTGAACCTGAGAGATATTAGGAGGAAGACACAGCGGAGATATATCTTGTGCATTTTCAGAACCAAATCTTGTAACCTGCACAAAAAATAAGATGCAGATATCAATTAACAGATATATACGTATTTAATATTTACTTTCCTTTTTTATTTTCATTTATTTGTGGTTTATGCTCAGGAGTTTTTGTACATTACTTTTGTTCCAGTTACAAAGACACTACCCTTTGGATATGTCTATTTTGCCTGAAAGGTCTCACCAGCAAAGACAAGAATATCTGGTCAGTTATTAAAATTAAGAATAAAGTTTTGCATTAAGATGTTTTAGGGAAGGTTTCTCACATTATTATCCAGTGTACAACCTACCACAAAGAGATGCGGTTAAACTACAGCATCCATCTTATCTGTGCTTTACACAGATAATGGCCCTCATTTACAATTGCAAGCCTGACATGTTTTGTTAGGTTGTGCGCCAGATTCTGTCGCATTCTGTCTGCGCCAGATTTTGCACCAGAATTTGCGCCAGAATTGAAAAAAACCCTGACTAACTCTTCATTTTGTAAAGAAAACCTGAAAAGGGTGCGTGGCCACTGAGAAAAGGGGTGTGGTCTCCAAAAGGGGCGTGTTGCCGACATTTTCACAAAAAAACGACATATTTACTTAGGTTTCCACATAAAATGAGGTGGATTTGAGCTGAGGAAAACCCTACAGATCAGAGCATGTGTAAAAAAAAAGCGAAGTGTAGGGAAAGTGGAAAATGTAGGGAAATGTTAGTAAATACCATGGAAAATAAATTGTAGGGAATTAAAACCCACTAAGAAACCTACACTCCACTCTTGTATTGTCTGGAGAAATAACGCTGTCAGTAAAAAAACCATTATGGTTTATATATTGAGTTTCTAAACCTGTACTAGCTGCACAGGTGCAGAGCATTGATATTGCGGCCACTCGTGTGGTGACCCCATTCACATATGTTAGTTGCGATGCAGCACAACTCCGGGGTTGGACATAACCATCTTTGGATGCACAGTCTATTTTGTAGCCAAAGTCACTGTGTAGCCCAAGTCTTTCACAGCTCGGCTTAAACCAAATGCAGCAAGTTCCTGCTGGTGTCAGTAGAAATAATTAAATCTGATAATAGTGAAATGTATTATCCTATATGGTGAATGCACATTCGATTCGGCCAATTCGCCAAATTTTCCCTAAAATTCGTTTCGGTCTGAATTTATTTGCGTCAAATTGCTAATAAAAATGTCTATTTCTAGCCTACAGAGAGCCTCAGTAGGGGTGTAGAACACTTTGCCTTGCTGTAACACGCATAGGGCATGTGCTGGGTTAGTGAATTAATACTGTTATTCAGTAGGACATGCAGGTTCTTTTGGAAATGTCCTTCATATCGTGAGAATGTAGTGACAAGAGTTACCTTCCATTCTGGACTTCTTACCTGGCTTTTATGTATAGCAATTATTTATTTAAATTATATTAAGTATTGTTTTAAAATGTACAAGTCACTTTTCATAAATTATAAAACATCTTTAACTCCTTAACGACATAGGACATATATTTACGTCCTGTGCCAGCTCCTGCGATATAACAATGGGTCACGCGGTGACCCTGCATCATATTGGGTCGGTCCCGGCCGCCATCAACGGCCAGGACCCGCGACTAATACTGGACATCACAGATCGTGGTGATGCCCGATATTTAACCTTCAGACGCGGAGATCAAAGTTGACCGTCGTGTCTGAAGTGAAACCGAAAGCATCCCGGCAGCTCAGTCAGGCTGTTCGAGACCGCCGTGGTGAAATTGTGGTGTCCAGAACAACTTGCAGTACACCAGGAGGATCCCTACCTGCCTCCTGCATGTCCGATCACAGAATGACTGCTCCGTGCCTGGGATCCAGGCAGGAGCAGTTGAGCGGCGATAACACTGATCAATACCATGTTAATGCATGGCAGTGATCAGTGTTTCAAGTCATGGCAGGTGGTGGATCCTCTGAGCCTGTGTGGATGATGACGTGAGCCGTGCCAGGGAGAGGATTCTAAGGTGCCGCTGGCTTTCACCAGAGCCCGCTGCAAAGCGGGACGGTTTTGCTGCGGCAGGCAACACCCAGGTCACTACCCCTGGCACGACTCGTCCACACAGGTAGCTGGGAAGTGGCGTGGCACAGAAGGAGACTGGCAGGACGTGGCAAGATGGCAGTAGGTCAGGGCAGGTAACACAGGTGCAGGGTAGGAAGGTAGCAAGGAACAGGTACACAGTAAAAGAGACACAGAACGTTCCCTATGGCAATAGACAACCAAAGATCCGGCTAGGAAATCAAGGGAGGAGCTGATATTTAAGGACAGGGTGCAGACACTTGACTAAATGAGCACTGGCCCTTTAAGAGTGAGTGATCCGGCGCACGCGCCCTAGGAGGAGGGGGCACATGGACCGGGGCTGCGAGGACAGGGAGGTAAGTGACGGGCTGGGATTCGCATGCGGGCGCGTCCCGCGATGTGAATCCCAGCCCTGCCGGCAGCGGGGACATGACATAGCGTTCACCGCCAGCGTGTCTGGCCGGAGCGCGGATGTTACAATACCCCCCCTTTGGCCTCCCCCTCTTCTTTGGAACTCAAAATGTTCCCCACTACATGAGACCAAGGGGTTTCTGGAATGGACAAAGGCTGTAAGGGACCTGCAGGCTTCTGTCAAGGAGTCTTCCGCCTTCTAAGGTGACCAACTGACAAGGAAGAATGTCCCCAATTCAAGACTTTTTGTCTGAGTTTAACAGGCACAGAAGATATCACAAGGGGAACAAGACAATGATCTTGGCAATATTGTCCCCAATAAGTGATTTTACCAGATTTCCAGTCAAGTTGTGGAGAATGACGTTGAAGCCAAGGAAGACCAAGAAGAAGCTCTGAAGTACAATATGGTAGCACATAGAACTACATTTTTTCCTTATGCAAATTTCCAACTTACATGACTAGGGGTTCCGTGTGAAATTACACCTTACAGTTCAGATTTTGTCCATTAACAGAAGAGATGTAGAAGGGCTTGGCAAGACGAGACACGAGAAGACGGTGTTTATGGACCTGGGAGGCACCAATGAAGATACCAGCGGAACCGGAGTCCAAAAGAGCAGAAGCGATAAAAGATGACTTGGCAGAGGAAAATACTTGAACCGGGGTCGTCAAGCAAGGAGAGGTAATACTAACATCTAAGGAAGCCACTCCTACTTGTCCAAGTTGAGAGCATTCTCCCGGACACGGAGGATGCATAGAACAGTCTTTGAGAAAGTGCACCGAACTGGCACAATATAGGCACAAATTCTCATTGCGTCGACAGGATTTTTTCTGCTGCGTTAAAGGGGTACTCCACCCCTAGACAGCCGCTGGGGACCCCCGCAATATAGCATGCGGCACCCACCTGTTTCTGCCGTCACGCCCCCTCCCATAGACTTGCATTGAGGGGACGGGGCGTGACGTCACATGGGGGCGGAGTCGTGACATCACGGACTTCCGTTCCCGTGGTCGGGACCCAGACCCTCCAGCGCTACCGGAGCAGAAACAAGTGGGTGCCGCATGCTATATTGCGGGGCTCCCCAGGGGCGGACCCCCGCAATCAGACATCTTAGGATAGGGGACAAGATGTCTAGGGGTGGAGTACCCCTTTAAGTGAAAACAGTCCACTTCCATCGTCTCTTTGGCAAGAGATTAGAGGTGGATGTTGGAACACGGGTACCAGACGACATAATCGCCGTTTTCGAGCAGGTTCTTTTCTGAAAGAAAGTTCTTCCTGCCTCTCGGCAAAACGCACATCGATTCCAGTGGCTAAATGGATAAGTTCGCTCAGGTTTAACCGGAGAATCTTGTGCAGCGAGAGCATCCTTGATTCTAGAGGAAAGTACTTTTTTAAAGGTTGCACAGAAGGCCTCGCCGTTCCAAGAAAGTTCAGAGGCAAGAGTGCGGAACTGAACTGCATAGTCACCAATGGAGACGTTTCCTTGGCAGAGGTTCAGTAGAGCCGTCTCGGCAGAGGAGGCTCCCATGCGTTCTTCAAATGCATTGCAAGGAAGGCTGACAGGTTCAACGCGACCAGATCTCTACGATCCCAGAGAGGAGTAGCCCAGGCCAAAGCTTCTTCAGACAGTAGAATGAACACAAACGCCACTTTAGTACGTTCCGTAGAGAACAGATCCGCCATGAGTTCTAGATGGATAGAACACTTTGTCACAAAGCCTCTACAAAACTTTGGATCTCCATCATACTTAGAAGGCAAGGACAAATGAAGCTTGGTCCCGGAGGAAGCTGCAGACACATAAGGAGGCTCAGGAACAGGTGGCTGTAGCTGTTGTTGCTGCTGAGCGGCAAGGAGCTGTTGCGCCATGGCTGAAAGATGATTCAGTTATTGTGCCTGATGGGCTAACTGCTGCGACTGCTGAGCCATGATGGTGGAAAGCTCTGAGACATCTGGCAGAGGCACCCCAGCGGGATCCAAGGCCGGATCTTACTGTTACAGGTCACCGCAGGTGGTGGATCCTCTGGGCCTGTGTGGATGATGCCATGAGCCTTGCCAGGGAGCGGAGTCTAAGGTGCCGCTGGTTTTAACCAGAGCCCACTGCAAAGCGGAATGATCTTGCTGCAGCAGGCGGCACCCAGATCACTACCCCTGGCACGACTCCTCCACACAGGTAGCTGGGAGGTGGCGTGGCACAGAAGGAGACTGGCAGGACGTGTCAAGATGGCAGTACTATAGGTCAGGGCAGGTAACACAGGTGCAAGGTATGAAGGTAGCAAGGAAAAGGTACACAGTAACAGTGACACAGAACTTTCACTATGGCAATAGACAACCAAAGATCCAGTCGGGAACCAAGTGAGGAGCTGATATTTAAGCACCAGGGTGCAGTTGTAGACATTAGACTAAATGAGCACTGGCCCTTTAACCCCTTAAGGACTCAGCCCATTTTGGCCTTAAGGACTCAGACAATTTAATTTTTACGTTTTCATTTTTTTCCTCCTCGCCTTCTAAAAATCATAACTCTTTTATATTTTCATCCACAGACTAGTATGAGGGCTTGTTTTTTGCGCGACCAGTTGTCCTTTGTAATGACATCACTCATTATATCATAAAATGTATGGCGCAACCAAAAAACACTATTTTTGTGGGGAAATTAAAACGAAAAACGCAATTTTGCTAATTTTGGAAGGTTTTGTTTTCACGCCGTACAATTTATGGTAAAAATGACATGTGTTCTTTATTCTGAGGGTCAATACGATTAAAATGATACCGATTATTACATACTTTTATATTATTGTTGCGCTTAAAAAAAAATCACAAACTTTTTAACCAAATTAGTACGTTTATAATCCCTTTATTTTGATGACCTCTAACTTTTTTATTTTTCCGTATAAGTGGCGGTATGGGGGCTCATTTTTTGCGCCATGATCTGTACTTTTTTTGATACCACATTTGCATATAAAAAACTTTTAATACATTTTTTATAATTTTTTTTTTAATAAAATGTATTAAAAAAGTAGGAATTTTGGACTTTTTTTTTTTCGTTCACGCCGTTCACCGTACGGGATCATTAACATTTTATTTTAATAATTCGGACATTTACGCACGCGGCGATATCAAATATGTCTATAAAAATGTTTTTTACGCTTTTTGGGGGTAAAATAGGAAAAAACTGACGTTTTACTTTTTTATTGGGGGAGGGGATTTTTCACTTTTTTTTTACTTTTACATTTTTTTACATTTTTTTTACACTTGAATAGTCCCCATAGGGGACTATTCATAGCAATACCATGATTGCTAATACTGATCTGTTCTATGAATAGGACATAGAACAGATCAGTATTATCGGTCATCTCCTGCTCTGGTCTGCTCGATCTCAGACCAGAGCAGGAGACGCCGGGAGCCGGACGGAGGAAGGCGAGGGGACCTCCGTGCGGCGTTATGAATGATCGGATCCCCGCAGCAGCGCTGCGGGCGATCCGATCGTTCATTTAAATCGCGAACTGCCGCAGATGCCGGGATCTGTATTGATCCCGGCACCTGAGGGGTTAATGGCGGACGCCCGCAAGATCGCGGGCGTCGGCCATTGCCGGCGGGTCCCTGGCTGCGATCAGCAGCCGGGATCAGCCGCGCATGACACGGGCATCGCTCCGATGCCCGCGGTTATGCTTAGGACGTAAATGTACGTCCTGGTGCGTTAAGTACCACCTCACCAGGACGTACATTTACGTCCTGCGTCCTTAAGGGGTTAAGAGTGAGAGCTCCGGCGCGAGCCATAGGAGGCGGGGGCATGCACACTGGGGCTGCATAGAAAGGGAGGTGAGTGACGGGCTGGGATTCGCATGCGAGCACGACCCGCGATGCAAATCCCAGCCCCGCTGGCTGCGGGGACATGACAGAGCGTTCACGGCCAGCGTGTCTGGCCAGAGCGCTGATGTTTCAATCACTGTAGGAAATCAGTGTGTGCAAAGTTATAGCCCCCTATGGGGGCTATAACTTAGCAAAAATAAATGAAAAATAAGTGTTAATAAATGTAAAAAAAATATATATAAACATATATGGTATTGCGTAAATGTCCAAACTATAAAAATATATTGTTAATTAAACCACACGGTCAATGGCATACACGTTAAAAAAATTCCCCAAAAAAGTCCAAAATAGCATCTTTTTTGTCACTTTTTACACCATTAAAAATGAATAAAAAGTGATCAAAAAGTTCATTCAAAACAAAAATGGTACTGATAAAAACTTCATATCATAGCGGAAAAATTTAAAAGTTGAAGGGTCAGAAGAGGACATTTTTAAACGTACAAATTTTCCTGCATGTAGTTATGATTTTTTTCAGAAGTACGACAAAATCAAACCTATATAAGTAGGGTATCATTTACCAAAAAATGCACTGCTTAGAAACGGAAGCCCCCAAAAGATACAAAATGGCGTTTTTTCTTCAATTTTGTCGCACAATTATTTTTTTTTCCCTTTCGTCATGGACTTTTGGGTAAAATGACTAGTATCACTGCAAAGTAGAATTGGTGGCACAAAAAATAAGTCATAATATGGATTTTTAGGTGGAAAATTGAAAGGGTTCTGATTTTTAAAAGGTAAGGAGGAAAAAACGAAAACGCAAAAACTAAAAAACGCTGAGTTTAAGGGGTTAAACAAAGTATGCAAACTACAAGGCTCTTATAACAGCGATCAGCTAATTGCTAAACATTGTTACTCGTTGTGCATTACAGACAGAGCTGTAGCTAGCTTTTTTTTGCTCCTGAGGCGAGAACAGTCAAGAACAGCGATCAGCTAAGTGCAGACATTGTTACATGATGTGCACTGCAGACAGAGCTGTAGCTAGCTCTTTTTGCTCCTGAGGCGAGAATAGAAAATTGTGGGGTTACAGAGAGGTTATGAGGGGTGACAGAGAGGTATAGAGGAGTGAAAGAAGAGTGGGGGTGCACTACCTGAAGCTGAGTAGGCCTCTGTCAATGCTGCCCCTACTCCTTCCCTACATCCACATCATTCTGTTGAGGGACCAGGGAGAGTCCAGAGTTGCTCCACGGAGGATACACGAGAATTGGAGCTGCAGCATCAACCGTCCCGGCACTGCACACAGACTTCCTTCCCCCTGGCCTGCACGCCTGTGACTCACAGTTGCGTAGGCCTTTGCAGAAAAATCTAAAATGTTAGCGTGATATTTCCCACCAAAGTGTCCTGGCAGCCTTGTTGGGAATCAAAGCCTCAGTGTAATGTGTGCTGGACCCCTCTTGCGCCCCCTTGCAACAGTGCATCTGAGGCGATCGCCTCATCAGAGCTACAGCCCTGATTACAGAACATACAAGTGCAAAAAACACTTCAAAAATCACTATAATCTGAGATAAAAGTGGTAGTATTATATGTGAAAAGATCATCAAGGGTGGATTTAAAAAAAGGGTCAGTTTAAGTCTGTTCCATGAACCTGAGAGATGCAAACTCTGAGGACAATGCGCTCCAGTAATCTTTAAACAGTATCTGTCTACAACTCCAGCCGGTGTGTACTTTTGCCTAGCCTTTCACAGTATCTAGGCCCTTAACACTTTAACAGGAACAAAATAGTACACCACTGAGATGTATGTATGTGGTATGCACTTATGAGGGGAAAACAATGCGCTTCAGTACACTTAAAACAGTATTTATGTACAACACCAGCCGGTGTGTACTTTTGCTTGGCCTTTCACAGTATCTTGGCCCTTAACACTTTAACAGGAACAAAATAGTACACCACTGAGATGTATGTATGGGGTATGCACCTATGAGGGGAGGACAATGCACCCCAGTACGCTTAAAACAGTATCTGTGTACAACACCAGCTGGTGTGTACTTTTGGCTGGCCTTTAACAGTATCTAGGCCCTTAAGACTTTAACAGGAACAAAATAGTACACCACTTAGGTGTATGTATGTGGTATGCACTTATGAGGGGATGACAATGCGCTCCAGTATGCTTAAACCAGTATTTGTCTACAACACCAGCAGGTGTGTACTTTTGGCTGGCCTTTCACAGTATCTAGGCCCTTAAGACTTTAACAGGAACAAAATAGTACACCACTGAGATGTACATATGTGATATGCACTCATGAGGGGAGTACAACGCGCTCCAGTACTCATAAAAAAGTATTTGTGTACAACACCAGCCGGTGTGTACTTTTGGCTTGCCTTTCACAGTATCTAGGCCCTTAAGGCTTTAACAGGAACAAAATAGTATACCACTTAGATGTTCGTATGTGGTATGCACTTATAAGGGGAGAACAATGCTCTCCAGTATGCCTAAAACAGTATTTGTGTACAACACCAGCAGTACACAACAGTGCTGCAGCACACAGTTGCTGTGTACTACACCCAAAATCTCATTACCTTCCCTATCAGTGCTTTTAGACAGGATTTAGGCTTGAGGTGAATTGCTGCTGTTCTTTGCAACACACTGGTCTCTGTTCCTCTCTGTAATAGAATGCTGATGTGACTGGGAGGTGAATCGCTGCTGTAAAAATGCTTTTCTGTGCAACACAGAGCGCTGTCTGTCCCTCTCTATCTCTCTGCCATAAAAGGCTGAAGTGACTGGCCGCAAGATGGCTGCCGAATATATAGGGCTGTGACAATACAGGAGTGGCTGGCTGCTGATAGGCTGCATGTGATTCAGGGTCATCCCGCTTACCCTTGTTCCTGCCTTCCCAGGATTCCTTGCCCCATGTCCTCACATGTGGATCCGCCATTTTAGAAGCCCTGGAGCCTGTACCGCACTAAATGGAGTTTAATGAAGCGATTTGCGCTATCGAATATTGGCGATATTCACACTTGTTGCGAATCAAAGTTTTCCTGAAATTAGTAACAAATTCGGATTTGTCAAATTTGATTTGCTGATCCCCACTACAAACCAATACGAGGCTTGTTTTAAGTGGGACCTGTTTTAATTTGTAATAACATCATTCATTTTACCACAAATTCTACAGTGAGGCCAACGAAATTTTATTTTGTAACTTTTAGGGGTCATTGTTTCTATGCAGTGCACTTTAAGGCTAAAATGAAGTACAGATATACAATACAACCAAAAAAGAAGTCACTTGTTAAGAATAATCCATAAACAATAGAAAAGCTTTATTGGCATAGAAATAGAAAATTAATAGGCAAACATTAACAAACAAGGCGACATCACCGGACTGCATTTGAATGACAATAAGAAAATATTATGATAAAATAGGTAACAGGTAAGCAGCTCAGCAATAGTACCTAAGGTAGTAAGTAAATTGTACAACTAGTAGCCCAGACAAAAAAAAGTTATGCCAATATCGCTATACCCAAATAAACAAATATCTAAAAGATGTCTTGTTATTATGCAGACTGATGCAAGCAAACTATACCTACATGTGCAAATTGTGCAAACAAGCAGCTTTACCAACCCAATGAGCAACAAAAAAAAGTAGTGAGTCCAGTGACTGGGAAGGCGCCACTCCAACATACATTTCGGCACATGCCAAAATGGGTGTTGGAATAACATCATCGTGGCCACTGCACTTACTACCCTGTGGTGCCCAGTCCCAGCTAGGCAGAACTTCCTGCTTTCCCTTAGCCTTAAGTGATAATGTAAAAAGATTAAAACTGTCACCCCACAATATAGCACAGTTAAAACCCCTTTTCAGATGATGTCATAGATGGCACTGCGTGCATTTATTTAGCCATTTTTGTGTTAATTCTGTGAGATCATAATTTGCTTTCAGTAAACAGCGCTTAATATTTCCTGTAATCTTTTATTAACCTACACAGCGTTTACAAGCTGCAGACATCTGTAAGAGATTAAGGATGTGCACTGATGTCATTCCAGAGACATTTATGGCTGGGTGAAAGTTTTACATATAGAGGAATAACAAGGATGGGTTTGTCCAAGAAATCTCCTTAGTTCTCCCAGTCCACAAACATAAACATAAAATATGATAATTTAGCACTTCACAAAGTTAAAAAACGTTTAGTGCTAATAATGTTTATGTGTATTTGTAATGTATGAAGACAAATATTAAGACCTGTTTGTTTGGAGAAACGTCCTCACACTATTAACTAACTGAAAACATATTTTTCTTTTTATCAGCTTCATCCTCTATTAAAGGGTTACTCTGCCCCTAGACATCTTATCCCCTATTAAAAAGGGGATAAGATGTCTGATCAAGGAGGTCCCGTCGCTGGGGACCCCCGCAATCTCCCTTCAGCGCCGGAGGCTTGTGACATCATGGCCACGCCACGCTCTTGACGTTACGACAAACGGGGCGTGACCATGACATCACGAGCCTCCGCCCCGCATCGCCAGTCATCCAGCAGGAGCGAAGATCGCTCCGATCACCGGATGTTTGGGGTGCTGCAGCAGAGATGGCAGGGACGGGACCCCTGCGATCAGACCACAGCTTTCTTCAATTTTGATTGAATCAACTGGCGCCTGAAAGATATACATATTTATAAATCACTTCTACCTAATAATCTTAATCCTTCCAGTATTTATCAGCTGCTGTATGTTCTAGAGGAAGTTGTGTAGTTCTTTCCAGTCTGACCACAGAGATCTCTGCTGGCACCTCTGTCCATGTCCGGAACTGTCCAGAGTACAAGCAAATCCCCATAGCAAACCTCTGCCGCTATGGACAGAGACAGAGGTATAAGCAGAGAGCACTGTGGTCAGATTGGAAAAAAACTACACAACTTCCTCTGGAGCATAAAGCAGCTGATAAAGACTGTAAGGATTAATATTTTTCAATAGAATTAATTTACAAATCTGTATAAATTTCTGGTACCAGTTGGTCTTTCATAGGAGGTCCCTTTTAAGGGAATTTCATTTTTACGCCATTCAATGTGTGGTAAATCTGTCATGATAACCTTACTCTGTGGGTCAGCATGATCACAGTGATACCCAGTTTATATAGTTTTTGGATATCTCTTTGCACAGCCATATTCTTACCGCAATAACTTTTACTTTTTTTTTTTTTTTTTTACTAAGGAGCTGTGTACAGGTTATTTTTAACTAGTGCCCCTTTTGGGTAGGTGGAACTCTTTAACTGCTTTTTATTGTGTTTTGCTGTTTAGTCTAATGAAATTTCCGACTACCCTAAACACTATTCAGCGCTTTAATGCTTATCGTCCCTAGGAACTCCTGCTTGATAAAGGGCATATAGCCCCAAACATTGTAAACCCAAAAATTGAGAGGAAAATGATTAAAAAGCAGAGCTGTATTAATAAGACAATGTGGATGCATAATAAAACTGCATCACCGCTCAGTTACAGTGTGCCATATCTCAATCTTATGACTATGCACAGCGCCAATGATGAAAGGGATGAAGAGGTTTGAACTTCATTTCATTTTTGTGTTACTGCATTTTTGCTACTTGTTTTTTTATTTTTTATTTATACATCAACATAGATATAGGACTACTTTTTTTTCAAGATAATTTGTAGGTTTTATGGAGCAATTCTGCATTTGTTTTCAGTGAAATGTTAACTTTTTTGACTATGGCATGCTGGGAGACCACTGGTCTGATGTATGAGATACATTTTTTTTACACCAGAATATAATTTATAAACATAGTTCGATTGTTTTTTGTTCACCATTTTATCCTATCTGCACGATTATGTATTTTCTGTATTTTAAAGGAATTTCATTTCGGGCAGTAATGTGAAGCCAACACCTTATGTTTGGTAAATAAAGGGACAAATCACCATTTTCCTTGATGAAATGTGAACAGATGAATAGTAATGATGAGACTTGATATAGAGACTTATAAAAGCTGGGTTATAGTGACCTCTAGTGTTACAACTAGCATGTAAAAACAAAGCATACTTTACGAGTATCACTTTTTGTGTATCTAAAGTTGGCTTGCATACAGACCAGTCATTTGATCTTTATTTATCTAAGGTTCTCAAATGTTTCACATTTGTAGACTGATTGTTTACTCACCATACATTACATGATAAACTATTGATTTAGAGGAAACATTTGCACAAAATATTCGTAAATATTTTTAACTATACACACAACCCTTTCTTTAATAGGATCTAGCTCTTTTGCAGCACTTACATTTTTTTTTTTTTTTTTTAGCTAAGGACGAGGGGATAGGGGGACTACATAATATTTAGTTCTTGTGCACTTTCAACATGCACAAATATTAATAGGAAGTGGTATTGTGAACCAAGACTAATTGGTTGATTGATCCCATAAATGCAATGACCAAAAGCTAGTACTGTCCATACCTTCAGGAGTTTCTTTGAATTAAATCTGCTTCCCCTACAAAATTATCCCTCAATTTACAATGACCTCAGGTTTCAATATTTTCAACATGCAATGGTCTTTTCTAGACCATTGTAACTTAAAACCAGACTCAACATACAATGCTAAGGACAGTCCAGATCTGCCGAATGTGTCAATGGCTGGAAGATCTGACCATTCAGAATGGACATTTCACTGGTAAAAAAAAAAAACTCTGTATTACTGAAGTGTATGCACTGACTGGCTGCCTTGTAGCACCTCCCTACAGTACAGGGAGATACTACATGTTCTGTACTGCTCTTTAAATGTGTCAGGGTTAGCTGCTCTGGACACTGGGTGCAGGCGGCTCCATTTAACTTTTTTGGGACACTGTGTGTACTGTATTGTACCCTGAAGAAGCTCCTGTCCTCAACATAAAAAGTGATATACAGCTCCCAGCAGCTCTTTCTGGCTTTAATATGCAATGACTTGCTTTATCTGTATTAGTTATCTAGATATTTTTAACCCTCACTTTTTCCTACTTTCTTCTATAGAGTAATAGTCTCAACATACTGTACAATGGTTGTCCTGGAACTGATTAAAATTGTAACTTGATCACTGTATGTAACTGTTAAGTTTAGCCACCATGTTTAGTATGACGATTCTTGCATATACCCTTTATATCCAGGGCCGGATTAAGGTAGGAGCGGACGGAGCTGCTGCTCCAGGGCCCTACATGAAAATAGGCACAGCGGCCTGCACAGGCGGCCCGCATAGGCCGCCCGGTGCCCACAATAACAAAAAAGAGGGCCGGCCTTGCTCTGCACTGTCCCAGGTAACACCCCCCCCGCCCCCCCCGCTCACCATTCTCACACGCTGCGCTGCTTCATTCATTCCTGCAGTCAGTGAGAGCCGCGGTGACGCCATCCAGCCCACGCTGTCAGCTGTCCGACGCAACCCCCCCCCCCCACTCACATTCTCACATGCTGCGCTGCTCCATTAATTTCTGCAGTCATCCAGCCCACGCTGTCAGCTGTCCCGCTTACACGCTGCGGCTGCTCCATTCCTGCAGTCATTGAGAGCCGCGGTGACGCCATCCAGTCCACTGCAGGCCGGCGCTGGCCCCCAGAAATCACGTCCCCGCGGCTCTCACTCACACTGCAAGAACAGAGGAGCAGCCGCAGCATGTGAGAAAGGTGACAGGTGTGAGAAAGGGGGGGGGGGAAAGAAAATTATAAGGTAGATGGGCAATTTATATGTGAGGGGCACATATCAGGGGGGCAACCGCATTATATGTGAGGGGCACAGAACATGGGGTATTATATATCAGGGGGACATGACAGGGGGACATTATATGTGGGGCACATGACAGGACCCCCCTGTCATGTGCCCATATAATGCCCCCCTGTCATGTGCCCCTCATATTTAATATCCCATGTCCTGTGCCCCTCACATATAATGCCCTAATGACATGTCAGGGGGCACTATATGTGGGGGCACATGACAGGGGCCCTCCTGTCATGAGCCAATATAATGCACATATAATGCCCCCCTGACATTTGCCGCTTACTTATAATACCCCCTGTCCTGTGCCCCTCATATATAATGCCCCCCTGTCATGTCCCCCCACATATAATGCCCCATGTCCTGTGCCCCCCACATATAATGCCCCCTGTTCTGCCCCCTTAGGGGGCATTATATGTGAGGGGCACAGGACATGGGGCATTATATGTGAGGGGTACAGGACAGGGGGCATTACATGTCAGGGACATATGTCAGGGGGGCATTATATGTGCATTTTATGGGCATATGACAGGGGGGCTGTCCTGTGCCCCCACATATAATGCCCAATGTCCTGTGCCCCTCACATATAATGCCCCCTGAGGGGGCAGGACAGGGGGCATTATATGTGAGGGGAACATGACAGGGTGCATTATATGCGAGGGGCACAGGACAGAGGGCATTATTATTATGTGGGGGAATAGGACGGGTTATAATTATTATATGTGGGGGCACAGGATGGGGCATTATTACTATATATGAGGGGCACAGAGTGTTTTGCATTTCAGAGGTATAGGCCAACATTTATCATTGTAGGTGTAAGTGAAGCATTTTTCTACACTTTTTTTTGTGTGCTGGTAATGTGTAGGAGCACCAAATTTATTAAAAGGTAGCAGACCATTTGATAAATTTTGTGCAGGTCACATTTTCTAAAATTTCTCTCCTTACATACACCAAAAAGCTAAGTCTGGGCTGGTGTAGTTTTAGAGACTTTTCAGTGGCTTTGCTCCTTTTTTGCGCCTTTTCACAAAAACCTGCAGTTCATAAAACCCGTCCATATCATGTGTATTGCTAAAATCAGTTTATTGCAACTCAAGCGCAAAAAAGCGCAAATAAATCCTGCTTGCGCCTTTTTTGTACCATTTTTAGACACAAAAAATAGTCTAAAGGCAATTATACATGTCGGCCATAGTGTATATTATAAGGAATTTCTGGGGTAGTATGGTTTTTATGGGCCACAATACACTACGGTATTGTATTCAGAGGGTGCATGGCAAGGTTATATTCAGAGAGCACAGTATGTGGTAGTATTATATTCAGAGGGTTCAGTGTGTTGTAGTAATATATTCAGAGGTTACGGTGTGTGGCGGTTTTATATACAGAGGGTACGGTGTGTGACGGTTTTATATTCAGAGGTTACAGTGTGTGGCGGTTTTATATACAGAGGGTACGGTGCGGCGGTTTTATATACAGAGGGTACGGTGTTTGGCGGTTTTATATTCAGAGGTTACGGTGTGTGGCGGTTTTATATACAGAGGGTACGGTGTGTGGCGGTTTTAGATACAGAGGGTACGGTGTGTGGCGGCATTATATTCAGAGGGTACAGTGTGTAGTAGTATCAAATTCAGAGGGTACGGAGTGTGCTAGTATTATATTCAAAGGATACAGTGTTTGGCAGTATTATAATAATTATTGCATTCATATAGAGGATCAGAATCCGCTGACATAGTGAGGAACCATCTGGGTATCAAGTTCTGCTGAGTGAACATTTAGCTGGAACAAGTCCTGGCGAAATGTACGATCTAAATTAGATAAGAAAAGACTGTAGAGAAGACGTCACCTATAATCACTGATATAATTGTGTATTCTCCTCACTATAGAGAAGACACCACCTGCAGTCACTGATATCATTGTGTATTCTCCTCACTATAGAGAAGATGTCACCTGTAATCACTGATATCATTGTGTATTCTCCTCACTATAGAGAAGACGTCACCTGTAATCACTGATATCATTGTGTATTCTCCTCACAATAGAGAAGACATCACCTGTATTCACTGATATTGTGTATTCTCGTCACTATAGAGAAGATGTCGCCTGTAGTCACTGATATCATTGTGTATTCTCGTCACTATAGAGAAGATGTCACCTGTAGTCACTGATATCATTGTGTATTCTCCTCACTATAGAGAAGATGTCACCTGTAATCACTGATATCATTGTGTATTCTCCTCACTATAGAGAAGACGTCATCTGTAGTCACTGATATCATTGTGTATTCTCCTCACTATAGAGAAGACGTCCCCTGTAGTCACTGATATCATTGTGTATTCTCCTCACTATAGAGAAGACATCACCTGTAATCACTGATATCATTGTGTATTCTCCTCACTATAGAGAAGATGTCACCTGTAGTCACTGATATCATTGTGTATTCTCCTCACTATAGAGAAGATGTCACCTGTAGTCACTGATATCATTGTGTATTCTCCTCACTATAGAGCAGACGTCACCTGTAATCACTGATATCATTGTGTATTCTCCTCACTATAGAGAAGACGTCACCTGTAGTCACTGATATCATTGTGTATTCTCCTCACTATAGAAAAGACGTCCCCTGTAGTCACTGATATCATTGTGTATTCTCCTCACTATAGAGAAGACATCACCTGTAATCACTGATATCATTGTGTATTCTCCTCACTATAGAGAAGACGTCACCTGTAGTCACTAATATCATTGTGTATTCTCCTCACTATAGAGAAGACATCACCTGTAATCACTGATATCATTGTGTATTCTCCTCACTATAGAGAAGACGTCACTTGTAGTCACTGATATCATTGTGTATTCTCATTGGGGGAGATTTATCAAAACCTGTGCAGAGGAAAAGTTGCCCAGTTGCCCATGGCAACCAATCAGATTTCTTCTTTCATTTTTAACAAGGCCTCTGCAAAATGAAAGAAGCGATCTGATTGGTTGCTATGGGCAACTGGGCAACTTTTCCTCTGCATAGGTTTTGATAAATTTCCCCCATTGTGTATAATTTGTCTTAATAAAATTGCTTTGCGTTTTCATTTTATATATTATGTAAATATTTTCATAAAAAGGCCCAGAAAAATTCTCAGCACCAGGCCCATGATGCTCTTAATCCGGCCCTGTTTATACCCCGTCATTTAGACTGTTCTCTCATTGTTCCCAAGATTGTACTATTGGTACTATTTGATGCTTGCAAAACTCAACCTTGAGCTGATGCCCAATGCACAATGCCGCACGGATTGCGTAGTTACGGGATCGATTCCTGGAGTACCAAAGCAAATTTTCTTTGTTTCTTTAGCCTTCACAGTCCCCAAACCTCATTTATTTAGGGCATATCTGGGACAAGGTAGAATGAGCTGTTCAGAGAGTATCAGTACCTCCATTTAATTTACCAAATTTCTGTGGCCCTAAAGGCCAAATGGAGCCTAACCTGCTACTAATAAAGTGGCCATTCAGTGTAAATTTCTGTGCATAGAAAATTGGATCCTTTGGATCTGATCTCAAGAGTCCTTCCTCTACTTACTTATGTGCTTGGACTATATTGTTTCATGTAGCACAACACAAATTAAACAGACAAATCTCTTTCTACCTCAGGTCCCTGTTTACCCCACATGGCCCCTCCCCAACCTGTGTTACTTTACACACAGTCATATAGAGCTGTAATTTCCTGCCCTTTACCTGATCACTACCCCTGTGACCTCAGGGGCACATACTAAGTTCTACCTTCAGTTCTCCTTTCTCAACAGCCTAGGGATAGCTGGGAATATCTGTATTCTTCTCATAGGAACCCCACTTTGTCAAGTATTTAATTGTCTACACTGCCCTGCCCACTCCATACAGGATATCCCAACCGGGGCTTCTGCCAAGGCCCCACAAGCTAAACCACACAGCTCTACCGCTCCAGGACCCTTCAATCATCCTGCAGCCCGACCAGTTCCCACTGTAGATCTCCACTGGCTTATTAGGACAACTTTTTTTTAGGCCAGTGGGCAGCTAGCCTACTTTATAACAGAATGGGAAACAGCATGACACAGCATACTGCATTGCAACATAAATACACTAAAACCTACAATCTTTTACAAAAGGGGGGGGGGGGGTTATAAGGTACCATTCCTACATGACCCTCAATTAGCCATTCATCAGATATGCCAACAATCAGGACCCTACTGGTCCGCTATGAGCCTTTTTCTCGTGGTGAATTCATAGTGTGAATTTAACATTAACCTCATATCCCTGGTCAAAGGTCCTCCCTCCGCATCACATAGAATGATTATGTTGTGACTGGTAACATGTATATCTGAACTGTTAGTTGTGGCTAAGGTCTGATTTATTTATTTTCTGCTGAATATTACTGTCAGAAGTGATTTCACTGATATGCCCTGATGGTATACCAGCTGCGGCCAAACTTATGTCTCAAATAATGATTATCTGCACAAATTCCCCTTGCCACCTAGTAAATGTCAAATCAAACCATGATTTTAACAAAGCGTGATGAAGGCAAGAGGAGAATCTGGACTCAAACACATGGGAAAAGTAGAAATGGCAGGATAATCGTCTAAATGATCCTGCATCATAAGATGTGTCAGCATCTGCCAAAACAGCAATGTTTACTGGGAGATAAATCTTCAGGCCCATAATCTGGTATGGGAAACAAAGATTTTAGGTTTAATTGTAGTGTATTGCAGGCATTAGGCAATGACTATGGAGAAATGCCAAAATGATGACAATGAACAGATCACAGGGTTGACATGGTGCAAGATCACTGACGTACAGCAGTCCAGTCATTTAATCTGCTGGATGAGCCCATCGGAAAAGACAATGAAAATTGGCAAGAAGAAAGAATATATAATGTAAAGTAATATTGGATGCATTTACCACAGTACATTTCCAAAATATATTTTATCATGTTGTGTTTCCAGGATAACACACCACGTACATGTACTTTATATTGTCCACTGAACTCCTTGACCATGACTCTCTGTAAAATATAGAAAAAATTCAGCTCACCGTTATAGTTCTCAGACCCAGATCACATATATGGTAACACACCTCTCCAGTTAGAAGACTTGGAATGAGGCAAGGTCCGTGTTCCCAGGTGCGGCAATTAGGCAGAGGAGAAAGTAGCATCCGGCTCCCAGACTGGATAAAATACTGGCTTTATTAGAAAATGTTAAAAACCAAACTGGAACATAATGTAGATAAGAACAAACGAAACGCAACCAACGCGTTTCGACCTGTTAACAAGTCTTAATCATGGTAAGTGTAGTGGACAAAAAATGCATCTTAAATACTGTGGTAACCGGTGACATCACATAAAGATCTATAGAAAATGTGGAGCTGGGAGAATGGGTAAACCCGAAATGGAGTGTACACATAAGTGAACATTAAATTGGACATAGACTATATCTTATTCAAATGGTTAATATATATAACTTAAGTCATGTCTATAGTTAAGTCCAGACGGGAAGCGCGTGTCCAAACACAATATCCAAAAGGCCTCCCGTCTGAACACGGCTCTACTCCAATCTCCGCCTCTCCTGGGCGGGCAAACTCTTTCTTTACCTGTCACTGAGATATTCGGAACAATACCTGCATGATGATCGATAATGTGTTTGGTAAAGCCTGACACAGACCTACTGCCGATTTTATTACTGTCGGGTATGTATAGATGTTCTTTAATCCTAACTTTAAGTTTTATGCTCGTACATTCTATGTATTAAAGGTTACATGGTATACAAATGATGGTGTAGACAACATGATGTGTCTGACAATTAATGAAACTTTTTGCTTGAAACTCTTGTCCTGTGGTACATGAATGAAATTTGTTAGTATTGGGCATTTATTGGCAGACTGTACATCTTGGGTGGCTACATTTGTAGCTGCCTTTGCATGTTAGCCATGTGTTCGTGTGGGGAGCTGTACTAAAATCGCTGGGAGAAAGTTGATTATGCAGTGAACGTGCTTTGCGGGGTACTACCCGAACACCTTGTCGCACAATATCAGACATGGTTTTATCAAGATGTAATACTGGTAAATGTTTAAATATAATATGTTTAATATCTTGAAATTGTCTGGAAAATGGTGTGGTAAAGGTGGGAAGCGATTTAGTATTAGACTGAATTTGTTTCCTGTCACAAAGATAGTAGTTAGCCGGTTTTGAATTAACAATATTTTCTGCTCTATTTATGATATGTGGTTGATACCCTCTGGTAGATAGGCGTTCTCTAATATCCTTGCATACCTCCTCGTATGTATGTTGTTCAGACGATGCGCGTCTTGCTCATACAAATTCCCCAATTGGTAGGTTACGTGTTTAGTGTTCTGGATGACAACTCGATGAGTGGAGTAAACTGTTACCTGCACAAGTTTTACGGAACAATTTGGTGTGAATAACATGTGATATACAGTTACCTCTCAGGGTAATATCTAGAAAATCTGTTTGACTTGCTGAGATACTGCCCGTAAAAACTAATGACAGATCGTTATTGTTCAAGAACTTGAAAAAATCCTCCCCTTGTGCAGGGTTCCCCCTCTAGATTAGGAGGAGGTCGTCAATGTATCTCCCATACCAACCCACAAGATGAATGAATGGGTTGGCATGGGAGAACAGGACGACCTCCTCTCAATATGCCATGTACAAATTGGCTAGCAAGGGGGAAAACTTAGAGCCCATCGGGCAACCCGTGACCTGTAAATAGAAAACAGAATCAAAACGAAAAAAATTGTGATGTAGCAAAAAATGCAAAACGTCCAGTATATACTGCTGCAGAATTGATCCATAGGTACTGTACTTCCTAAGATGGTAAGATATGGCTTCTATTGCCCGATCATGGGGGATACATGTGTAAAGGGCAGTGATGTCACATGACATCCAACTGTCCTCATTAGTCCATTCACGAAGTCTCATGGCTTGTAGTAGGCTCTTGGTGTCCTTGATGAATCCCTTCGTCCGCGATACCAGGGGCTGTAACATCCCATCCAGCCATGCACTGAGTCGTTCTAGGAGAGAATCAATGCCCGCAACTATGGGCCTCAAAGGCGGAGGAAATTTGTCTTTATGTAGCTTGGGTAACGCATGGAACATCGGACACTTTGTAAACGGGGGTAAAAGATAATCTGCTTGTCTCTTGGTAATGATGGACAGTGCTACACCTTCTTCTACCAGCCGTGATAATTTGCTTTTAATGGTATTGGTTGGATCGTGCGTCAAACATCGATAGGTGTGTGTGTCATTTAGCATGTCCAGCACCAACTTGTTATAGAGTGAAGAATCTAAAAAAGTTTAGTCTCAAGGGGCGACACGCCTTCTTTACCGTGAGGACTGTGAATTTATGGAACGGTCTACCTCAGGAACTGGTCACAGCAGGAACAATTAACAGCTTTAAAACAGGATTAGATACATTCCTGGAACAAAATAACATTTATGCTTATGAAGAAATATAAAATCTCATCCCTTCCCCAATATCGCGCCACACCCCTACCCCTTAATTCCCTGGTTGAACTTGATGGACATATGTCTTTTTTCGACCGTACTAACTATGTAACTATGTAACTGCAACAGAGCCTCCTTTATCAGATTGACGTATAGTAAGTAATTTGTTGTAAGATAATTCCTTTAGGGCTTGACGTTGCTGAAATGTGAGATTGGGATGTTTGATAGTGGATGTTTGTTGATACAATTTCTTTAGATCTTCTTCTACTCTAGTTTGAAAAATGTCCATGCCTTCCGACCGGGATTGGATCGGGTAAAAATCAGGATTTTTAGTTGAAAAGGAATTGAACGTATTCTCAATGGTATTGATACATGGATTTGCTTCCGATTGTAGGTCTGTAAGGATTTGTATATTCAAATGTTCCCCGAAATCACTATATAGGGGTAAACCTTCTTGTCCCACATTATTTAATGGATCTGGAGTTCCCAAGTTGTCTAATACTTCAGTCGTATCCTCTGCAAAGAAATGTTTTTTCACCGTAAGAAGACGTACAAACTTGTTGACATCCAACAAAGTGCCCTAAAAAATTGCACGATGGCACAAAACTTAACCCCTTCTCCAAGACCTCAATCTGTGCTTGGCTCAGAATTTGTGCAGACAAATTTATTACTGAACAATTAGTTACTTGTATTTCTGTTGGTACTTGTTCACTCTTTTGTATATGGTTCTTGTGTTTCCTCCCTGCTCGGTGCCTCCTGCGTCTCCTCTTGTATTTTGTATATGATCTCTGTTCACATGCTGCGTTTTCGTGTTTATTGGTGGTGGTTGCGGTTTCCCGTTTTTTGCCGGTTGTTGCTGCTGGGAAACATTTCCTCTCATGGGCCCATTATGATAATCATATGCCTCTCCTTCACTCTCCGTTCCATAATCCGTTGCCTCATTTTCAGATGAGCTAAAACTGACATTTTTTTTGGAATGTGAAGTATTCTGGGAGTGTGAATTTCTTAATATTGATCTGGGTATGGATTGTCTTTTCATATGCCAGTCATATACCATATTGGTGGAATAATCCTTCAGATCACGATTAAATTTGACCTTTTTGATGTTTGTGACCGTGTCTTCCAACTTCTGTAGGTGTTCATTCATTTTATTCTGGAGAGCTTCAAAATCCACCTCATTTTTATATGGTTCCATGGATACCATGATCTTATTAATGCTGGACTCAAGATCAGCAAGTTTGAGTTCTTCCTTCTCTACTATGAGTTTCATTATTTCTGTTGAACACCTGGTGAGGGCTTCATTCCACCTTTTGGAGAAGTCATCATCATATATAATGGTAGATTTCTTTCGGATACGTAACCCTCTCGGGATCATGCACTTATCTATATATTGAGACAGAGTGGTGGCGTCCCACCATACCCTTTACACATGTATCCCCCATGATCGGGCAATAGAAGCCATATCTTACCATCTTAGGAAGTACAGTACCTATGGATCAATTCTGCAGCAGTATATACTGGATGTTTTGCATTTTTTGCTACATCACAATTTTTTTAGTTTTGATTCTGTTTTCTATTTACAGGTCACGGGTTGCCCGATGGGCTCTAAGTTTCCCCCCTCACTAGCCAATTTGTACATGGGATATTGGGAGGAGGTCGTCCTGTTCTCCCATGCCAACCCATTCATTCATCTTGTGGGTTGGTATGGGAGATACATTGACGACCTCCTCCTAATCTGGAGGGGGACCCCTGCACAAGGGGAGGATTTTTTCAAGTTCTTGAACAATAACGATCTGTCATTAGTTTTTACGGGCAGTATCTCAGCTAGTCAAACAGATTTTCTAGATATTACCCTGAGAGGTGACTGTATATCACATGTTATTCACACCAAATTGTTCCGTAAAACTTGTGCAGGTAACAGTTTACTCCACTCATCGAGTTGTCATCCAGAACACGTAACACGTAACCTACCCATTGGGGAATTTGTACGAGCAAGAAGCGCATCGTCTGAACAACATACATACGAGGAGGTATGCAAGGATATTAGAGAACGCCTATCTACCAGAGGGTATCAACCACATATCATAAATAGAGCAGAAAATATTGTTAATTCAAAACCAGCTAACTACTATCTTTGTGACAGGAAACACATTCAGTCTAATACTAAATCGCTTCCCACCTTTACCACACCATTTTCCAGACAATTTCAAGATATTAAACATATTATATTTAAACATTTACCAGTATTACTTCTTGATAAAACCATGTCTGATATTGTGCGACAAGGTGTTCGGGTAGTACCCCGCAAAGCACGTTCACTGCATAATCAACTTTCTGCCAGCGATTTTAGTACAGCTCCCCACACGGACACATGGCTAACATGCAAAGGCAGCTACAAATGTAGCCACCCAAGATGTACAGTCTGCCAATACATGCCCAATACTAACAAATTTCATTCATGTACCACAGGACAAGAGTTTCAAGCAAAAAGTTTCATTAATTGTCAGACACATCATGTTGTCTACACCATCATTTGTATACCATGTAACCTTCAATACATAGGATGTACGAGCATGAAACTTAAAGTTGGGATTAAAGAACATCTATACATACCCGACAGTAATAAAATCGGCAGTAGGTCTGTGTCAGGCTTTACCAAACACATTATCGATCATCATGCAGGTATTGTTCCGAATATCTCAGTGACAGGAATAGAAAGAGTACGCCCGCCCAGGAGAGGCGGAGATTGGAGTAGAGCCGTGTTCAGACGGGAGGCCTTTTGGATATTGTGTTTGGACACGCGCTTCCCGTCTGGACTTAACTATAGACATGACTTAAGTTATATATATTAACCATTTGAATAAGATATAGTCTATGTCCAATTTAATGTTCACTTATGTGTACACTCCATTTCGGGTTTACCCATTCTCCCAGCTCCACATTTTCTATAGATCTTTATGTGATGTCACCGGTTACCACAGTATTTAAGATGCATTTTTTGTCCACTACACTTACCATGATTAAGACTTGTTAACAGGTCGAAACGCGTTGGTTGCGTTTCATTTGTTCTTATCTACATTATGTTCCAGTTTGGTTTTTAACATTTTCTAATAAAGCCAGTATTTTATCCAGTCTGGGAGCCGGATGCTACTTTCTTCTCTGCCTAAATGACTCTCTGTAGTCCAGTTGGATCTTAACCCCTTAAAGGGGTTATCCAGGAAAAAAAAATTTTTTAGATAAATATATCAACTGGCTCCAGAAAGTAAAACAGATTTGTAAATTACTTCTATAAAAAAATCTTAATCCTTTCAGTACTTATGAGCTTCTGAAGTTAAGGTTGTTCTTTTCTGTCTCAGTGCTCTCTGATGACACGTGTTTCGGGAACCGCCCAGTTTAGAAGCAAATCCCCATAGCAAACCTCTTCTAAACTGGGCGGTTCCCGAGACATGTGTCATCAGAGAGCACTTAGACAGAAAAGAACAACCTTAACTTCAGAAGCTCATAAGTACTGAAAGGATTAAGATTTTTTAATAGAGGTAATTTACAAATCTGTTTAACTTTCTGGAGCCAGTTGATATATAAAAAAAAGTTTTTTCCTGGATAACCCCTTTAACCCCTTAAGGGCCCGGGGTTTTTACACTTTCGTTTTTTCCTCCTTACCTTTAAAAAATCATAACTCTTTCAATATTTCACCTAAAAATCCATATGATGGCTTATTTTTTGCGCCACCAATTCTACTTTGTAATGACGTCAGTCATTTTACCCAAAAATCTACGGCGAAACGGAAAAAAAAAATCAATGTGAGACAAAATTGAAAAAAAAACACCATTTTGTAACTTTTGGGGGCTTCCTTTTCTTAAAAACAGTAAAGGTTTTAAGATTTTTTGTGTCTTTTTGTAACACTCTAATAAAGTTTGTACACTTTTGCATTTATATTATTGTCTTAGTGCTTCTTGATAGGTTATCTAGTATTTTGGTCTTTGCACCTAGACATTTCTATATGATTATACAATACAGTGCCCCTGTATTTTTGGTTACAGTACATTTTTCTGTAAAAATGACACCTTCTTTTTATTCTGTAGGTCCATACGTTTAAAATGATCCCCTACTTATGTAGGTTTGATTTTGTTGTACTTCTGGAAAAAATCCTAACTACATTCAGGAAAATGTATACGTTTAAAATTGTCATCTTCTGACCCCTATAACTTTTTTTCGCGTATGGGGTGGTATGAGTGCTCATTTTTAGCGCCATGATCTGAAGTTTTTATCGGTACCATTTTTGCATTGAGAGGACTTATTGTGACCAAAAATGCACTATTTTGTACTTTGGAATTTTTTAGCGCGCACGCCATTGACCGCGCAGTTTAATTAACGATATATTTTTATAATTTGGACATTTCCACATGCGGCGATACCACATATGTTTATTTTTATTTACACAGTTTTTTTTTTTTATGGGAAAAGGGGGGTGATTCAAACTTTTAATAGGGAAGGGGTTAAATGATCTTTATTCACTTTTTTTTCCACTTTTTTTTTGCAGTGTTATAGCTCCCATAGGGACCTATAACACTGCACACACTGATCTTTCACATTGATCACTGGTTTCTCATAAGAAACCAGTGATCAATGATTCTACCGCTTGATTGCTCATACCTGGATCTCAGGCACTGAGCAGTCATTCGGCGATCAGACAGCGAGGAGGCAGGAAGGGATCCTCAAGCTGTCACAATTCTGAAAATATAGCATTTTTCTGACTTTGAAGCTCTCTACTTGTAAGGAAAATGGATATTCACAATAAATTTTATTTTTCTTCACAAATACAATATGTCCACTTTATGTTGGCATCATGACATATTTTTACTTTTTGAAAAAATTAGAGGGCTTCAAAATATAGCAGCAATTTTCAAAATTTTCATGAAAATTGCAAAATCTGAAGGGACAGATGTTACAGAACTACAACTCCCAGGATGCCTGGGTAGTCTAGGCATGCTGAGAGTTGTAGTTTGGCAACATCTGGAGGGCCACCGTTTGGGCACCACTGTAATAGTGGTCTCCAAACTGTGACCCTCAAGATGTTGCAAAACTACAACTCCCAGCATTCCCAAACAGCCTTTGGCTGTCTGGGCATGCTGGGAGTTGCAGTTTGGCAACCACTAGAAGGGCAGCAGTAAAGATCGCTTTACTTCCCCCTTCCTTCAACCCCCCCCCAACCTTCGTCTCCCTACCTGCACCGCTGATCTCCGCTGTCTCCACCGATGATCGCAGGGCCCCATCGCATCTTCTTGTCAGGTACAGGCCGCCATCTTCTCCCCCATGGCAACCCCATGTTGTGCGCTGCCATTGGTCAGAATTCATTTCTGACCAATGGCAGGGGATAGGAGGAGATCGCAGCACTGCAATCTCCCTCCTATCCCTCAGGATGCTGGGGGCTGTCACTGACAGCTCCGATCATCCCTATTTTCCAGGTGATCGGGTCACCAGAGACCCGATCAGCCTGGAATAGCAGAAAATCGCATGTCTGAATTGACATGCGATTTTCTGCGATCGCCGACAATGTCGGGTCTCAGGACCCCCCTCGGTGATGTGCCGGGATTCCTGCTAAATGATTCCAGCAGGCATCCCGGTCCGGTCCCCAACTGGCTAGCGGCGGGGACCGGATTTCCCACGGGCGTATGCATACGCCCTACGTCCTTAAGGACTCGGGATGCAGGGCGTATGCATATGTCCTACGTCCTGAAAAGGTTAAAAAAACAATATGTGACAGCCCTTTTAGGTTCCATGTGATGTAACATTACAAACAGGGGTCAAGTCCTGGGGAAAAAAGTGTGGGAACTCACCTAAAATTTCCACTCAAGGACTGGTCCTGCAGGACTCCTGCTAATGGGATTGGTGTTGCTGCTGTAAAAAAAAGTGCAGGAACTCAGCTCCCGCACTCAGTTCCTGCAGGACTTAAGCCCTGATTACAAACAATTGTAAAATAAAGAGGTAACATATGTAATGCTTACTTGTGTGGACTGGTGAAATTGCGGACTAAAAACTTGTTTTCGAGACAGAGATGGAGAGCTAAGCGCATTGTCTATGTCTTGGTCCAGTTGATCCAGTTTCATTATAAGCAGCACCATAGAATCCAGCCTTGATGGATCTCTGCCTTGCCTACATTTCTAGAAAAACAAATACAATCTTACATTAATGGCCATTAATCTTACATTAATCTTCCATAAACAAGAGTAAGAAATGTTACTGTTCACTGCAGCTGTAGAAACAATGACAAATCAATTATTTTTAGAGTTTAAAGCAGTGGTCTCCAACCTGCGGACCTCCAGATGTTGCAAAACTACAACTCCCAGCATGCCCGGACAGCCAACGGCTGTCCGGTCATGCTGGGAGTTGCAGTTTTGCAACATCTGGAGGTCCGCAGGTTGAAGACCACTCGTTTAAATGGTATTCTGGGTAATGCAAACGTGTTCAATGTGCTGGAAAACAATAACAAATAAAAATTAAAAATTAATTTACACTTAGCCTTAGCAAGTGTACATTTTTTTAATTTTTTTTTTTCATTGTTTTCCAGCGCATTGAACACATGTTTACATTACTCAGAATACCGCAGCTAGAGCTAGTCCCGTCATGCAGTTTCTTGTTTTTTGGATCAGTGCATTCATTGCCTTCTCAGCCAATCAGCTTCCAGAGTAATGTTCTCAGCTGCTGATTGGCTAAGCAGGCAATGTATGTGATGATCCCAAACACAAGAAGCGCTGTGCAATAGAACCCGCTTTGGCAGTAGGACAGTGGCAGCAGGAGCAAGCAAGGTACACACTTTTTAAATTTTTTTTTATTGTTTTCCAGCACATTAAATGGGTACTCCGGTGCTAAGACATCTTAGGGGATAAGTTGCCTGATCGCAGGGGTCCCGCCACTGGGGACCCCCATGATCTTCCACGCCGCACCCCGTTAGAATCAGTCCCCGGAGCATGTTCGCTCCGGGTCTGATTACTGGTGGTCACGGGGCTGTCAATCCCTTCCAATTGACTTACATTGAGGGGCCGGAGCATGACGTCACACAGGGGCGGAGCTGAAACGTCACTATGCTCCGTCCTCGTGGTCGAGATGGGCTCAGCCTGAGGACCTCCACCGGTTCCGGAAGCCGCTAAAGGTGGGTCCTGCATGGTAGATCCCGGGGGTCCCCAGCGGCGGGACCCTGCAAGCTGACATTTTATCCCCTGTCCTTTGGATAGGGGATACGATGTCTAGGGGCGGAGTACCCCTTTAACACAATTGCACAACTTGGAATGCCCCTTTAATAATGTTAAAAGAGGATGTTTCAACTTTTAACACTCATATGAAGGAAGTCAAAGAGGTACTCCGGTGGGGGGAAAAAAAGTTTTCAAATCAACTGGTGCCAGAAACTTATACAGATTTGTAAATTACTTCTATTTAAAAATCTTAAGCCTTCCAGTACTTATCAGCTGCTGTATACTACAGAGGAAGTTGTATAGTTCTTTCCATTCTGCCACCTCTGTCCCTGTCTAGAACTGTCCAGAACTAGAGAGGTTTGCTATGGGGATTTGCTCATGCTCTTAACAGTTCCTGACACGGACAGAAGTGGCAGCAGATAGTACTGTGGTCAGTCTGAAAAGAACTAAACAACTTCCTCTGGAGCATACAGCAGCTGATAAGTACTGGAAGTACTGGATTGAGATTTTTAAATACAAGTAATTTACAAATCTGTTTAACTTTCTGTCACCAGTTGATATGAAAACATTTGTTTTTCACCGGAGTACCCCATTAAGGAAATTAAGAATTCTGATAATAATAAAGGGGTGCAATGAGTCAGTATGGAGGATCACACAACAGTATACTATAAAAACATTACAGAGATACTTTTTTGCTAACATTTACTCTTTTTGACATTTTTTTTTCTAGAGAAGAGTACGTCTACTTCCAGTTCTCCAATTTATGGAATTTGGCAAGTAATTCTCATATCTTAATTTATGGGAGCTAATTTGAAGAATAGGATATTTGGGTTAATTTTCCCATGAATAATGCTCATTACCCAACTCTACTGGGTAGGGGATAAGTGTCCAGTGTCTAGTATCCTCTGGGACCCCCACTATTGATGAGAATAGGGGTCCTGTGTCACCCTGGGTGAACAAAACAGCAGTCAGGCATTCCTGCTGCAATTACATTCGATCAGAGTGGTTTATATGTAGTGTTGCTCGCGAATATTCGCAATGCAAATTTTATTAGCGAATATCGCATATTCGCGAATTTGTGAATATTCGCGAATATAGCACTATATATTCGCAATTACGAATATTTGTTTTTTTTTATGTTTTTTTTTTCCACAGTACACATCACAGTGATCATCCCTCTCTGCTTCCAGCTTGTGTGGTGTAAGAAGGCTCTAATACTACTGTGCGAGACTGGCGTGCAAATTTTTGCATATTCAAATTTTTGCATATCCCGATTTTTGTATACGCTAATTTTCGCATATGAAAATGTTTGCATATGCAATTTTTCCCATATGCAAATTTTTTGATATGCTAATTTGCGCATATGCTAATTTCCGGGTATGCAAATTTTTGCGCATATGTGAAAATAAAACGCGAATATTACGAATATGCAAATTTAGCGAATATATGCCGAATATTCGTCCATATATTCGCAAAATATCGGGAATTTGAATATGGCCTATGCCGCTCAACACTATTTAAATTGTCTGTTCTCATGATCAGTGGGGTTCTTGCGGCATTGCCCAGACCTGCAGATACTGTAGGTGATAATGAATGTTTTTTGTTGGTAAACAACTGCAGTCACATCTGAATTTTTAGATCTTGCCAGTTTATGCTTTAGGCTATGTTCACATGGTGGAATGTCCGCATGATAAATTTCTGCCACGGAAATTCTGAAATCAATGGGACTCTGCAGAATGTCTGTGCGGAGGAATCATGCAGAATCTTGCATTGACATTCTGCAGTGTAAACATGGCCTGACGGGTCATTTTGAACCACAACAATGGTCTTTTTTTAACCATATAGACTATGTAACTACCGTATGTAATAATGTTTTGCAGATTTAGAAATGATTTACAATGACTACAAAGTAACATTCAGAACAATCACCTCATCAAGTTTATTTAAAACCTCCCCGTATTTGCTTTATAGTAACATCTTTATGTTTCATTAAGGGAAAAGCTAATAAGAAAATATTACAAACTTAGTTCTCAGTAACAAATTCAAAGAGAAAAAAAGAGAGAGATAAAAGCAGACACAGCAGTATTTTCCCAGGGGTTCTGGACACCTGCAAGGAATCATAACATAGGATCATTTCATAAAGCATCAGAAGTCATTATCTCTTCCCGGGTAGTGAGCCAAGTCCAAGCTTTGATACACACAATTCATCCAACAAAAGATTCATGTGATTTACATTTATTTTTAACTCAGCACAAGATACTAGAACAGCATATTTATACTGTGTATACATTTCCATAATCATGTCCTGAGAACATGAAGACTTAGACTATGTTCACATGGCAGAATTACTGGGCAAACTTTCCGCAGGCTGCAGGCACCAGCAGACCATGCTGGCACTGGGACTGCCCGGAAACGCTCCATCTCCATAGATGGCAATGCATTTCCAAGTGGCCTCCGCTGAAAGAATTGACACGGCAATCTTTTCAGTAGAGGGCAGAATCAGAATTTCGGAAGCAGATGCTTCCGCCGTATGCACAGTACAGCAGAATCTCATTGAAAAGAATGGTCTTCCACTCAGAAATGTTGTTGTCTAATTATACCCTTAGGGCACAGGACCTTGTTCCTACTAAGTTATATTTATTTAAACATGGATGCAATAAATAGTGTTGCAAAATAAATAAATACATACATAAATAAATAAACAAGAAAAAAAAAAAACTTCAATTGTTCAAACTGAAATACAAATGGGAATTATCCAGAAGGTAAATCCAATATTTTGGCCACACATAAGAGATGCTCCTATAGGAGTAGTCCAGTAGTTAGTCAAATTTATCCCCTATTAAAAGGAGGGGATAAGTGTCAGATCGCGGGACCCCTACAATTTTCTGTACAGTGCTCCAGCTCTCCTCATGGGTGAAATAGGGGTCAACATGTCCCTCTGTGCATCTTTTTTGGAAAGCCAGAGATAAACAAGTACAGCACTTTGGATCTTTTACAGAGATGCATGGAGGGCACAGGCTGACCCCCGCACCATGCTCAAGGCAATTAAGAGTGCCACACAGGAGACCATGGTCCTAGCGGTCGGACCTACACTATCTGACACTTATCCCCTATACTTTGTAAAGGGAATACATTTTTATTAAACTGGATAACCCCTTTAAAGGGGTACTCCGGTGAAAACCTTTTTTCTTTTAAATCAACTGGTGGCAGAATGTTAAACATATTTGAAAATTACTTCTATTAAAAAATCTTAATCCTTCCTGTACTTATTAGCTGCTGAATACTACAGAGGAAATTCTTTTCTTTTTGGGATGCTCTCTGATGACATCACGAGCACAGTTCTCTCTGCTGACGTTATTATAATAAAAATAATGCTTTATTTATTGTTGTCCTTAGTGGGATTTGAATCCAAGTCCCCAGCACTGCAAGGCAGCAGTGCTAACCACTGAGCCACCATGCTGCCCTTAGCATACATCTGCTATGCATGGTTGCTAAAATGGACAGAGATGTCAGCAGAGAGCACTGTGCTCGTGATGTCATCAGTGTTCCAACAAGAAAGGAATTTTCTCTGTAGCATTCAGCAGCTAATAAGTACTGGAAGGATTAAGATTTTTTAATAGAAGTAATTCACAAATATATTTAACTTTCTGCCACCAGTTGATTTAAAAGAAAAAAAAAATGTTTTCACCGGAGTACCCCTTTAACCCCTTAAGAACTGAGCCCTTTTTCACCTTAAGGCAATTTTTTGCAAATCTGACCACTGTCACTTTAAACATTAATAACTCTGGAATGCTTTAAGTTATCATTCTGATTCCGAGATTGTTTTTTCGTGACATATTCGACTTTAACATAGTGGTAAAATTTTGTGGTAACTTGCATTCTTTCTTGGTGAAAAATCCCAAAATTTTATGAAAAATTTGAAAATGTTGCATTTTTCTAACTTTGAAGCTCTCTGCTTGTAAGGAAAATGGATATTCCAAATAATTTTTTTTATTCACATATACAATATGTCTACTTTATGTCTGCATCATAAAATTGATGAGTTTTTACTTTTGGAAGACACCAGAGGGCTTCAAAGTTCCACAGCAATTTTCCAATTTTTCACAAAATGTTGAAACTCACTTTTTTTCAGGGACCAGTTCAGGTTTGAAGTGGATTTAAAGGGTCTTCATATTAGAAATACCCCACAAATGACCCCATTATAAAAACCCAAAGTATTCAAAATGACATTCAGTAAGCGTTTTAACCCTTTAGGGGTTTCACAGGAATAGCAGCAAAGTGAAGGAGAAAATTCACAATCTTCCTTTTTTACACTCGCATGTTCTTGTAGACCCAATTTTTTAATTTTTGCAAGGGGTAAAAAGGAGAAAATTTTTACTTGTATTTGAAATCCAATTTCTTTCGAGTAAGGACATACCTCATATGTCTATGTTAATTGTTCGGCGGGCGCAGTAGAGGGTGCAGAAGGGAAGGAGCATCAAATGGTTTTTGGGGGGCATGTCACCTTTAGGAAGCCCCTATGGTGCCAGAACAGCAAAAAAAAACACATGGCATACCATTTTGGAAACTAGACCCCTCGGGGAACATAACAAGGGGTAAAGTGAACCTTAATACCCCACAGGTGATTCACGACTTTTGCATATGTAAAAATAAAAAATAAAAATTACCTAAAATGCTTGGTTTCCCAAAAGTTTTACATTTTTAAAAAGGGTAATAGCAGAAAATACCCCCCAAAATTTGAAGTCCAATTTCTCCCGATTCAGAAAACACCCCATATGGGGGTGAAAAGTGCTCTGCTGGCGCACTACAGGTCTCAGAAGAGAAGGAGTCACATTTGGCTTTTTTGATGGAAATTTTGCTCTGGGGGCATCCCGCATTTAGGAAGCCCCCATGGTGCCAGGACAGCAAAAAAAACCCCACATGGCATACCATTTTGGAAACAAGACCCCTCGGGGAACGTAACAAGGGGTAAAGTGAACCTTAATACCGTACAGGTGTTTCACGACTTTTGCATATGTAAAAAAAAAAATTTTTACCTAAAATGCTTGGTTTCCCAAAAAAATTACATTTTTACAAAGGGTTAAAGCAGAAAATACCCCCCAAAATTTGAAGCCCAATTTCTCCCGATTCAGAAAACACCCCATATGGGGGTGAAAAGTGCTCTGCTGGCGCACTACAGGTCTCAGAAGAGAAGGAGTCACATTTGGCTTTTTGAAAGCAAATTTTGCTCTGGGGGCATGCCGCATTTAGGAAGCCCCTATGGTGCAAGGACAGCAAAAAAAAAAAAAACACATGCCATACCATTTTGGAAACTAGAGCCCTCGGGGAATGTAACAAGGGGTTAAGTGAACCTTAATACCCCACAGGCGTTTTACGACTATTGCATATTTAAAAAATTTTTTTTTTTTTTTACCTAAAATGCTTCTTTTCCCAAAAATTTTACATTTTTAAAAAGGGTAAAAGCATAAAATACCCCCCAAAATTTGTAACACAATTTCTCCCGAGTACGGCGATACCCCATATGTGGCCCTAAACTGTTGCCTTGGAATACGACAGGGCTCCAAAGTGAGAGCGCCATGCGCATTTGAGGCCTAAATTAGGGATTGCATAGGGGTGGACATAGGGGTGTTCTACGCCAGTGATTCCCAAACAGGGTGCCTCCAGCTGTTGTAAAACTCCCAGCATGCCTGGACAGTCAACGGCTATCTGGCAATACTGGGAGTAGTTGTTTTGCAACAGCTGGAGGCTCTGTTTTGGAAACCGTGGCGTACCAGATGTTTTTCATTTTTATTGGGGAGGGGAGGAGGGCTGTGTAGGGGTATGTGTATATGTAGTGCACCACTACCACCAGCATCAGATGCACCACTACAACTCCCAGCATGCACTTTACATGTTTGTGCAAGCTGGGAGTTGTAGTTATACAACAGCTGAAGGTACACTTTTCCATAGAAAAAATGTGCCTCCAGCTGTTGCAAAACCATAAGTCCCAGCATGCCCATAAGGGAATGCGGGGAGTTGTAGTGGTCTGCCTCCTGATGTTGCATAAATAGAGCTCCCAGCACGCCGGATAGCCGTTTATGTGATGGCCACGACATACAAAAGCATTGTATGTTGATGCCGCCTCCAACATGCGATGGCCTCTGAGAGGCCATCGTATGTTGAAATGATCGTATGTCGGGGCCATCGTAGGTCGGGGGGTCACTGTACATACACATACACTATACTAGATATATTTATTATTTATGAAGTCTTTGGTATGGAACCATAATTATTCTCTTTATCTGTGGACATTTCCTAAATAAAACAACTGCTATTGTATTTACTTCCTATAATTATGGATGTTTATGCCAAGAAAGCCGATCCTAGCTTATGTATGTGCAGTAAAGTTCACAGCTGTAGCGCTATTCCCTTAAATTGCTGCTATTGTTGATGTGTTTGTATTAACATCTGTGAATGTTTTTATTCTCTAAACAGGGTGTATAGCCCACAAACAATATTACTTCCAGCAAACACAGATATTGTTCTTTGGCAGCCTGTTATATTATTCATTTATATCTAACTGATCCTCTCCAAGACCATTGAGAAAATAAATGAATGACAATGAGGACAGCAGTGTACTAAATCTTTGCTTCATCGGGATTTAGAGGCCAAAAAGAACTACGTGGCTAAAGCATAAATTCACATGTAACATGGACAGATAGCCAACTAAAGTCAGCAAAAACTGGTTACTTTTACAGCAAAAAAAAAAGTGAACAATGATTTATAGGGGTACTCCACCCCTAGACATCTCATCCCCTATCAAAAGGATAGGGGATAATATGTCTGATCCCCGTGATCTCTGCTGCGGCACCCCAGTCATCCGGTTGTGGTGCCGGGGTGGAAGGATGTAACGGGGGTGTTGGGGAGTGGTAGTGTAGGGTATTGGTATTAACCCTATGTTGTTGTGATGCCAGGATGAGGTTTCCTTAGGGTAATGGTCATACCGCCAACCATCCCAGAAATGGTAGGGAGAAATAATTGAATGTCCCCAGCACATATGGATGAAAACCGTTCCTATGGGGATATTCTCCCATCATGCACAGCTTCCGGGACGTGACATCATCATTGAGCAGTTAGACAGAAAACTTCAGAAGCTAATAACTATTGGAAGGATTAATATTTTTTAATAGAAGTAATTTACAAATCTGTTTAACTTTCCGGAGCCAGTTGATATGTATAAAAAATGGTTTTGCCTGGAATACCCCTAGCATAACATAAATTAAAGGCACGTGACCTCTAAGGTCCTATACAGAGGTATCCTAGATTAATTAAATATATAAATATATACATTAAATATTACCATATTAAGAGGCAACTAGGGATTAGCCCTTCAGGAGAGCCCATTAGCATGGAGAGACTCTGGCTGAGGGGACTCCAGACAAAGGGACAGGACTAAGTCCTGTACCGGGATACCACACGGTGCATAGAGCGAACTTTGCTCCGTGCCGAATGACTAGTGGTGCGGCACCGGAGGCTCCACGGCTAGGACCCCATGCGATCTCCCTGCGGCGCCAGAGGCTCGTCACGTCACGCCCCCTCAATGCAAATCTATGTGAGGGAGTGAGGTGGCCGTCACTCCCCCATCCCATAGATTTGAATTGAGAGGGAGGGCGTGACGTCATGCCCTCCCTCTCAATGCAATTCTATGGGAGGGGGAGTGACGGCTGCCCCGCCCCCTCACATAGACTTGCATTGAGAGGGCGTGACATAACTGCACAAGTGGGCATGGCAGTGACATCACAAGCCTCCAGTGCTGCAGCCGGCGTTCTAAATGAATGCCGGGTGCTGCAGGGAGATCATGTGGGGTCCCAGCCACGGGACCCCCGCGATCAGACATCTTATCCGCTATCCTTTGGATAGAGGATAAGATGTCTAGGGGTGCAGTACCCCTTTAAGTATCACATAAAAGGTGTTGTGTCATCATGATGGCTACTTTTTAGTATTATGGCAACTCAAAGATCAATATAGTCTGTTTCTTATTTTGCTAGGATCGCATAACAATTAATGGTGTATTGATCCTCTCCTCTATTCTTTGACAACTGATGCCCTAAGGAAGGACCAATATGTTTAATTTAAACAAGTTCTTTTGTTCCCGCGATGTACTCAAAATTTAGTCGCCTTTCTCTACTGAAATAAATATGCATATTTATGGTGAAGCTAATAGAAATAACAGTCAGCTATGCATGGCGATGTCTCACTTTAGTATAATTTTCAAATACAAAGTTGATATTAGTGGGAATAAATTGGATAATGTATATTGGGTGATGTAATCAATGTATTTTTTATTAGCTTTGCATGTCCATCTTTTAACCAATAGTGGAAAAAAAATTATTTACTCCTTTACTTATGATTCCGGAAAGCCTATTGCTCTTTTCACACCATGTTAGCAATACCCATATGCCATGGGATATCTCCTTGGGTACATGGCAGACATATAATTTTGGCCTTGGGTAGTTTACATCTGGGCTTGTGTTTTTTTTTTTTTTGTATTATTTTTGCTTCATTAGTTTAGCAGCGATTGCATACCACACAGTATAACATTTTTAACCGTGGATTCTGTGAATGACAGATGCCACTGAGGGACATCAGTCATAGGCTTACATTTGAGCTATATAACGGGAATTCCTCCAATGTATACATTGGATGAAAGCTGCAAGATATAATCTGAAAATATTCTGGTTTGTGATAGTGGGCAGACAGATTTTGAAGATCTAAGTTCACCTAAACAGCAATAAAATGAATAACTGTGAATTTGAGGTAGTGAGCACATTATCTGTCAAGAATCCCACAAGATAAACAATGTTCTAATGTAATCTGTGATCTTAAATCTCTTATGCTCGATACATCCTATAAGGTCCTACTAAGGTGCTATCTAGTACCTATGTGAATTGCCCATGCAGTCCCTGGATACTTCTCAGAATACAAAGGCATGTAAAAAACATATCCTAGATTCTCTGAAGTCCATGTAAAGGGGTTCATCCAGATAAGGAAAACATAGCTGCTTTCCTCCAGAAACAGCTTCATTCTCTTTAGTTATATTGGTATTGCAGCACAGTTCCATTGAAGTGAATGGAGCAGGGTTGTAATTAGCGATAAACGAATCGGATCTGATGAATTGGGCCTAGTTACTGTGAAAGGCCAGCCAAAACTACACACCTGCTTTTGCAGCCAAATACAGTTTTAAGTGTAGTGGAGCGTATTGTCCTCCTCTCATAAGTGTAACATATACACACTCAGCTTGTGTATAAGTATGTCAGGCAGAGAAGTGTTAGGACGTGCACAGAGGAGTGGCAGAGGCCTAAATTCATTAGGCGCAGGCAGAGGTCGCAGCAGACTAGGATCGAGTGGCAGCAACCCATCTGCTTTCATTGATTTGTTAACCTGGTCATCCACTTCATCACAAGTGACATCTGACAACCCCCGTTAACAGTCGGTTGGTTCATCAGACACAATCCTCAGTTGGAATGGCCCGGGAGCAGTCTCTGTCCTCCAATTGCCTCTGTCCTATGCTGTTTCCTCCCCCAGAGAAGCTTTATATGCTGTGGGTTCAGCTCCACTATTTAGTGAGGATGATCAACTAGAGGATAGTCAGCAGCCACTGCCCAGCCAAGAAGTGGAGGAGACATCCGCTGCTTCCTCCGTTAGGCGGGCAAGTAGTGATGAGGAAAGTGGCGTGGGAGGTGGTGTTGCGAGCGTTCATGCTCCTGAAGCAGACACTGTTGAGGAACCTGAAGAGGACATCAGTGATGTGCAGACACTTGATGATGATGATGATGATGAAGCCAATCCCAATTGGGAGCCTGGTGCAGAAGGGGCTTCATCATCATCAGGAGAAGAGGGTTGCAGGTTGCCCGGGAGGCAGCAGCTGAGCCAGCAAGGCCAAGCCAGCATGGTGGCAGAAGTGGGAAGTCTGGAGCCAAACATGCCCAGGGTTGACCACCTGCTTTGCAGCAGCCTACCTTCCCGGGAGGTAGTGGAACAGGGGTTCCTGGAGTCGGCGGCAGTAGCAGTCAATCAGTGCAGACTGTTGGGGGGAAAATCAGCTAATCGGTGGTGTGGCAGCTTTTTATCAAGCATCCAGAGGATGTTAACCTGGCCACATGCAAGATGTGTCGGCAGAAGGTGAAACGTGGCCAGGGTCCAAATGTTGGCACCACGGGCCTGTGTCAACATATGCAGCATCACCATAAAGGGGCCAGGGAGAACCGTGGCTCCGATGCGGTGTTCCAGCCTGCTGCAACACCCAGTGGCACGCCGCTCCCTGTTTCCGCCAGCCAAGTCTCCACCACCTCAGCCAAAGCGAGCTGTGTGTCATACCCATCTTCTGTCGGTCCAGATGCTCCTGCTCCTCCTACTTCGAGTCAGTCATTCCAGCAGCAATCCATCAGCAAAGCCATTGTTACGCCGAGCGCTCCGGGTCCCCGCTCCTCCCCGAAGCGCTCACAGCGTTCACCTTAATGTCACTGTCTTCTTACCCGACTTGTCCCCCGTCAGTTCAGTCCCGGCGTGCGCGGCCCCGCTCCCTAGGGCGCGCGCGCCGGCTCTCTGCGATTTAAAGGGCCAGTGCGCCTCTGATTGGCGCCTGGCCCAATTAGTGCATACACTTGTGTCCTAGCCTATATTACCTCACTTCCCCTTCCCAGCATCGCCAGATCTTGTTGCCCTTGTGCCAGTGAAAGCGTTCCTTGTATGTCCCAAGCCAGTGTTCCAGGACCTCTGCCGTTGCCCCTGACTACGATCCTTGCTGCCTGCCCTGACCTTCTGCTATATCCGACCTTGCTCTTGCCTAATCCCTTGTACCGCACCTTTCTCAGCTGTCAGTTGGGGTTGAGTTGCTATCGGGTGGAACGACCTGGGGGTTACCTGCCGCTGCAAGTCCATCCCGCTTTGCGGCGGGCTCTGGTGAAAACCAGTAACCCCTTAGACTCCGTTCCCCTGGTACGGCCCACGTCATCACCCCGCTGACACAGAGGATCCACCACCAGTATCCTCACAGTACCCGGATCCTGACAGCCATGTTCAAGAGACAGCAGTATGCGCCCACTCATGGAACGTCACAGAAGCTGAATGTGCTCCGTTCAAAGTTGCTGGTGCTGCAGCCCCTGCCTTTTCAAGTGTTGGACTCTGCACCTTTCAGAGAACTGATGGCTTGTGCCGAGTCGAGGTGGAGAGTCCCAAGCCATCATTTCTTTGCCAAAAAGACAGTACCAGCCCTGCACAATTATGTAAAACAGAAGGTGGGCCAGTCCTTGTGCCTGCTGTCAGTGTGTACCAAAGTGCATGGCAACGCTGACGTGTGGAGTTGTAACTACGGTCAGGGACAATACATGTCTTTTAAGGTCCACTGGGTGAATGGGGTTCCTGCACAGACACAACAGCAACTTGGACAGGTCACACCGCTTCCACCTCTACGCTCTCAGGCCATTGGCCCTGCAACAGTGTGCGATTCTGCCTCCTCATCCTCCCCCGTATCCTCAGCCTCCACTGCCCAGACAAGTCTCAGTGGCCCTTCAGCATACTATGTGTGCAGGGCACGGCGGAATCACGCTGTTCTTCACATGGTTTGCCTTGTCGAACGGAGTCACACAGGGGAGGAACTGCTAAAAGTCATTCATGAAGAAATGGAATCATGGCCTACTCCACAAAATCTGGAAATGAGAATCATGGTGATTGATAATGGAAAGAACATCTTGTCTGCGCTGCGTCAAGGAAGTCTGAGCCATGCGCCCAGCATGGCACATGTATTCAATCTGGTTGTCAAGTGGTTCCTAAAGTGTTCCCCCCATCTGCAAGAAATCCTAACATTGGGAAGGAAACTTTGCATGCACTTCAGCCACTCGTACACCGCAAAGGACACCTTCCTTGAGCAGCAGCATCAGAACGGCATCCCCCAACATAGTCTGAAATGCGATGTTTCCACCAATAGGAATTCCACACATTCATATGTTGGACCGACTATATGAACAGAGAAAATCCATTAGCGATTTCTTGATGATCCAAACGGATAGGGGGACTACCCTGTAAAACTTCAATGTCAATCAGTGGCAGCTCATATGTGACAACTGCCGTTTGCGCAGACCCTTTGAGGAAGCTACATTATTAGTCCGTCACCAGGATAACGATATGAGCGATGCCATTCCACTGCTTCATTTCCAACAACAGATGGTGGAAATGATGGCTGGTCAGGGCACTGGAGATGAGGCGCCTACATTTCACGGCCACATGAGCCCTGTAGGGGCTGAACTGGAAGAGGAGGAGGAGGATGGGGAGGGGGACATTGGAGCACAGGCAAGGATTTGCAAAATGGGTGGTTTTTATAGTCATCTGACAGGAGAGGAGGAGCAGCCTGTAGAGCTACAGGGGGATGACGAAGATGAGACAGAGGACCTACACACACCGTGGCCATGTGGTCTCCTTATGCTGCAGGCACATTAAATAAAACTTTTTATGTTAATATATTTAAAGTCTTAAATTTAAATTTAAAAAAATGTCTTTAATCTTTTCAATTGTGAGGCCCTATGGTCTCATCAGGCTGCCGCCACCTCCAAACTATGTCATTCTGCCACTATATGGTCTCCTTTTGCTGCTGCCAACTCCAGGCTGTGTCATTCTGCCACATTATGGTCTCCTCATGCTGCTGCCACCTCCAGGCTGTGTCATTGTGCCGCCATGTGGTCTGCTCATGCTGCTGGCACATTAAATAAAACTTTTTATGTTAATCTATTTGAAATTTTCAATTTAAATGAAAAAAAAAATATCTTTAATATTTTCAATTGTGAGGCCCTATATTCTCGTCAGGCTGCTGCCACCTCCAGGCTGGGTCTCGTCAGGCTGATGCCACCTCCAGGCTGGGTCAGTCTGCCACTATATGGTCTCTCATGCTGCTGCCCCCTCCCGGCTGTGTCATTCTGACACCATATGGTCTCCTCATGCTATTGGCACATTAAATTAAACTTTTAAAATGTTAATCTGTTTAAAATCTTCAATTACATTTTTTAAATAATATCTTTCATCTTTTCAATTGTGAGGCCCTATGGTCTTGTCGGGCTGCTGCCACCTCTAGGCTGTCATTGTGCCGCTATGTGATCTCCTTGTTATATTGGGTTTTATGGTCATACAGTATTAGTTCAAAGTAAAAGCTTCAGGTACCCGGGACATTAAACTTGTAAATCTAATCAAAATCTTCAATTTAAATAAAAAAAATACATCTCTTCAATCTGTTCAATTGTGAGGCCCTATGGTCGTTGTCATATAATACCTGTGGAATTACCACAAGAATCCAATGAGACAGGTTGGAGCGATAACAATGAACCATAACTGATTAAAGGAAACATTTGCAGCTTCACTCTGAGAGGCAGAGGCTGGAACAGGTGGTAGCTCGCCTCTCAGCAGACTGCCAGCTGCTCAATTTATGATACAAGTACAAGCTTTTTCACTGCAGCAACTTATAGCAGCATACGCCCACCAATGGCACAGAAGCTGAATTTGCTCCTGTCCAGGTTGCTGGGGCTGCAGTCCCTCCTTTTTGAAGTGGACACTCAATCATGAGAATGGGGGTGAGCTGAGAGTCAGGGACTGGGACAGGCGGTAGCTGGCCTCGCGGCAGACCGCCAGCTTGATTTTCAGATACAAGTATGAGCTTTTTCACTGCAGCAACTTATACACTGCAGCAATTATACACTATTGGAGGTGGAATTACCACGGCTGCTGGCACCCGACTTGCCCTCCAATGGGTCATTAATAGAGATGAACGAATCAAATCAGACGAATCAAATTTTAAAAAAATTCACTCCTCTCTAGTCATCGTCATACAGTCAGGTCCATAAATATTGGGACATCGACAAAATTCTGAAATTTTTGGCACTATACACCACCACAATGGATTTGAAATGAAACAAACAAGATGTGCTTTAACTGCAGATTGTAAGCATTAATTTGAGGGTATTTACATCAAAATCAGGTGAACAGTGTAGGAATTACAACAGTTTGCATATGTGCATCACACTTGTTAAGGGACCAAAAGTAATGGGACAGAATAAGAATCATAGATCAATCCTTTGCAGTCAATTACAGCCTGAAGTCTGGAACGGATAGACATCACCAGATGCTGGGTTTCATCCCTGGTGATGCTCTGCTTGTTCTTGGGGCATTTTCCCTTCAGTTTTGTCTTCAGAAAGTGAAATGCATGCTCAATTGGATTCAGGTCAGATGATTGACTTGGCCATTGCATAACATTCCACTTATTTCCCTTAAAAAACTCTTTGGTTGCTTTTGCAGTATGCTTTGGGTCATTGTCCATCTGCACTGAGAAGCTCCATCCAATGAGTTCTGAAGCATTTTGCTGAATATGAGCAGATAATATTGCCTGAAACAGTTCAAAATTCAACCTGCTGCTTTTGTCAGCAGTCACATCATCAATAAATACAAGAGAAGCAGTTCCATTGGCAGCCATACATGCCCACGCCATGACACTACCACCACCATGCTTCATTGGTGAGGCTGTATGCTTAGGATCATATTCCTTTCCTTCTCTATACTCTTCTCTTCCCATCACTCAGGTACAAGTTGATCTTGGTCTTATCTGCCCATAGGATGTTGTTCCAGAACTGTGAAGTCTTTTTTAGATGTCGTTTGACAAACTCTAATCTGCCTTCCCATTTTTGAGGCTCACCAATGGTTTACATCTTGTGGTGAACCTCTGTATTCACTCTGAAGTCTTTTCTTGTTCACTGTGACACACATACCCTTACCTCCTGGAGAGTGTTCTTGATCTGGCCAACTGTTGTGAAGGGGGTTTTCTTCACCAGGGAAATAATTCTCCACAGTTGTTTTCTTTGGTCTTCTGGGTCTTTTGGTGTTGCTGAGCTCACTGGTGCATTCCTTCTTTTTAAGAATGTCCAAAGAGTTGTTTTGGCCACGCCTAATGTTTTGGCTATCTCTCTGATGGGTTTGTTTTGTTTTTTCAGCCTAATGATGGCTTGCTTCACTGATAGTGACAGCTCTTTTAATCTCATCTTGAGAGTTGACAGCAACATATTCCAAATGCAAATAGTGCACTTGAAATGAACTCTGGACCTTTTATCTGCTCATTGTAATTGGGATAATAAGGGAATAACACATCTGGGCATGGAACAGCGGAGAAGCCAATTGTCCCATTACTTTTGGTCCCTTAGCAAGTGGGAGGCACATATGCAAACTGTTGTAATTCCTACACCATTCACCTGATTTGGATGTAGATGCCCTCAAATTAAAGCTGACAGTCTGGAGTTAAAGCACATCTTGGTTGTTTATTTTAAATCCATTGGGGTGGTGTATAGAGCCAAAAATGTCAGAATTGTGTCAATGTCCCAATATTTATGGACCTGACTGTATATGACCTCTGTAATTACCACAAGAATCCAATGAAACAGGTTGGAGCGATAAAAATGAACCATAACTGGGTGGCGCTGAAAGGTAGGGGCTGGAACAGGTTGTAGCTCGCCTTGTGGTGGACCGTCAGCTCGATGCTCACCAGAATGGGTCCTCAAAAAAGGATTTTACAACATTTAAAAATAAATTAAGTTAAATAAAAATTAAATTAAGAAATCTTATTAATCGCTTCAATTGTGACACCATATGGTCTCCCGACCCGGCCGCCACATCCAGAGACTCTGCATCAGTGATTATAATAGCAACACCTGTTACCTGCATGTCATACTGAATAACTGTATTATTTCACTGACCCAGCACACTCCCTATACATGTTACGGCAAGGCAAAGTGTTCTACACCCCTATTGAGGCTCTGTAGCCCAGAAATAGCTATTTTTAATAGAGATTCCCGCAAATAAATTAGTCTCGAACCAAATTTTTTCAGAAAATTCGGCAAATCGGCTGAATTGAATTTTTCTAAAATCCGCTCATCTCTAGTTGTAATACCGCACATTACCTGAGGACAGATGTGGCACTGTTTTTGGAAGGATTAAGATTTTTAAGAGAAGTAATTTACAAATCTGCCTCAGCCTCTTGTCCGCACCCAACTGCCCCGCTTATCATCATTTCCTTGTGATGGAATAAAGAATTTTGCAAGACGACAAACAGGGTGAGTGCTCCAATTCTTTCTATATTTCTCAAGAAAATTATTTCATGAACTGTTGCACTTCCTTTGTGAGCACCCCCCAGTCAAGTTGACACATTAACCATTCAGCCAGGATACATTCTAGTGACTGATATATCTCAGCACTTATGTCTTAAGACTTGCTCAACTTCAGAGGCTCTGGTGCCAGTGTAAAACCCATTTTTTTGCAGAGCTAATTTACAAATCTGTTTAACTTTTTAGCACCAGTTGATTTAAAAAAAAATATGTTTTCTACTGGAATTCCCCTTTAAATGGAAACTATTCTTTACAAGACAAAAAACTGCCTTTTCCATGTTTATCCTACTGTTTATCTATGCAGAAAAACTGTTAAAATAAATAATATCAAATACAGAAGCAAGAATTGTTTACTTTTGTACTATTCTGTAATTTTAATATGTAAACAGATATTCTATTTCTTCCAGTACTTATCAGCTGTTGTATGATCCACAGGGAGTTCTTTTCTTTTTGAACTTCCTTTCTGTCTGACCACAGTGCTCTCTGTTGACACTTCTGTCCATATCAGGAACTGTCCAGAGCAAGAGAGGTTTGCTATGGGGATTTGCATCTACTCCGGACAGCTCCTAAAATGGACAGAGGTGTCAGCAGAGAGCACTGTGGTCAGACAAAGGAAATTCAAAAAGAAAAGAAATTCTTGTGGATTATACAACAGCTGATAAGTACTGGAAGGATTAAGATTTTTTAATAGAGGTAATTTAATTGTTTAATTTTCTGACACCAGTTGATTTTGACTTTTTTTTTTTCCTGTGGAGTACCCCTTTAATGACTTACTGGTGCATTCCCAAAATGACTTGGAACAGCTCACTTCCTTTAAGGGTGCATTCCCACAGGGCGTATACGTAGCATATTTGACGCTGCGCAAAATTTATGGCAGCAGCGGGAAATACGCTGCGTATCCGTTGCTCACTATACACACAGGGCTTTCCGGCGGCAGCCCTATGCGTGTAGTGAGTTTTGGAGGCGGAGCAATATGCCGGCGTGTCTGTGACGCGCGGCTCCGCCTCCAAAACTCACTACACGCATAGGGCTGCCGCCGGAAAGCCCTGTGTGTATAGTGAGCAAGGGATACGCAGCGTATTTCCCGCTGCTGCCATAAATTTTGCGCAGCGTCAAATACGCTGCGTATACGCCCTGTGGGAACGCACCCTTATGCAGGATTTTGCACACTGACAATAGAACAGTAAAGTATCATGAATTTCAATGCCATCTTTGAAAGGTCTGGTAGAATTATAACCTTGATTTATTATAGAACGTATCTCTTTTCTTACAAATGGCTTAGCTTTTAAGATAAAGTTCTCAGCCAAAACAGAATTTTAGGGAACACAGTATGTGCAATGCATATGTGACTGTGGGTCCCGTTACCACAACCAGTGCTGAAGCGTTTTGTTTCTTGTCACATCTGGCTGTAGGGAAAAATTAAAGGGACTGCAGGAGGAATGCCTAGTGCAGAATAATTATAATGTATTGATGTCTTCAAACAGTAATGTAGGGAATGGGATGTTGGGACTAAAGCTGTGGTTAGGAAAAAGGCAAACATTCTAAAAAGGCTTTAATGAATAACATAAATAACATTAAAGGGATACTCCAGTGGAAAACAATTTTTTTTTATCAACTGGTGCCAAAAGTTATACAGATTTGTAAATTACTTCTATTTAACCCCTTAGGGACTCAGCCTATTTTCACCTTAAGGACGCAGCAAATTTTCATTTTTGCATTTTCGCTTTTTTCCTCCTTCCTTAATAAAAATCATAACGCTTTTAATTTTGCACCAACAGACCCATATAAGGGCTTGTATTTTGCATCACCAATTGTAATTTGAAAAGACATAACTTATTTTAGAATATAACCTGCGGCGAAACAAAAGAAAATTATTTGTAGGGTGGGGAAAAAAAAGGCCATTTAGTAACTTTTGGGGGCTCCCGTTTCTACGCAGTGCAATACTTGGTAAAAATGACACCTTATCTTTATTCTGTAGGTCCATACGGTTACAAGAATAACCACTTCATGTAGGTTTTCTTATTTTATTTTAATACTTATAAACTACATGCACCAAAATTAAAATGATACACTACATGCACCAAAATTAGTATATTTAAAATTGGCATCTTATGACCCCTATAACTTTTAAATTTTTCCTTGTATGGTGTGGTATGAGGGCTCATTTTTTGCGCCGTCATCTGTAGTTTTTATAGGTACCATTTTTATTTTGATGGGGCTTTTTGAATGCTTTTTATTAATATTTTTATGGTATATGAAGTGACCAAAAATGCACAATTTTGGACTTTGGTATTTTTTTACGTGTACGCCATTGACCGCATGGTTTAGCTTACCTAATATTTTAATAGTTTGGACATTTATGCACGCGGTGGTACCACATATGATTATTTTTATTCTTTATTCCATTATTTTGTTTTAAAAATGAGAAAAGGGGGGTGATTTAAACTTTTAATAGGGAAGGGGTTAATGAACTTTTATAAAAAATAAAAAAATAGCCCTAAAACATGCAATCTTCTGATTGCATACACTGATCAGTGCTCTGCCATTGCAAAGCACTGATCAGTGTAACCAGCGCTCTGCTGTTCCTGCCTGCTGTGCAGGCATGGAGCAGTAGATTGCCGAGCGGACAACCGAGAGGCAGGTGAGGACCCTCCCTTCATCCGGTAAGCTGATCGGAACATCGTGATTTTGTCGCGATAGTCCCGATCAGCTCTGCTGAGCTGCTGGGATTCTATTACTTTCGTCTAAGACGCCACGATTAACTTTGATCGTGGTGTCTAAAGGGTTAATTACGGACATTGGCCTGATCGGCCTGGCTGCCCGGACCCACCGGGTTTAACCCTTTCTGTGCTGGTGAGAATGGTTTAAACCCGGAAAACGGGACCAGGGCGTACAGGTATGCCCTGAGTCCTTAAGGATCAGGGATGCAGGGCATATGCATACACCCTGTGTCCCAAGAAGTTAAAAATCTTAATCCTTCCAGTACTTATCAGCTGCTGTATGCTCCAGAGAAAGTTGTATAATTATTTTCTGCCTGACTGCAGTCTGCTGACACCTCTGTCCATGTCAGGAACTGTCCAGAGTAGAAGCAAATCCCCTTAGCAAACCTATCCTGCTCTGGACAGTTACTGACACAGACAGAGGTGGCAGCAGAGAGCACTGTGGTTAGGCAGAAATAATTATACAACTTCCTGTGGAGCATACAACAGCTGAAGGAAGGATTAACATTTTGAAATAAAAGTAATTAAAAAATCTGTTTAACTTTTTGGCACCAGTTTATTTAATTTTTTTTCCCACTGGAGTAGCCCTTTAATGCAAAGGTGATTTATGTTATTCTATCTGAGAGCAGTATATCAAACAAAGGGAGAAATGTCGAGCTGTGTAAAATATATATGGTTTATATGATTTGGAAAGAGATATCTGAGTTCAAAGCAGAACAAATCCTAATAGGACACTTAAAGGGGTACTCCGCTGCCCTGCTTCTGGAGCTCCGCTCCCCAGCGTCCGGAAGTTTATTGTTCTGAACGCTGTGTGCGGGCTTCCGTGTTCAGGGCCGCCCCTCGTGACGTCATGCCCCCTTCCCATAGACTTTCGTTGAGGGGGCGGGCGTGATGTCACGAGGAGGGCGGGCGTGAACATGGAAGCCCGCACACAGCGTTCACAACAATAAACTTCAAGACGCTGGGGAGCGGAGCTCCGGAAGCAGGGCAGCGGAGTACCCCTTTAAGAGAGACAGTAGGAATCCTGATGATCCCACCCACACACAGGCCCAGATTTATCAAACTGTGTGAGAGAAAAAGTGGAGAGATTTTCCCATAGCCACCAATCACAGTTCAACTTTCACTTTACCAGAGCTCATTAGCTGAGCTGTGATTGGTTGCTGTGGGAAAATCACTCCACTTTTTCTCTCACATAGTTTGATAAATCTGGCCACAGTGATTGACAGCTTTCCCTGTGGCCAGATTTATCAAGGTGTGTACACAGAAGTTGGTCAATCATCCTGTGAGGACAGGGTAAGCAGGAGTCTCCCTGTTCTGGAAGTTCTAGAACATTTCTTTACAAAAACAGCACATCTATAGGGCATGTTCACACAGTGAAAAATTGCTGCCACTTTTTTGCTGATTACAAACAAAAATGTCAGTATAAAAAAATATTTTACGTTGTGTGAACAAATCGTTAGATAAGTACCCAACCAAAGTGTTTTCATCAGTCATCAGTTGAGAGAGAAGCATTTTTTTACACCTTTTTTTTTTGTGTGCTGGAAATGGTAGGAGCACCAGATTTATTAAATGGTCGCAGAGCATTGGATACATTTTGTGCAGGTCACATTTTCTGAAATTTCTCTCTTCACATACACCAAAAAGCTAAGCTAAGTCTGGACTGGTGTAGTTTTAGAGACTTTTCAGTGGCTTTGCGCCTTTTTTGCTCCTTTTCACCGGCGCAGTTGATAAAACCCTTCTATATCATGTGTATTGCCAAAATCAGTGGATTGTAACTCAAAATCAGCAGAAATGTGTAAACCAAAAGGCGCAAATAAACTGCTTGCGCCTTTTATGCGCCTTTTCTAGACACAAAAAACTGTCTAAAGACAATGATAAATGTTGGACACTGTATATGTTTAAAAATTGAAATAAAGTACTTTGTTAGCTCGATTATAAGACAATTTTTTTTTAAATAAAAAACTCATGAAAAAACAACCGTATCCTTTAATTAAGGTGGCAGGGCCTGGCTCCCTTGTCCCGTATCCTATATTGGCTACAGCCCTGTAGCCCAACTCCCACACATATTCTATTTTTGCGGTGGCCTGGTTTCCATTTTGATGGCAGCCTGGCTCCCGTGCACATCTGCGTGTACCTCCTAGTAGTGCCTTGCGCTTGGAGGAAGCGTTCTTTTACCTAATTAAGTAATTTATTCCCAGGGCTTTATGGTACAGAGCATGGGAGGAAACAAAGATGATGCTGAATACAGGCTGAGGCAAGTTATACTTGAAATGGGAAGGACTGAAGTTCATTCTTCCCCATTTCATATCTGATCCCCTCCATTTCATGTTTATTCAGTGAACATCAAATGGAGGGGACAGGATATGAAATGGGGGAAATAGAATGAAATGGGGGAATGGATATGGAATAGTGGGGATCAATGTGGAACACAGGACTGGATATCGAATGGGGGGGCATGGAATAAAAAAGGGGACTGGATATGAAATGGTGCGAATTGATATGGAATGGAGGATTGGATATCAAATGGAGGGGAATGGAGTAAAAAAGGGAATCGGTTATGAGATGGGGGAATGGAATGAAATGGGGGTAATGGCAGTTTGATAATGTGGTCACTGTAATTGTCATGTCATGTTACTTTCCAGTGTGGGAGGGAACAATGCTGCAGAGATGCTCCCCATAGGAGTTTTACATTTAGGCCTTTTGTATTTTTCTTTCTATAAGCTCCAAAGGTTTAGGTGGATGGATTTGTCGAATAACCAGGGTCGTCTTGTAATTCATCAAATACAGTATATTATAAATTTGTATAACTCTTCATAATATGGTGATGAAGCTTTATTTACAGACATAAATGGAAAACTCCTTTAAACCAATTTCAATCTTTCATATTATTGAATGTTCAGAATATACTACCACACGCAGAATTGGGGGCATTTATCATTGTGTTTTGAGCGTTTTTTTAGCGTTGATTTGTCCCCATTTCGGCGCAGGGCTGCGCCTTCGGCTATTTTTGTTTCTCCTAGATTCACACCATTTTTTTTTTTCAAGCGTACAGGCCAGATGTTAAGGGTTTACCCTTGTGCAGTGTTAAAGAATTTATCAACTGCGACTGTCGCAAAAAAGTCGCAAAATCCACCATTAAAGGGGTACTCTGGTGGTTAAGATTTTTGGCTATATTGCATCTTCTTTTAATGTTCATGTTTTTTGCAATTGACATGTATTATATGTTTGGGTAGCATGTGTCTTTTTTTTCTTACCTGTTTGTGGGCCAGGAGGTTCTGTAGTTCGGCGTTGGATCTCTTACTGTCATCCACGGTTTTGGCCATGTTAGGATTAGTCTGTGGACAATGCATCAGGGATATTTTTTTCTCTGTTCTTTGTTTCCAAGACTGGACAGCTTCTTTCATGCCCAGCTTATGAATATGTAAGGTTTCCAAAGTTAGAGCTGGGGGGAGCAAAATCAGAGCCCGGAGGATGCAGGTCTGCATGATATAAATAAGCCACACACCTCTCATCTCCCCCTCCCAGAGGTTGCAGGTTTGCATGAGAGAAAGAGGCCAGAGCAGGGGAGAGAGGACTTACAGGGCTCCTCATCTCCCATCCCCTGTCTTCAGAGGACGCAGGTCTGCAAGGGAGAAAGAAGACAGAGAAGATAAGAGATGTTACGCCGAGCGCTCCGGGTCCCTGCTCCTCCCTGGAGCGCTCGCGGCGTTCCTCTCTCTGCAACGCCCTGGTCAGACCCGCTGACCGGGAGCGCTGCACAGACACTGCCGGCGGGGATGCGATTCGCATAGCGGGACGCGCCCACTCGTGAATTGCATCCCAAGTCACTCACCTGTCCCGGTCCCCGGCTGTCTTGTCCTGGCGCGCGCGGCACCGCTCCTTAGGGCGCACGCGCGCCAGCTCTCTAAGATTTGAAGGGCCAGTGCACCAATGATTGGTGCCTGGCCCAATCAGACTAATTAACCTCCACCTGCTCCCTGTCTATTTAACCTCACTTCCCCTTCACTTCCTTGCCGGATCTTGTTGCCTTGTGCCAGAGAAAGCGTTTATAGTGTTTGCCTTACCAGTGTTCCTGACCTCTTGCTATCGCCATTGACTACGAACCTTGCCACCTGCCCCGACCTTCTGCTACGTCTGACCTTGCCTCTGTCTAGTTCTTCTGTCCCACGCCTTCTCAGCAGTCAGCGAGGTTGAGCCGTTGCCGGTGGATACGACCTGGTTGCTACCGCCGCAGCAAGACCATCCCGCTTTGCGGCGGGCTCTGGAGAATACCACTAGCAACCTAGAACAGGCCCAACGACACGGTCCACGCCAATCCCTCGCTGACACAGAGGATCCACATCCAGCCTGCCGAATCCTAACAGTAGATCCGGCCATGGATCCCGCTGAGGTCCCGCTGCCAGTTGTCGCTGACCTTACCACGGTGGTCGCCCAGCAGTCTCAACAGATAGAGCAACTTGGACAACAGTTCGCAAAACAAGGACAGAAGCTGTCGCAGTTGACCGCCATGCTACAGCAACTTCTGCCACAGCTACAGCAGCAACCATCTCCTCCGCCAGCTCCTGCACCTCCTCCGCAGCGAGTGCCCGCTCCTGGCCTCTGCTTGTCCCTGCCGGACAAATTTGATGGGGACTCTAGACTTTGCCATGGTTTCCTGTCACAATGTTCCCTACATTTGGAGATGTTGTCGGACCAATTTCCTACAGAACGGTTGAAGGTGGCTTTCGTGGTCAGTCTCCTGTCTGGGAAGGCCCTGTCATGGGCCACACCGCTCTGGGACCGCAATGATCCTGTCACTGCCACTGTACAGTCCTTCTTCGCTGAGGTTCGTAGTGTCTTCGAGGAACCAGCCCGAGTTTCTTCTGCTGAAACTGCCTTGCTGAACCTGGTCCAGGGAAATTCTTCTGTAGGCGAATACGCCATCCAATTTCGTACCCTCGCCTCTGAATTATCTTGGAACAACGAGGCCCTCTGCGCGACCTTTAAAAAAGGCCTATCCAGTAACATCAAAGATGTGCTGGCTGCATGAGAAATTCCTGCCAACCTGCATGAACTTATCCATTTGGCCACCCGCATTGACATGCGTTTTTCTGAAAGACACCAGGAGCTCCGCCAGGAAAAAGACCTTGATCTCTGGGCACCTCTCTCACAGTATCCTTTGCAATCTACCCCTGTGCCTCCCGCCGAGGAGGCTATGCAAGTGGATCGGTCTCGCCTGACCCATGAAGAGAGGACTCGCCGCAGAGATAAAAATTTATGTCTGTACTGTGCTAGTACCGAACATTTCTTGGTGGATTGCCCTATTCGTCCTCCACGTCTGGGAAACGCACGCACGCACCCAGCTCACGTGGGAGTGGCGTCTCTTGGTCTGAAGTCTGCTTCTCCACGTCTCACTGTGCCCGTACGGATTTCTCTTTCTGCCAACTCCTCCTTCTCAGCTGTGGCCTTCTTGAACTCTGGTTCTGCGGGAAATTTCATTTTGGCCTCTTTTGTTAATAAGTTCAACATCCCTGTGACCAGTCTCGCCAAGCCGCTCTACATTTCCTCGGTCAACGGAGTGCAATTGGACTGCACTGTGCGTTACCGCACAGAACCCCTGCTCATGAGCATTGGACTGCATCACGAAAAAATTTAACTTTTTGTTTTGCCCAACTGCACCTCTGAAGTCCTCCTCGGTCTGCCATGGCTCTAACGCCACTCTCCTACCCTTGACTGGACCACCGGGGAGATCAAGAGCTGGGGTGCTTCTTGCCACAAAAAATGCCTCACGTCCGCCCCCAGTCCCGTCTGTCAAACCTCAGTGTCTCCTCCTATACCTGGTCTCCCCAAGGCCTATCAGGACTATGCTGTGCCTCCTCATAGCCCCCGTCCTGGTAACACTCTGCCCCGTGGCAAGCTTCACCCTCTGCCCCCCCTCCCCATTCCCACTCCTTCTGAACTGCCTGCCATTGATGAGCATACCCAGGACTTCACTGTCCTCCAGAAGGAGACTCTACAATCGTTCCCAATGTCCTCGTCCCATGTGGAGCGACATCCGGACAAAAAGAGGTGGAGATCTAAGGGGGGGGGGGGGGGTACTGTTACGCCAAGCGCTCCGGGTCCCTGCTCCTCCCCGGAGCACTCGCGGCATTCCTCTCTCTGCAGCGCCCCGGTCAGACCCGCTGACCGGGAGCGCTGCACTGACACTGCCGGCGGGGATGCGATTCGCATAGCGGGACGCGCCCGCTCGCGAATCGCTTCCCAAGTCACTCACCTGTCCCGGTCCCCGGCTGTCTCGTCCTGGCGCGCGCGGCTCCGATCCTTAGGGCACGCGCGCGCCAGCTCTCTAAGATTTAAAGGGCCAGTGCACCAATGATTGGTGCCTGGCCCAATCAGTCTAATTAGCCTCCACCTGCTCCCTGTCTATTTAACCTCTCTTCCCCTTCACTTCCTTGCCGGATCTTGTTGCCTTGTGCCAGAGAAAGCGTTTATAGTGTTTGTCTTACCAGTGTTCCTGACCTCTTGCTATCGCCATTGACTACGAACCTTGCCGCCTGCCCCGACCTTCTGCTACGTCTGACCTTGCCTCTGTCTAGTCCTTCTGTCCCACGCCTTCTCAGCAGTCAGCGAGGTTGAGCCGTTGCCGGTGGATACGACCTGGTTGCTACCGCCGCAGCAAGACCATCCCGCTTTGCGGCGGGCTCTGGTGAATACCAGTAGCAACCTAGAACCGGTCCACCGGCACGGTCCACGCCAATCCCTCACTGGCACAGAGGATCCACATCCAGCCTGCCGAATCCTAACAAGAGAGAGGACATACACTCCTCCTCATCTCTTCCCTGAGCTCTGTGTTCACTGAACGGGAGGATGACAAAGTGCAGGGCTGGAAATGTATAGACTGCAGGGGCTGAGGAATAAATCTCATACTGGGGATGATTTCTATGTGTGAAGGAAGGGGGCGGGGGACTTCTGAATGACACATGCTGGGAGTTGTAGTCCTTGTTATGTGTGTATGCTAGTGTTTCCCAACCAGGGAATGCTGGTAGTAGTAGTTTTGCAACACCTGGAGGCACCCTGGTTGGGAAACCCTGGTGTATGCTCGATAGGGGTGTGGTGAACTACAACCCCCAGGAGACTACAGACGCAGCATGCTGGTGTGATTCCCCAGACTAAAGACTCCTGAATGACACATGCTGGGAGTTGGAGTCCCTTTTGTGTGTATGCCAGTGTATCCCAACCAGGGCTGATTTATGTTAGTGTGCTGTGTATAAGGGGGCCAACCTGGCAAAATAGTAGGGTGGGTAAAGGGCGGAACAAAAAAAAAAAAAGGAAGGAGCCGTCCCAAATCAGCAAGGCATGTGGCATGCTGGGATTTGTAGTTTTCAGCACAGCAAGATACAGGAAATATAAGCAACAATAGGAAAACAAAGTGGGGGATAAAAAAAGACAACAAAGAATGGAAATAGAGTAGCCTAAACAAAAAGAATAGAAATGAAACAAAACAAATAGGGTAAGTCAAAAACGGAAAAAAAATTGACCACCGGAGTACCCCTTTAAGGCACAATTCTACACCAGCCAAGACCTAGCATAACTTTTTGGTGTGTGTGAAGAGTAACATTTCAGAAAATGTGTATCCTCCCAAAAATGTATTGAATGCCCTGCGGCCATTTAATTAATTTGGCGGAGTCACGCAAAAAAACATGCCCCCCGATATGCTTAAAGTCTTGAGAGATTTGTCAAGTCCTATGCTAAAAATAAGCAGTTTGGCAGCTAGTACCTGAAAGAGCTATTTTTTCCAAGAACTGCTTAATACAGCTAAAATGTGTTCACCATCTGTAAAGATTTAACAGTTTTTTTCTTTTTCGTATTTCCTATTTGTGCGTCACTTTATATTCAGTACTGACTTTGTATTCGGCCTGCTCTTTCTAGGAGGTGGCCTTGGGCTTATTGTAGCCAAAAAATGTAAAGTCATTACAGGAGGTTAAATGTTAACATTATGGTAGTAGGGAAATGTCCTGTCTGCTTTGTATCAATAGTACATTGAGCAGCAGAATACATGATTAAGAATGACTTCTCCACCTTTTATAGTCAAACACTTTTTCTTTTTTTTTTTTACGGAACAAGTAGTACTTTTTTTGGCACTCTACTTTACCACTCTTGTTGAGAAACTAAAAAATATTTCTGGAATGGAATTGGAAAAAGGGGTCCTTGGTTATTGTTACGAGCTGTAGTTTTTGGCATACATACTACTTTTTGATCACTTTTAATCCCTCTTTTTGGGAGGCTAGGTGACTATAAACAAACCTGACGTGATATTATTTCCTATTACAAAGTTTATTGTGCAGAAAAAATAAGAGAATTTTTTTACAGTTTAGATTTTTGTAAATAAAAGTGAAGAGGGGATGCATTGACACTAGGTCTCGGCCGCCTTGACAATTTAACAAGTAATCCATAATCAAGGGAGGTTTATAAGGTAATAAAGGAGACCCCCCCCAAGATGCCTATCCATCTGTATGCCAATGTGGTTACTGGTGTGGCATCTAGTGGGATTAGATGACTGGGATCAGAGTTGTCACTAATTCCTGTCAATGGCAGCAGGTGTAAGCAGCATATAACAGCCAGCATGGAGAGAGTGGCACAATTCCTGAGCCCATTACATGATACCATGTAATAAGATTCCTGTATAGAGTACATCCTGTAATAATACTACAGAAAGGTATTAAAATAACTTTATTTACAAATATATGTCAATTTATTAGGCAATTAATAATTTTAATTGGCTTCCTATCCAAACAGTGCAATGAGCATGACATGCTGTGCCAATAGGGTAGCATGCCATGGAAGCAGAGTAGCATGCTGCCAAATATTTTTAACAGCTGTATACCTCCAATGTAAAAGGAATGGTAGGCCAGTGCATATCACCCCAACAGAGGCCAAAAAGACAAATCAAATCAATGCAGGTCTATGGCTTCATTCTGTGTATAAATCAAAAAAATTTCCAGCACATATACCTAAATGTGTTGTGAACATAGCCTTTGTTTTAAACTTCTAGGACCGTCATCTCAGGTTTTCACAGGTTGCATTGCAACTTGGAGACATTGACATCAGTAGTCAGGTGTTGAAAGGGGGCTTTTCTGAGCTTCAATAGGTGAAGGGGCTGCTGGATGTGAGGGAGATCATTCTCCACAGGGCTGGAGGGAATTGTATTTTCAAGCACAGCACAACATGCAAGGGAGCTCAGCTGTGCTGCAATGGGTGGGGTGGTTGATGTGTGGGAGGGAGAAAAAAAGTGACCTCACACCTAAAAACAAGGAATCTTGTGACTTGTAGAAGAAGGGAATTCCAAGAGGAAATAATAATTTCACAAAAAGTAAGCAGCAACATTATGCTGGACTCACAACACCAAAACAAGCGGGGATCCTTCCTAAGCATGTCCATTACTGTCTGGCAGGTACATACTAAAGTCACCTTATGTTGGATAACCTGTTTAAATGATACAAAATATAACTAAAGCCATCTATACAAAGTTGTTTTTATTTAGTAGTTATCCCTCTGAATCTTCCATTTATAAGTACATTTGGCTTTTTCTGTTTGCTTTGTAGCAGATTAGGAAATGTGTTAGAAGTTTTACAGCAGTGTCACGATGCCGGCTGGCAGGAGGTGGATCCTCTGTGCCAGAGAGGGATAGCGAGGACCGTGCTAGTGGACCGGTTCTAAGACACTACAGGTTTTCACCAGAGCCCGCCGCAAAGCGGGATGGTCTTGCTGCGGCGGTAGTGACCAGGTCGTATCCACTAGCAACGGCTCACCTCTCTGGCTGCTGAAGATACAGAAGATAGGCGAGGTACAAGGGAGTAGGCAGTAGCAAGGTCGGACGTAGCAGAAGGTCGGGGGCAGGCGGCAAGGTTCGTAGTCAAGGGAGATAGCAAAGGTACTGGTACACAGGGTATAAACACACAAAGAACGCTTTCACTGGCACTAAGGCAACAAGATCCGGCAAGGGAGTGCAAGGGAGGAGACTAGATATAAGCAGGGAACAGGTGGGAACCAATTAAGCTAATTGGGCCAGGCACCAATCATTGGTGCACTGGCCCTTTAAGTCTCAGGGAGCTGGCGCGCGCGCGCCCTAGAGAGCGGAGCCGCGCGCGCCAGCACATGACCGCAGGAGACGGGAACGGGTAAGTGACCTGGGATGCGATTCGCGAGCGGGCGCGTCCCGCTGTGCGAATCGCATCCCCAACGGCCATGAGAGAGCAGCGCTCCCGGTCAGCGGGACTGACCGGGGAGCTGCAGGGAAAGAGACGCCGTGAGCGCTCCGGGGAGGAGCGGGGACCCGGAGCGCTAGGCGTAACAGTACCCCCCCCCTTAGGTCTCCCCTTCTCTTTATCGGGTAACTGCCTCCCCTGGGATGAGGACACCGGGAAAGGATGGAGGGATTCCTCAATGGCAGGCAGAACCGCAGGAGTAGGAATGGGGAGAGAGGGCAGAGGGCGGGACCTGGCACGGGGCAGTGTGACACCAGGACGAGGGCCATGAGGGGACACAGAAGCTTGCCTGATGGAACTGGGAGGGGGGGAGGGGCATTTCCTGTGGCAGGCAGAGTCCTTAATGACCTTAGGGGGACCAGATACAGGAGGAACCACAGAGTTACGGCAAGGGTTACTGGGAACCGGTTTTAGACAGTTCTTGGAACAAGAGGACCCCCAACTCTTGATCTCCCCAGTGGACCAATCCAGGGTTGGGGAATGAAGTTGAAGCCAGGGAAGTCCAAGGAGAATTTCCGAGGTGCAATTGGGGAGGACCAAAAGTTCAATCCTCTCGTGGTGAGATCCGATGCTCATAAGAAGGGGCTCCGTGCGGAAACGTATGGTACAGTCCAACCTGGCTCCGTTGACCGCGGAAATGTGGAGTGGCTTGACAAGACGGGTCACCGGAATACGGAATTTATTCCCAAAGGAGTCCCGAATAAAATTCCCAGAAGCTCCAGAGTCCAGGCAGGCCACGGCTGAGAGGGGAGAGCTGGCTGAAGTGGAAATCCGAACAGGTACCGTGAGACGTGGAGAAGCCGACTTGGCATCAAGAGACGCCACACCCACGAGAGCTGAGTGCGAGCGTGCGTTTCCCAGACGTGGAGGACGGATTGGGCAATCCACCAGAAAATGTTCAGTACTGGCACAGTACAAACAAAGATTCTCTTCCTTACGGCGATTCCTCTCTTCCAGGGTCAGGCGAGACCGATCCACTTGCATGGCCTCCTCGGCGGGAGGCCTAGGCGCAGATTGCAGTGGAGACTGTGGGAGAGGTGGCCAGAGATCTAAGTCTTTTTCCTGGCGGAGCTCTTGATGCCTCTCAGAAAAACGCATGTCAATGCGAGTGGCTAGATGAATGAGTTCATGCAGGCTAGCAGGAGTCTCTCGTGCGGCCAGAACATCTTTAATGTTGCTGGATAGGCCTTTTTTAAAGGTCGCGCAGAGAGCCTCATTATTCCAGGAAAGTTCAGAAGCAAGAGTACGGAATTGTATGGCGTACTCGCCAACGGAGGAATTACCCTGGACCAGGTTCAGCAGGGCAGTCTCAGCAGAAGAGGCTCGGGCAGGTTCCTCAAAGACACTTCGAATTTCCGAGAAGAAGGAGTGAACAGAGGCAGTGACGGGGTCATTGCGGTCCCAGAGCGGTGTGGCCCATGACAGGGCTTTTCCAGACAGAAGGCTGACTACGAAAGCCACCTTAGACCTTTCAGTAGGAAACAGGTCCGACATCATCTCCAAGTGCAGAGAACATTGCGAAAGGAAGCCACGACAAAACTTAGAGTCCCCATTAAATTTGTCCGGCAAAGACAGGCGGAGGCTAGGAGTGGCCACTCGCTGCGGAAGGGGTGCAGGAGCTGGCGGAGGAGATGATTGCTGGTGAAGTTGCGACTGAAGTTGGTGCACAATGGTGGACATTTCTGACATCTGGTGGGTTAGATGGGCGATCTGTCGGGCTTGCTGGGCGACCACCGTGGTGATATCAGAGGCAACTGGCAGGGGAACCTCAGCGGGATCCATGGCCGGATCTACTGTCACGATGCCGGCTGCCAGGTAGTGGATCCTCTGTGCCAGAGAGGGATGGCGAGGACCGCGCTAGTGGACCGGTTCTAAGCCACTACCGGTTTTCACCAGAGCCCGCCGCAAAGCGGGATGGTCTTGCTGCGGCGGTAGTGACCAGGTCGTATCCACTAGCAACGGCTCACCTCTCTGGCTGCTGAAGATGCTGAAGATAGGCGAGGTACAAGGGAGTAGGCAGTAGCAAGGTCGGACGTAGCAGAAGGTCGGGGGCAGGCGGCAAGGTTCGTAGTCAAGGGAGATAGCAAAGGTACTGGTACACAGGGTATAAACACACAAAGAACGCTTTCACTGGCACTAAGGCAACAAGATCCGGCAAGGGAGTGCAAGGGAGGAGACTAGATATAAGCAGGGAACAGGTGGGAACCAATTAAGCTAATTGGGCCAGGCACCAATCATTGGTGCACTGGCCCTTTAAGTCTCAGGGAGCTGGCGCGCGCGCGCCCTAGAGAGCGGAGCCGCGCGCGCCAGCACATTACCGCAGGAGACGGGAACGGGTAAGTGACCTGGGATGCGATTCGCGAGCGGGCGCGTCCCGCTGTGCGAATCGCATCCCCAACGGCCATGAGAGAGCAGCGCTCCCGGTCAGCGGGACTGACCGGGGAGCTGCAGGGAAAGAGACGCCGTGAGCGCTCCGGGGAGGAGCGGGGACCCGGAGCGCTAGGCGTAACAAGCAGTATGCTGTTACTTAATGACATTTTACAGTAGGAAGAATAAAATGGTTTCCTATGTATCCTATAGTCATAAAACAATTTACTTTCTAAGAATATAACTTTGATAACCTTGACTGAGGCCATTTACAACATAATGCATCTATTCCCATTTATGGCCTATGAAAATGATGTACAGATATAGTCTAGACAAACTTGGCAGCCTGCTGAGACTTGAAACATGCTGCCAAAAATGTATAGATGGTAAATGTATTTAAGGTTATAGGATGAAATAGTCTGGCAGGCATTCTGAGGACATACATTATGAAGGAATATTTTAAAAGTGTTGGGTTATAGGACTTTCTAAAAAAGAATTGCACATAAAAAATATAGTTGAGATAATACAAACCAGTTGTTTGGAAAGTAAGAAATGTGGTCTACTCCTTCTCAGCTTTAACACAGAAAAGGAATGTCCAATTGCTGCACAAGTAAATTCTGAGAATGTCTCCTAGCACTCTGTTTCCTCACCTTCACTGACCTCTGACCAGAGATGCTTCTGCCATGAGGTGAGTTGAGTGATTTTCCTCGGGTGGCACCACCTAGAATTACAAGGAGGGTGACATGGGCAGATTATAATGAGGACAATTTGAGCTACTGCCCCTATTTAAATCTGCTTTGGTTCTTGCTGGCTAACAGAGACACCAAGACACTGGGCAAGACAAGACAATGCCCTTAAGTTCAAATAGGTGATTTATATTTTTATTAGGGGAGGGGCTTTCATATATTTAAAAAAAATATATTATTTATTTCAGTCCCATAGGGGACTATTCTAAGCAATTATTCAAATGTTTTCACTGTACAATGCTATGCTACAGTATAGCATTGTATAGTCATATCGGTACTCTGGTAGTACAGTCTGCCTAAGGCAAACTGTATCAGAAGAGCGACAATCACCAGCAAAAGATAATAGAGAACACTTCTGCTATTTTAACTCATCCATTGAATGCCCCAAACCAACTGGCACCCTCATTTTTATCCTTTAAATGCAGTTATTGCCATTGCTCATGGCATCTAAAGAGTTTAATACTGGACATCAGCATGATTGCTGATATCTGTGATTAGTGGTGAGTCCCAGCTGCTGATAGCAGCCACTCATTCACTGTCTATGAAGCGAGCTCAGCTCTGTGACTCGAATCATAGACAGTTAACACTACAGGGTATGTCTGACCCCAGAAATCCATATAGGAAGAGAAATCAATCTAGTTGCTAGGATATAGTGAAATGTAGAACTCAGTAACGTAATGTGTAATGCATCATCAGAAAGTGATCTGTTTCCATACTGTATTGCTAGAATATTTAATCATTTGTACTTAAAACAATGTGCAGAAGTTTGAAATGACTTAGAAATGTCTCTGTTTTTATCAAGACCGAATCAAATCCATACACAACATCCATACACAAAGTATAGTTATTGTATTACTAGCATCAGGTTTTTCATTATGTTGCAAAGCAAAAAGAGGATAAGTATATCCAAGCCAACAGTTTAAGAAATAGATGCCTTTCAGAAGTGATAAAATTTATCCTCAATATATTCAAAAATACCAAAATCTGCAAATCAAATCTCTGACGGCCCCGAACAGCCAGAGCCTGCAGGGGTGAGGTGGCACTGGTGCCACCTCACGATCGCCCTGATTCGTTGGCCGGATTACCGGCCGACCAATGAGGGCGCCTGCTGCGGGTGTCACTCCCGCACCCGCTCCGCCCCTCTTCCAGAGGACGTGAGCGGGTGCGGGACGTGCACCCCGGGTGCTGGGGACCCCGATCCCCGGCGTTAATGTTGGGATCGGGGCCCCAGGAGCGACGGCGGCGGCGGGACTGACCTGCAGCGTCTGGATCGTTGGAGGTGAGTGACAGCCTCCTGCTGTTGCTTAGCAACAGCTCCCAGCATGCAAAAAGGGCATGCTGGGAGCTGTAGTTATGCAACAGCAGGAGGCAGACCACCACAACTCCCAGCATTCCCTTATGGGCATGCTGGGACTTATGGTTTTGCAACAGCTGGAGGCACATTCTTTCTATGGAAAAGTGTACCTTCAGCTGTTGTATAACTACAACTCCCAGCTTGCACAAACAGCTAAAGTGCATGCTGGGAGTTGTAGTGGTGCATCTGCTGGTTGCATAACTACAACTCCCAGCATGCCCGTTGGCTGTCGGTGACTGCTGAGAGTTGTAGTTTTGCAACAGCTGAAGGCACACTGGTTGTGAAACTCAGTTTTTTTTTTTACCTAACTCAGTGTTTCACGACCGGTGTGCCTCCAGCTGTTGCAAACTACAACTCTCAGCAGTCACCGTACACCATGCACCGTACATGCTGGGAGTTGTAGTTTTGCAACAGCTGGAGGCACACTGGTTGTGAAACACTGAGTTAGGTCACAAACTCAGTGATACATAACTAGTGTGCCTACAGTTGTTGCAAAACTGCAACTCTCAGCTGTCACCGACAGCCAACGGGCATGCTGGGAGTTGTAGTTATGCAACAGCTGGATGTCCCCCCCCCCCCCCCAATGTGAACGTACAGGGTACACTCACATGGGCGGAGGATTACAGTAAGTATCTGGCTGCAAATTTGAGCTGCCGCAAACTTTCTGCTGCAGCTCAAATTGCCAGCGAGAAACTACTGTGAACCCCCGCCCGTGCGACTGTACCCTAAAAACACTACACTACCACAAAAAATAAAATAAAAAGTAAAAAACACTACGTATACACATACCCCTACACAGCCCCCCTCCCCAATAAAAATGAAAAACGTCTGGTACGCCACTGTTTCCAGAACGGAGCCTCCAGCTGTTGCAAAACAACTCCCAGTATTGTCGGACAGCCGTTGACTGTCCAGGCATGCTGGGAGTTTTGCAACAGCTGGAGGCACCCTGTTTGGGAATCATTGGCGTAGAATTCCCCTATGTCCACCCCTATGCAAGTCCCTAATTTAGGCCTCAAATGCGCATGGCACTCTCACTTTGGAGCCCTGTCGTATTTCAAGGCAACAGTTTAGGGTCACATATGGGGTATCGCCGTACTCGGGAGAAATTGTGTTACAAATTTTGGGGGGTATTTTCTGCTTTAACCTTTTTAAAAATGTAAAATTTTTGGGAAAACAAGCATTTTAGGTAAAAAAAAAATTTTTTTTTTACATATGCAAAAGTCGTGAAACACCTGTGGTGTATAAAGGTTCACTTAACCCCTTGTTACGTTCCCCGAGGGGTCTAGTTTCCAAAATGGTATGCCATGTGGTTTTTTTTTGCTGTTCTGGCACCATAGGGGCTTCCTAAATGCAGCATGCCCCCAGAGCAAAATTTGCTTTCAAAAAGCAAAATGTGACTCCTTCTCTTGCGAGACCTGTAGTGCGCCAGCAGAGCACTTTTCACCCCCATATGGGGTGTTTTCTGAATCGGGAGAAATTGGGCTTCAAATTTTTAGGGGTATTTTCTGCTATTACCCTTTTTAAAAATAAAAAATTTTGGGGAAAACAAGCATTTTAGGTAAAAATTATTATTATTTTTTTTACATTTGCAAAAGTCGTGAAACACCTGTGGGGTATTAAGGTTCACTTTATCCCATGTTACATTCCCCGAGGGGTCTAGTTTCCAAAATGGTATGCCATGTGTTTTTTTTTTGCTGTTCTGGCACCATAGGGGCTTCCTAAAGGTAACATGCCCCCCAAAAACCATTTCAGAAAAACGTACTCTCCAAAATCCCCTTGTCGCTCCTTCCCTTCTGAGCCCTCTACTGCGCCCGCCGAACACTTTACATAGACATATGAGGTATGTGCTTACTCCAGAGAAATTGGGCTACAAATACAAGTAAAAATTTTGTCCTTTTACCCCTTGTAAAAATTCAAAAATTGGGTCTACAAGAACATGTAAGTGTAAAAAATGAAGATTGTGAATTTTCTCCTTCACTTTGCTGCTATTCGTGTGAAACACCTAAAGGGTTAAAACGCTGACTGAATGTCATTTTGAATACTTTGGGGGGTGTAGTTTTTATAATGGGGTCATTTATGGGGTATTTCTAATATGAAGACCCTTCAAATCCACTTCAAACCTGAACTGGTCCCTGAAAAATACTGAGTTTGAAAATTTTGTGAAAAATCGGAAAATTGCTGCTGAACTTTGAAGCCCTATGATGTCTTCCAAAAGTAAAAACTCATCAATTTTATGATGCAAACATAAAGTAGACATATTGTATATGTGAACCAAAAAAAAATGTATTCGTAATATCCATTTTCCTTACAAGCAGAGAGCTTCAAAGTTAGAAAAATGCAAAATTTTCAAATTTTTCATCAAATTTACGGATTTTTCGCCAAGAAAGGATGCAAGTATCGACAAAAATTTACCACTATGTTAAAGTAGAATATGTCACGACAAAACAATCTCGGAATCAGAATGATAACTAAAAGCATTCCAGAGTTATTAATGTTTAAAGTGACAGTGGTCAGATGTGCAAAAAACGCTCCGGTCCTTAAGGCCAAAATGGGCTCCGTCCTGAAGGGGTTAATGAAATTGTCAATTGGGTCTTAGCAATTCCTTTGCACATGGGATCACTATTTCTATGCTTACCCCATTGAAAGGGGGAATGGTGAGCAGTTGTCTATATCTAGCAGGAATAAAATAGCAGTATCACAACGCAAAATTCTAAGAAAAGAGGCAAATACATTTTTGCTTCTTGGGGAATACAACTATTTACTAAAACAGACATGAAAAGAGAGTTGACCTATCTTCAAGTAGAGAAGTAGTACTGTGAATGCCATTGATCAAGAGACATTGGGACAGATAAATGCATACTGGTTAAAAGCAAACAGCTTACGACACATGTTGGGGAGCTTACATATGAAAAGATATCCTCTATCGATAGGGTAGGTGAAATGCATCTGATATCCATGCAATTTCTAACATACAACCAGCTGTTAAAATGTAAGAATGGCATTCATTATTGGTTTTGCCCTTTGGTTTTCCATAGAGACCAAATCCAAAAAAAAAGAATGATTGGCTGTCTCCATACTGGAATGTATACATAATTCATAAAAACAGAAGAGTTGTGGACATTTTTCTTGCTAACATAAAGGGGTATTCTGGGCAAAAATATTTTATCCCCCATCCAAAGAATAGGGGATAAGGTGTCTGATCATGGGGGCGCTGCTGATACCCCCCGCGATCAGACATCTTATCCCCTATCCTTTGGATATGGGATGAAAAATTTGCCCGGAGTACCCCTTTAAGCTTGAAAGCTGATTCTTTCCAAACTTGAATATGTTTATTTTGTCTTTAGTGGTTTTACATGACTGAGGAGTACACCTTAAAGCAACAGCATTTACCATTTGCAATTGAATTAAGTTGTCAATATCTGAGAAAGAACAATTATTTTTTAACATACAGTATAATAAAATTGCAAATGTACATTTTTATTGATCTGCTTTGCCAGGTTTCCTCTGTAAAGTGATTTGTGATTTACTATGAAATATTTTGGTATTTGCAGGGAATTCTATTTATGAAGCCATTTGGGAATGGCACTTTGAGTCACCAGGGAAGATTCCGCCTCAACTGGTGCTAGAACTGATGCTAGAACTGTGTTCCCCTGCCTGGTGCTCTCCGGAGTGTCCAACCATCCAGCGTAAAAATTGAGATGCTCGATGATTGCAAACTGTCCCATTCAAATGAAAGGGATCAGTTCTTGCATCAGTTTCCCTCCAGAGCACGCTGGAGGGAAACCATGTCGGACGCCTGATATATGTAAACCCAGCCTAAGGGGTTTTCCAGTTTCTGGATAAAACAAAACACAAGTGTTTTAAAATAACGAAAAAAAATTATAATAAACTAGTCCTCTCTTTGACACCACCTGAGCCATTGCACATTGGTTGTCTTCTTGTCTTTGTTTCCAGTCTGACCTCAGCAGTCATTTCTTATACCTACTGGCACCATTAAGCAGTGATATCCACCATATGAAACCTAACCACTGATTGACTGCATTGGTAATGTACAGACACAAAACGTTCATGATGGCAGATTGTATACTAAGACAGGCTAGGGATCACTGTGGAATCTGCACTAGGTTGGTAGAGGATTAAAGGGGTTCTCTGGTGGAAAAAAAAATATGTTTTCAAATCAACTGGTGGCAGAAAGTTAAACATATACGTAAATTACTTCTATTTAAAAATCTTAATCCTTCCAGTACTTCTAAGCTGCTGTGTGCTCCAGAGGAAGTTATTTTCCTTTTTGAATTTCTTTTCAGTCTGACAACAGTGCTCTCTGCTGACACATCTGTCCATGTCAGGAACTGTCTGGAGTAGGAACAAATCTGCAAAGCAAACCTCTCCTGCTCTGGACAGTTTCTGACACGGACAGAGGTGTGAGCAGAGAGCACTGGGGTCAGGCTGGAAAGGACTACACCACAAATTTATCTGTAGTATACAGCAGCTGATAAGTACCAGAAGGATTAAGATTTTTAAATAAAAGTAATTTACAAATTTGTTTAATTTTCTGGCACCAGTTGATTTGAAAACATTTGTTTTCCACCGGAGTACCCCTTTAAGGAGGTAAGAAGTGTCACGGCTTTTCCACACACCAGACAACCCCTTTAAAGATTAAACAAAAATATTCCCTTCGCTCATGAAAATCAGCAGTTCCACACAATATAACACAAGACATGAATTCAAGCACCATGCACAATAGTTTATATTGATTTGAAAATGTACGTATGTGCTTTATTAAAAGCAAATAATATTTAAACACATGACAAGCCAAAAAATGAGAATTTGTTCCAGCATCCATCACAAGTTATTACCAGTCTGACACATGCTGAGGCCAGGCAGATGTTGCACAATGGGGCAACATATTGTATAAAAGCTGTTTAATATTTAAAATTAGGAGAAAAAAAAAAAAAAGAACACAAAACATGAATAACGTCATTGTACAAAACTCTAGGCACAGAAACTTATAATTTACAAAAATCTATGGGACCACATGGTCCCATTAACTTGAATGAGGCTGTGTCCCAGTTCCCTGCATAGTCAGCAGCTGGGTTCATCATTGTTGTAAAACAACAGGGTCTGAACCCCACTGATCACAATGTGGAGCATCATGGCTTTGTTTCTATTTGTACCATGGGTAGTCCTATTCACTGTCCCCTCCAGTACCAACGCTTGTTTCTATTGCTATCTGAGCTGTCACTGTTATTGGTGGCCTTTAGACACATCACCACAGACCAGTCAACACATGTTTCCTGCAACAGACAGGCTAAAAGGTGTCACAACCCTCTTAAGACTGTCACAAAATACAAATCATCCTGACAAGCAGGGCTCAAGTCCTGCAGGAACTCATGGGAACGGAGTTCCTGCACTTTTTCCACAGCAGGACGCAGTTCCCATTATCAGGTGTCCTGCAGGACCAGCCCTTAAAGGGGTTGTGCGCTGCCCGGCAGTTCGGAGCTCCGCTCACAGTGTCCGGAAGTTCATTACTCCGAACGCTGTTTGCGGGCTTCCGTGTTCGGGCCGCCAGCCCCTTGGTGACGTCTCGCCCGCCCCCTCGTGAAGTCGCGCCCCCTTCCCATAGACTTTCGTTGAGGGGGCGGGCGAGACGTCACGAGGTGGCGGGCGAGACGTCACGAAGGGGCCGGGCGTGAACACGGAAGCCCGCACACAGCGTTTGGAGTAATGAATTTCCGGACGCTGTAAACGAAGCTCCGAACTGCAGGGCAGCGCACAACCCCTTTTAAAGGGGTACTCCGACCCTAGACATCGTATCCCCTATCCAAAGTATAGGGGATAAGATGTCTGATTACGGGGGTCCTGCTGCTGGGGACCCCCGCAATCTTGGCTGCGGCACCCCAGACATCCGGTGCACGGAGCAAGCTTCGCTCCATGCCAGGTGACTGGTGATGTGGGGCACAGGCTCATGATGTCACAGTATTCCCCCTCAATACAATTCTATGGAAGGGTGCGTGACGGCCGTCATGCCCCCTCCCATAGACTTGCATTGAGGGGCTGTGATGTCACGAGCCTCCGGTGCTGCACCCAATGATCAAAACAAACGCCGGGTGCCGCAGGGAGAACGTGGTGGTCCCCAGCAGCGGATAGGGTATAAGATGTCTATAATGGAAATCTTGGGTGAGTTTCCACACTTTTTTTCCCAGGACTTGACCCCTGCTCACAAGGCCCAACTACTATCTCTTACTTGAGTAGTCAACTACGTGTAGAGCCTCCAAATTGGGTATGTGCAACATTAATATGAACATTCGCATTACAGGACACAGATAGACTTGTATAGGCATATGCAACAAATATGGGGGCAATATACGAAGGCCCTCTGGTCACAATAAAACAGCATTAAAATACACCAGTGGATAACTTTGCATCAGATGCCCCCTAACACATTGAGAGCTACAGAATTTACCTAAATATTATAATAATAAATACTGGTAATAAAACCTATTTTTTGTAGACAGTAATACAATTTTGGGATGACAACTGGTTCATACTAACCCGCAGGGGAGCAGGTGAATCCACTCTGGGCCCCTGAGATAGAGTGAGCCCCCCCACCCCCCCTCTTGTATCTAGTTTTAACTCATTGTGGCTTTCTGACAGTACAAGTGGCAAGATGTCAAGTCACCTTGCCAAATGCATCCTATGTCAGCATTGCGGTGGGGCCGTTTTCTTCCCCCTTGGGCCCCCTCCTGAACTTATAATGACACCAGACACTCTCTCCTTACCCTATCAGCATGTAGCTGCTTGCTGCAGGTGTCATTTAAGCCAAGGTTACCACAAAGCATTGGTTACACAATGCATTAAGTAGTAAAATGAAAGATACCATTTAAAAGTATAACTGTCCTTTCAAAAAAAAAATAATAATAATTATCACCCCATATGAATCTATTGACAGAAAACTATAAGAGAAATTAATTTTAGGAATGGAAAACTTTGGCTTTAACATTAAAGGGGTTATGTGGCATTTTCTAAAAATGAATATGGTGCTGGGAAAAAATAGATTAAAAAAAACCTATACTTTCCTACTCTCAGTCTCCCACTGGTCCACTGCCTCTCTCATTCATCTCTATTGTATCTGGTCCTCCGATCTTCTGTTTCCTTTCTGCTTTTAAAGGGGTACTCCGGTGGAAAACATATTTTTTTTAATCAACTGGTGCCAGAAAGTTAAACAGATTTGTAAATGGCTTCTATAAAAAAAAATCTGTACCCTCCCACTGTACCCTTGTACTTTTTAGCAGCTGTATGCTACAGAGGAAATTATTTTCTTTTTGAAATTATTTTTTGTCTTGTCCACAGTGCTCTCTGCTGACACCTGCTGCCCGTGTCAGGAACTGACCAGAGCAGCATAGGTTTGCAAAGGGGATTTTCTCCTGCCCTGGACAGTTCCTGATGCGGGCTGCAGGTGTAAGCAGAGAGCACTGTGTATAACACAAAAAAGAAATACAAAAGCTATAGAATTTCCTCTTTAGCATACAGCTACTACAAAGTACTGGAAGGATAAAGATTTTTTAATAGAAGTCATTTACAAATCTGTTTAACTTTCTGGCACCAGTTGATTATAAAACAAAAAAGTTTTCCACTGGAGTACCCCTTTAAGAGGAGAACTCATTGCAGGATCTGCCCACTCACTAATGGGATACCAGTGCTGTCAGTGATTGGCTGAGCTGGTAGGTCCTGCTCTAAATGCTCATCTTGGAGACAAGAAGAAGACAGGAGATCAGAGATCTGGACCGGGGCTAGGGTTTTTTTTTTTTATATATATCTTTACCCAGCCCCAGAAGGAAATTCATTTAGCAAAATGCCAGATAACACCTTTACGGGTTAATTCCTTACCACACTTTGATATAATAGTACCTCAAGGACCTTAGATAGTAAGTGCCGTATGACTTATTATGCCACGGTGTTTGCACAGTCATTGCCAGTTTGCCCCTTCCAACAACAACGACAATAGCATGCATTTATGTGCATGAGACCATAAAGTGACCAGGTAATATTTTCATGTACAGTAACTGTGTTGTGGCCTGCAGGATCAATTCCATTGGTGGACCCTTGGCACCCAAGTCTGGCACTTGGTGACAAAGATTAGAGTGATAGTGATGATAACAATGTTGGTGAATATTATTCTTAATAATATTCCTCTTCTTAAGTATTCAACCATAAAATAAAACACAAGGAAAATAAATGTATAAATCATAGCTCAACATAACACAATAGAGTGAAAAGTTAAGGTGCGTAGAGAGGGAGAGCCCATAATTCAGTATTTCATATATGTGAATGGACAAAACATTTCTTACCTTTTTTCTACGAAGTCTAACCTGATCCCAAATAATTTCACCGCTAGATACTTTAGACTGGGTACAGTTTGTTACTTGTAAACCGCACTGTGATACATTCAAATCACTATTTGCCTCATTGTGTGAATTATGACTCTCAGGTTCTCTGCATAGGGGAGATGCTTTTTTGTAGCCTTTAGTTCCTCCTTTAAGTTCCAGATGAGAAGAAACACAAAAATGCAAATTGTCAGAAGGATCAGTGGACACTGCACTGCAAATATTCTTTTCATATACAACTTTTGATCCATCAGATTTTCTTCTCTGTTGTGCAATTCTAGCAGAATGTAGCAGCTGTTCACCAGACATATCAATTTCCTCCAAATCTGTATTTTCTTGTAGCATTTCACTGGAGGACATTCCATTTAAAGCATTCACATTGCCTTCTTTGATTTCATGACTAGTATCTCCACCTTTATTTTCTGAACATTTGTTTTTCTCAACATCATCGCTGGTATTGCTAACTATACATTTATTGCTCATATCATGTTCAAGTAAGGTCTTAACCAATGAGCCAATTCTGTCTTGGTTTGGTAGAAGGTCATCATTCTTGGTCTTGAGTTCTATTTCATTAGATGGCAAGATTGCAAATGTTTCCATGCTGGTGTCTGGAAACGCACAGCGATCTTCTGTATCTAAATTATCATTTTCGTCCATCTCTTTAGAGATCTGTCTTTGATCTACAAGCAAACCATTACAATCCTCTAAATAAATGCACTCTGATAAAGAAGGTGCCTCCTTTTTATCCTCTTTTCCATGTTCTTCCATAGCTGTTTTTAAATGTTTTACTTGAATTCCATGGCAACACAACTTATCGCAACCAGAAGTGTTCGAAGACAATCCAATCCATTGAGATATATGATCTTCCCAGCTTTTCTTCTGAACAGCCACAGACATGTCACAAAGCAAAGAACCAGACAAGCGTCGTAGACAGAGGAGCATGTGATTTCAGTAGGGTAATGCTGTGAAGAGCTATATGGTTGACCCGATGAAGTATCATCTAGAAAAACAAGAAATCAAATCAGTTAAGGTCTAAATGTTGACAAATGATCAGCGACCACTACAGGAGCCCTTGTCTGGACAAACAGCCTGTTTTCTTATACAACAATGATAGTTTCTGCTTGCCAACTTTTGTACAATAGGATTCATTTTATTTTAGTCACAGGATAACTCATTTCATGCATCTGAATTCTATAAAGTCTCATGACTCTGTTCTTCTAATAATGCAATCACTCACTAGGGAATAAACTAGACAACTTAGGGAGCCAATTCTACCCAGCAGTTACATAAGCCTATTCCACGTTAAATTAGTAAAAATTATGTTATCGGAATAAAATGTGAAATATTTGCTTAGCACTGTACACATGATGGACGAAGGAATGATTCCTACCATAGAACCTAATGATATAGTCAACAGTAAGCCACATGGCTTTATAAAAGCGAGGTCTTGTAAACCAATCTACTTGCTTTTTAATAAGTAGTGTGCAGGAACCTGGTCAATGGGCTACTGGTCCATTGGTTTAGATAGCAAAGTTTGTGGTTGGATCCAAAACTGACTAAAAGACCATATTCACAAAATAGTCATGAGCAAGTCCTACACAAACTGGACTTCTGTCACAAGTGGAATATCTAAGGGGCATGTATCTGAATTATTACTGTTTAACCTGTTTATAAATGATGCATTAGGCTTTCATACTGCTTCAGATGACATACAGTTCTATGGTGTTGCAAATACAGAACAGCCAATGTAATATCCCTACAAGGTGACCTCGACAACCTGGCCATATGGCCTGCCAAAGAGCAGATAAGGTTTAAAGTTATACATTTTTTAACTAAAAAATAAACAATATTCATAGCCTTAATGGGTTGCTACAACAAAGAACGATATCAGTGATATTGTTGGCAAGGAAATATATAAATACATAACTAAATAAACCATAGTATGCAATGCCAGTCAGTTGTAAAAACTGACTGGCACATTCGGTAAGACACAGCTTCTTAAAAAGTAAAGACTCTTTCCTCCATTTCTCAAAGTACTGGTGCAACCACATCCTAAATATCAAACTTTGGCACCAGCCCATAAAAATATATCAGAGAGCTGGACAGAGAAGGCTAAGGGGGGATACAATATTTTAATGTGCATATGTAACCGGTCACTAAAAAAACAATACAATAAATAATTCTTTATATGGATCTAAAGAAGATATGCCCTACTACTTATGATTAAAGGAAGAACAATTTCACTACAAAGTTTGAATGCATTACTTTTCTGTCTGAAGTACAACGTTTTGAAACATGTTCCCACAGGAGTTAGTAATGGCTAAAATGTAGGTATATTTAAGAAATGGTTAGATTGCTGTCTTTTAATATACAATATTCAATGCTACTGATATGCATTTATAATGTTGATTATAAAGAATCTCTTTGTTCCCCTTTATGGCAAATTGGGTTTCTGCCATTTAAAGAATGTTTTTTTGCCTTCTTCTGGATCAGCTGGGGTTTGTAAGTCTAATAATTTTGCACTTGATAAACTTTTACAATCAATTAACTATGTAAGTACATAACATTTATTTTGATTTTTATAAAACATTGTTTTAACATTTGCATGTACAGTAAAAGCATAATTGGGGAGATTTATCAAAACCTGTGCAGAGGAAAAGTTGCCCAATTGCCCATAGCAACCAATCAACTCGCTTCTTTCATTTCTAACAAGGCCTATGTAAAATGAAAGAAGTGATCTGATTGGTTGCTATGGGCAATTGGGCAACTTTTCCTTTGTACAGGTTTTGATCAATCTTCCTCAATGTTGCCAATCACCATATTTCAGAGTATCCTATAAGGAAATTTATTTTAAGGGTTAAGTTTTTAATACAATGTTAAAGGGGTACTCCGGTGGTCAATGTGTTTTTCCGTTTTTGACTTACCCTATTTGTTTTGTTTCATTTCAATTCTTGTTGTTTAGGCCACTCTATTTCCGTTCTTTGTTGTCTTTTTATCCCCCACTTTGTTTTCCTATCTTTGCTTCTATTTCCTGTTTCTTGCTGTGCTGAAAACTACAAATCCCAGCATGCCACATGCCTTGCTGGTTTGGGGCAGCTCCTCTTTTTTTTGTTCCGCCCTTTACCCACACTACTATTTTTCCAGGTTGGCCCCCTTATACACAGCACACTAATATAAATCAGCCTGGTTGGGATACACTGGCATACACACAAAAGTAACTACAACTCCCAGCATGTGTCATTCAAGAGTCTTCAGTCTGCGGCATAACACTAGAATGCTGCCTCTGTATTCTCCTGGGAGGTATAGTTCACCACACCTCTATAGGGCATACACCAGTGTTTCCCAACCAGGGTTCCTCCAGGTGTTGCAAAACTACTACTACCAGCATTCTGTTTGGGAAACACTAGCATACACACACATAACAGGGAATACAACTCCGAGCATGTGTCATTCAGGAGCCCCCCCCCCCCCCCCCCCTTCACACATAGAAATCATCCCCAGTATGAGATTTATTCCTCAGCCCCTGCAGTCTATACATCCCCAGCCCTGCACTTTGTTATCCTCCCGTTCAGTGAACACAGAGCTAAGGGAGGAGATGAGGAGGAGTGTATGTCCTCTCTCTTATCTTCTCTGTCTTCGTTCTCCCGCGCAGACCTGCATCCTCTGAAGACAGAGCATGGGGAGGGGAGGTGAGGAGCCCTGTATGTCCTCTCTCCCCCTTCACTGGCTTCTTGCTCTCATGCAGACCTGCGATCTCTGGGAGGGGGAGATGAGGGGGCGTGGCTTATTTATTTCATGCAGACCTGCGTCCTCCGGGAGGGGGAGATGAGGGGGTGTGGCTTATTTCTCTCATGCAGACCTGCATCCTACAGGCTCTGACTTCGCTCCCCCCAGCTCTAACTCCGGAAACCTTAAATATTCATAAGCTGGGCGTGAAAGAAGATGCCCAGTCACGGAAACAAAGAACAGAGAAAAAAAAAACCCTGACACGTTGTCAACAGACTAATCCTAACATGGCCGATGCCGTGGACGACAGTAAGAGATCCAATGCCGAACTACAGAACTTCCTGGCCCACAAAGACGTAAGAAAAAAAGACACATGCTACACAAACATATAACACATGTCAATTGCAAAAAACATGAACATTAAAAGATGCAATATAGCCAAAAATCTTAACCACCGGAGTACCCCTTTAATATAACCTTAAAATATGTACAATGATTACCAAATAATGCATAAATTATATCACTATGATATACTAGATTATTTTAGCATATTTGTTTGTGTATTGGTAGGAATTCATATCAATGACTGTATCTAAATTACTAAATTCCAACTTAAAGGGTACTGCAGCCAGAATTCAAAAGAATGAACGGAGCACGTACCATCTAAAGGTAGACGACACACACTCCTGACTGAGCGGGACAGGGTCCTGCGCGGAGATCACTGGGGACCCCAGCAATTGGACCCCCGCGATCAGCTACTTATCCCCTATCCTGTGGATAGGGGATAAGTTCATTCTGGCTGCAGTACCCCTGTAATTTCCTAAATGATATCCATACCAATCCACATCAATAGTAATTTTTCTTAGTTTGTACAAAAGACCAAGATGGGTCATGGTTGACACTGATAAACTAGTTTCAAGGGTATAATTGTAATAGAGAACTATAATGTGCATTAAGCAGGGTAGAGGACCTGCAGGTTCTATAACAAGTCCTTTGCTTTTGCTGAATCAAGATTCACTGGGGCAGTTTACACAATGAGAAGGAATATATAAAATGTTTTGTACAGTGCTTGAGACACAAGGGGTGGAGCATAACCAAGTATACAAAGAGAGGAGCAGTAGTAATGACCCAATCAAAAAGTTTTATAGGCCTCTATTATCAGTCTTGCCTGCCTAGGAAAATGAAAATGGAGACAGCAATAGGGGAAGGGGGTTGGGTATGACTTTGTCTGTGATTTGCCTTTATGCCAAAACTTTTACCTGCAATTATACAAGAAATAATCAAAAGTTAAAGGCAAAATACATGTAATGCCTTCACAGTCTCCATGCAAGATAATACATTTGTTGTATCGTTCAACTAGCTTCTGTATTCCTGCAGAGAAGAAGCCAGGTGAGCACGCCTTCTTTTACTTCTTCAGAGGAGAATCTATGACCATGCATCACCTCTTTCAGTGGGCAGAAGATGGGATGGGTGATGAAGCATGTCCAAAAAAGAACATTAACATGAACCGTTGTTAGCCTTCAGTCTTTTTTAAACAAGGCATCCACCCTGTTGAGCTCATATGTGCACAGCGTTGGTGAGTTAATAGAGCAACCTTTATCAGTGCCACCTGTGCTTTCTTCTTTAATCCTTTCTACCCACTCATAAACTACCCACTTTTTCTTAATATATAGTGCTATGTCCATACAAAGCCAATATCTGATGATAAATTTCCACACATTTCACTCTCTCTGCCCAAAAAAACAAACATGCAATTTTGCAATGGAGGGCCAACGTTTCTGCCTTTGTGGCCACCTCTCCACTAAAGGCGTTTTTCTGCCCTTGTAGTCACCTCTCCACTAAACCTTCTGTACTGTGCATGGTAGGACTATCCAAAACAGACATAAATGCGTATTGCATTTCACTAGCTTCTCTTTCAGTTGTTGCATAATTTAAACTATACCTGTCTGAATTTTTAAAAAACCTGCTTGGTTTGGTTACAATAACCCTTCAGTGGGTGACAATGGGGATTTTAGTGCTCCCACTACTGTTATTGAAACTCTGAGAGCCCTCTCCATGGTGCACAGTTATTCCTCATTCCCTCTATTCCAATTAGAGCTGAGCTGTTTACCAGTGAGAAATGCAAGAAACAACAGGACCAATGGAAAGGTTACATTAAAGGGAGGGGTAGAGGGAGATAACACTTGAATACTGTAGACATATAGCAGTAAGAACATTGGTATTGACACAAGACAGCTGCCTTGTGTTTCCTTTGTGGACCATCATTAGCAGGCAGACTTGCTTAGCTTGCAAGCACTCAGCCCAGGCTTTCTTAGGCTCACTCCCTCTTCTGCTCAGAGTGGTAGTTAACCCCCATCCCTAATTCCTTTGTTTAGTCTTGGGTTTGTCTGTTACTAGAGACAGAAATCCCCTGACAACAGACAGTAGACAGCAGATTGCAAAGAAGAGAGACACCTAGTGGCCAAGACTAAAGGGTTGATTTTCTTGGGTAAGGAGTAATTTTTTGTAAATGTATTGATTTACAAAGATGTTAGGATACATAGGCTATAACATGGAGGAAAGTTTAACATGATCATTTTAAATATTGACTTTAGTTTTTACTTCTCCCTCGTGAAACTGTCTGAAACCAAATAATTTAGTGTTAATGTTTAATATTTAATGTATAATATTTATTTTGGCATACCATTGTTTAGGGTAAATTGAAAAGGTGGTTGCACGTGCTTTACAATAAACACCATGATGTTACAATTGTAGGCATTAAGAATGCAGTATTTTTCTCTCAAAAGTCACATAAAACACTACTTTATGACTTTATTACCAAAATGATTGCACAGATGTTAATATGTGAATCTTCTGTAAACTGCAGCTGTACTGTTTTCTGAGTGCATTTCACTGTAGCATCCAAGCTGTATGGCAAGGGATCATAAAATCCAGGACACACATTGCAGAATATCCAGTACACAGTAAAGTGACAGCTGACTCACACCTTAAAATCTGATACATACAGTGTCTGTTCATTAAGTACTGTACACCGACTACTGCGAAACATCACATTGCTATTTGTCCTGGGTCATTTTAGTTCATGCAAATAGACAGGCCATCCATCCAACTCCAGTATTACATGCCAAGGGAAGAGAGCAGCTAATCTTTGTTATCTGCATACTGGAGTCCCAGCTCTCCATCCATTAATAAACAGTTCTACACAGTTGTGCATATTTCATAAAGTGGTTTATACTGTACATGAGTCTGTTAGCGGCAAAAAAATTGACTTATAGATCTAAGTATGGAGCAATGGATGTACATAAAAAGGGGGGCTTTAGATCAATATGGGCTTCTCTTTATCGTGCTGTTTGTCTCCCGTTTTTATAACCCTTTAGCCACTTCGCCATGCCCCTTTTTATTTTATTTAAAAATGCAGTTCCATTGTAAAGGAGTCATGCAGAGGAACCCATTACCTCTAACAAAGGGTTGTTCATGTAAATTATCCAAACTTCAGTCTACAAAACATTTAAATATCTTCTCAATCTACTTGAATAAAGCCATGCTTTTTACCAAACCCAAGATTCTGATCACTGGTCAGTTCAAACACACTTTAAGGTATAGACCCCTAGCAAAGGTGAGCAAAATGAGCATGTTGGGGTTCCATCCGAAGGGAGGCAACCTCTGAGTGATGGATGGGGACATGTTTTGTGTTCTAAGAGCCTCCATTTTTCAGACCAACCTTCTTTTTGTATACTATAGACTCCTACACCTACTGTCCTACACCTAAAATAATATCATAATAAAAGGATGGTAGGTGTAAGGGTTTGCTATTCTTAGGGGTTTCTACCCAAAAACATATTGGAATTGATAATATGTTACCTCACACCCACCCTGGGGACACTGGTAACATAGGACCATTCAGTCAACTTAAATTTGTGTCAGCCTTAGTAATCTCACCATAGGTGCCAACAATAAAAACATAAAATAACACTCTTTATTGAGAACAAATGTTAAAAACAATCACTAAAAACAACTGTATACAGATATCAAGCCAAGGGATACAGCTGAGACATGCTGATTCCAAGTGCATGGTCTGAACAATTCAAATAAAAAAGCCTGGGCTGGACCCAAATTTTAAATGAACATGATAATCTATTACAACAGGGAAAAAATAATACAATACATAAATCTAAATCAAGAGATCAAAAATGACATAATAATACATTAGATCCGCACAGAAAAGTCCATAGATACACAGTCGATTTTGGCATAGGCATACATTTGGGGGAGATTTATCAACACCTGTCCAGAGGAAAAGTTGCTGAGTTGCCCATAGCAACCAATCAGATCACTTCTTTCTTTTTTTTACAAGGCCGGCCTCTGAAAAATGAAAGAAGCGATCTGGTTGCTATGGGCAACTGGGCAACTTTTCCCCTGTACAGGTTTTGATAAATCTCCCCCATAGATCTGGCTCAATCCCTTTATATGCATGGGGCAGGGATTGCAGTGGGTCTGTATACCTACAGTACACCCATTTTATTGTGTATCTATGGACTTTGCTCTGCTAATATTTTATTATTATGTAAATGCTTGATCTCTTGATTTTGATTTATGTAATAACTTCTCCTCATTGGACTATTTGTAAGATGGTTCTATAAATGTATTACTTGCGGTATACCCCAGGAACCCCCCTTATTTGAATTTTATAGACTTACATTTGGGTTCAGCACATTTGAGCAGTATACTTTGGCTCTTATATGTAGGCGTCTTTTGTGTGGAGACTGCATGACCCTGGGGTTCTGTGCAAGTTGGGCCTCTGATCATCTTGTTTATGCAGATTGGGTGGCTCTATGTGTTTTATGCATGAATCATAGCCTCAGGGGATTATATGTGTGTGGGCACTAGTTGGGTCAAGTATATGTTTTTAGGAGCTCTGGGCTCTAGTGTATGTGCTCAGAGACATTTTTATAGCTTGTGTTGCCCTAGGAACTTGGACTTAATACAACCAATTAGGGTGATTCCACACTTCCACATTTTTTCATGCAGATCTGTCACAAATGTGAAGCAAAAAAACAAAACTTACATGTTTATTTTGTTGCAGACTCACAATGGATCTCATCCATATACAAGTGGTGAAATCATTTGCAATGCACAATGTAATGAATGGCTACTAAACAGGAAAGAGGTCTTCCCAGAATTGTCCTCTTTTTAAATGCAAATGATAGCATAAGCCCTATCCTATGAATAATATGAATAATAGCAAAGCATATTTTTTTACTGGATTCAGACATTTGACATTTCCAATGAGCGCTATATTGCTAAGCATTTATTATTTTGAAATAATCCATTCATAACATAGGAATTGGTCCAGAAAACAGATTTATTGGCCTACATTTAAATGTGCACTGTCAAAAACTTTTCAGATGTTGCACACCTTGGCAAAATATTAACCTTTCTAATGTAGAAAATTATCTCCTTTTTATAGATATGGTGTATAGAAAAAGACTGCTAGGGGTCTCCATACCACTTAGAACATAATCCTGCCTAGCTGAAGAATCATCTTTATCCAGTAAGTGAAGGCTGGATTTGCCCTCCTATGTGCTCACTCCTGTCCTATCAGACTATGGCATGAAAACAGAGAGAAGGGAGTTACAGAGCAGCCAGCAGTGATTGGATGAAAAGAAACAGCACAGCAGACTCAGGGAGGATATGAATGCATGGTGGGTAAGGGCAGCCTCAGTGCTTGCCTCAGAAACTACCTTTCCTGAGCAGTGGATGTCAGAATGAGTGAGCAGCAGAACAGAGGGGTTTGTGAGCCAAATACAGAAGCTGTACACATAAAAAGCATCGGCATTACCTAGTGAGCAACCTATATAAGCATAATTTTATTTCTGTAATATCACAAGTACACTTTTATACAGTCAATTAATGCAAACTGTATATCAACTTCCCCACTCAAGCCAACACTTTAAAGGGGTACTCTGTCCCTAGACATGTTACCCTCTATCCAAAGGATAGGGGATAACATGTCTGATCACTGAGGGACTGGCCGCTGGGACTCCCCGCGATCTCCATGCCAACGCTGCAAAGTTACAGTCACAGAAGCCTGAGGCTTTCGTGATTGTGACGGCACGCCAAGCACCCTCCATTTATGTCTATGGGAGGGGGCGTGAAAGCTATTACACAGCCATCACACCTCCTCCCATAGACATGAATGGAGGGAGGCACGGCGGCTGTGATCGCCAGTCATCCAGCACAGATGTGATCGCCAGTCATCTGGATTCAATAATAACAATTAAAAACCTGAATGTGTGAACACACCCTAAAGGTTTCAAAACCTGCCTGTCACATTGGGCAGGGATAGAGTGAAGCTCTAATCTTGCCCACACCCTCTGTCCTTGGCTACTTGCGAACCTGTCCTAAACAATGGGTCCACAACCACGAGTATGCTCCCTTCCTATCTAGGTGATGGGGACAGACAGAGTCAAAATAATAAAATACTATACAGTCGGAGTCAGGAAACAGCTGGAGGCACAAAAAACTAACAAAAGTAAATCTTCACACACACACAGAAATCAGGGTCAGGCACGCCGGGTCAGCAACTGGAGATAGCGAAGTACCAAAACACAAGAGCAGAAGAAAGTTCAAAAGCCGAGCCAATATCAATATCCAGATAACAGAGAACAAACAATGCTGGTTACTCAAACTTATCTGGCAACTGCAAACAGAGTGAGCTGAACTTAAGTAGCTAAGCCCACAGGTGCAGGCTAAGCCTGGTTAGCTGCTCACAACCCAGATTGGCTAGGGCGTAGCCAAGCAACCAGGCCAAGCCAAAACTCAGGGAAGTTTAACCTTTTTGGTGAAACACGGACAAGTCATTACACTGCTATAAATACACATCATAAGGCGAGAGCTGTAATAAACATATGTTCAACATTATAATTTTTGAAAGACGCTTCTGTTAGATCATACGCCATGGAAATATGAACAATCTGCAAAATAAACATGAACAGTCCTGGGCCACCATAATTCTGTCACATGCTTGGCTGAAAATTCACTACAGTGAAATAACACATTAAATACTTCAAAACTTTTTTCAGTTTTTTTTTACAAGTCGCTTTTAAATCTTGAAGGAAATTCTACCTATATGAAAAAATAATGCTGAACTATTAATAATGAAAAAATAACAAAATCTGTGTTGCGTCTTCCAAACATCATGCCACTTCAGTTTCCTCCCACACTCCAAAACAGTAAACCAGTTAATTTGCTAGTTTACTGTAACATCTTGGTGGGCTGAGCAATATACGCTGGGCAAGCAATGAAGGAGTTAACTAGCATTGCTGAGCAGTGCTAGTTAACTCCTTGGAGGTGTATACATTATACAGCCATCTGTATGGCTGTATATTGTACACAGTTAAGAGAGTGATACTTACCATCTCGTTGCTGGTCTTGCCTCTTCTTGTGTAGCCCTGCTTCAAATGATGATGACACTAGGGGGCGGAGCTGGACTAGAAGAGGCCCGGACCAGCGACAAGATGTTAAGTATCACTCTCTTCACTGTATACATTATACAGCCATATAGATTGTTGTATTATGTTGACACTCCAACTCCCCCCACCAGGAGTTAACTAGCACTGTTGCAATAATTGTCTTTTCCCCACCTGAAAGTTGCATGCACCACTAAATAGTGTAATTGAAAAATATTAGTTATCCTGTAAATAATAATACCTCACAAAGATACATCAATAGAAAAATTAAAAAGCTACTGCTTGTGGAATTTGTCAAACCCATAAAAAAATTATCAGAGTTCATAGATAGACAGCACGGCACTACTTCCCCTTAGGTGTAGAATGGTGATGAAACGGCAGACCAGGACTGGGATTGCTGGAGGTGGTGCTCTGACTAGCAATAGTGCATGTAATCGCAACAAAGAAGCAGAGAAATAATCGGCAACTCACCGCGGCCAGCTGAGTAAATCTTCTTTTATTTCATACTCACAAAAGTATCATATGGGAAGAGGGTAGTGGGGGGATACAGGATGGCGACCAAGCTCCGTTTCGCACGATGGTCGTGCTTCCTCCGGCCAAATAAAGAAGATTTACTCAGCTGGCCGCGGTGAGTTGCCGATTATTTCTCTGCTTCTTTGTTGCCATAAAAAAATAATGCTTGGTCCCTAATTCCCATACAGGCCTTTTCATTGAGGGGTTAACCATCATCTTACTTATAACTGACCATTACCCATACCCTATACATAAATTAAAGGGGTTCTCCGGTGCTTAAGCACCGGAGAACCCCTTTAAAACTTTTTTAAATATTTGAAAGATTGTTTTGGTTTTTAATATATGGATTCTTAACAAATAGAAATAAAAAAAAAGGGTGTTGAACTATTTTGCTTGGAAGGAAGTGCTGGATCACATATTGGTTTGTTCCTTTCATGCAGGAGAAATTTGGATAAAAGTTCGCTAAATCTTTATTTACTCGGAAGGCAACCAGAAATAATGAAGGGATTCTAGTGATCTTTGGAAAGGTTCACCATACACACAGGGAACCGATCCAACAGCTGAATGCAAGATACACATTTTATTGATGTTAACCGTCAGAGAAAAGTACAGAATCCAATTTTGCGTCGCTTTATCTTCATCCAGATGCTATAAAATGAACAAACTGCATGGTTTGACCTTTTATTTTATTATTATGTTTGTTACCAGCCTATAAATGATACTGTCAAGCATTAAAGGGGTTGTTCAGTTTAGAAAATTACCCTATCAGGGAATTCCGAGGTTATTGAATATGGTCCCATGTTGAGCATCTTCATGTCTTTAATGAAGAGTAAAGTTGAGCAAGCCAAGTCCCCCAAACCAGGATTCAATCCAAATTTTTGGGGAACCTATCAATGCCGGTGCTGAGCTGTGCCAGCAGCTAGACAACCTGGGGTACAGCTCTTGCTTTAGACCTTTGCTGGATTGAGTGTTGTGCGCAAGCCCAGCAATAAAAAAGTTAACTAGCGATGCTGCACCACGCTAGTTAACTCCTTTCTGGTATGGGGCTCTTCTTCTGTAGCCACACCTCTAATGGTGACTTCACTAGAGGCAGAGCTACAGAAGAAGAAGATCACAGACAGGAACGAGGTTGTTAGGAGTCTGTTCACGTGCATTTTTAGCATTCCTTTTTGTTTTAAAAATGCATGTTAAAATGTATATGTTGTACAGATTCTTTCTGGTAGTGTGTTCTTAAACAGGGAGCCTCAAGCCTTTGGCTGTCTGGAAATGATAGGGGTTGTAATTTAGCAACAGCTGGAGGCTCCCTGTTTGGGAACACACTGTTTTATGGATGCTCTCTCCTTTTAATTTCTCAGCCAAGTGTCAAGAAGGTGGAGCCAAGCTGCTCAAGTGTCACAGCCTGATAAATGTCCTTGATTGTAAGCCAAGCCCTTTACATCAATTAAGGCGGCACTGGAGAATGAAAGCTAGCGAGGAGGTGTGACACGCCAAGGCACTTATGCAGCTTGGCTCCATCTTCTTGACACTTGGCTAAGAAGTTTGGAAACCACCATCAGCATCAGGAAAGGTACACTTTACTTTTATACCCAAACAGCTATCCAACAATGTCTACAGCTGACAGATTCTCTTTAAATGCCATGCTGTAAAGTTCTGAAATCAATGTACTTTGCTTGCAATAATGCAGTACGATGATCATATAATATCACCATACAGTACCCAAGTAAAGCATAATAACATCAAATACATTGCATAATAATGAATTATATTGAAATCTTGCACTATGCCATATTTGTTTGCACCACTTTATGCTGAATAAACTACAGCTATAATTTATGTGGAGTGATGTGCTGCAAACTTTTGCTATATGCATATTTACAGTATACATGCCATCCAAGACTGCACAGGATAAGGATAGGATAAGGCTAGGAGTCTTAGCTACAGCCCAAGAGTCCATTACTATCATAGAAGAAACATGGATACAATTAAAGGATTTCATCATCTCTTCCTCACAGGGAGGGATCAGCTGCAGAGTAATTAAGAAACATTCCAGCTCCACAAAGTCTAAAGATGAGCGGAATGCTTTACCAAATTTCCATTCTGTACATACATAGTTAACTATTGTACAGCCACAATACCTAGGTTTTATTACAATGCAACAGTAAACTATGTTTTATATCAGTTTTCTAATCTTAGTATAAAGCTTGTCATTCCCATGAATATATGTTCATGTTTGACAGTTGTCTCCCACAAACCCTCCACACATACATGTGGATTCAGATCGGTGATATGTGCATGTTTATTTTAATGGGGAGAGGGGGATATGCTGCTGCAGATATTTGGTAGTATAAAATCTCTTGTATTAACAAAAAATCCAATGTGTTTGATTCTAATATGACCAATCCTAACTTCTCATACCTAATGTTGGGCTACCTCCATACATAACAGTCAACTGATCTTGACAATATCTGGATTTATCTAATAACCATTTATCAAGTAATAACATTTAATAACTTGTTTGTGTTTTTGTGTATATATAAAAATTGTATAATAAGGAGAAAAAAATGGCTTAAGATTCAGCACAATGTACCAAATAATGCTCCTACATTTTGGTGGGTAGTTTAAGCCAACTAATACAGTAGTTGGTCTAAACTTGGACTAGACAGTCTAAAAATATGACAGATTTATTAAATAACCTAAGCCACTGTGAAAAATCTAGTGCTTTTTTAGTCTGGACTGGAATTAGGACTAAGTTTATAAGCACACTTCATAACCAGATTTACCGCTAATACTTGACATCAGCATTATCACCGATACCTGGCATTAACCCTACAGATGCTGAGATTTAAAATAGTCCTGAGCTCAGGCTGGCATAAATAAAAAAAAAAAAAAAAAAAAAAAAAAATATATATATATATATATATATATAAATATATATATATATATATATATATATATATTGTGATGAGGTGGCAAGGAAAGGGTGTATTTTCTTGGCTCACCCTGAAGAATCTCTCAGCTGCTTCATAAAGAGTAGCTCCCACCATCCTATTTTTTTTCTGTCCCTGCCTATTGCCAATCTATCCCTAACACCCTCCCTGCTTTTAATTTTTTATTTTTTTTTACTATATTAAAAATGCTTTTTGTCTGCCTGGCAGTGTGCTCACTACCAGGCAGACTTCCCCAGCAGGCACCACGTCACTGATGCCTGCTGGGGGGGACTTCCATCCTTAGTTCATCTACATAGGGTGCCTCCAGCTGTTTCATCACTACAACTCCCAGCTTGCCCTGACATCTATTGGCTGTCAGGGTATGCTGGGAGTTGTAGTATTGAAACAACTGGAGGCACCCTGTGTAGATAAACTAATAGTTACATGCGGCGCTAGCCCGTCCCTTCCGTCTCCCTCCCCCCCCCGCGCCATACCCTGTTCCCTCCATCAAAACACCCTGTCCTCCCCCCCCCCATTACACTTACTGCAGGCTGAATGAAAAAGGACCGATGCCCGGCCGCATCGGTCCTTTTTCAGGTGTGACGTCACGCCAGGCTGCAGCAGGCCACTAGGAGGGAGACCCCTAGTGGCCGGTTTTCAAATGTAAATTAAAAATTTTAATAAAAAAAAATTATAATAAAAGTATATTAGAGATATGTTGTAGTACATATAACAGTACTACAACATATCAAAAAATAAAGTTGGTGACAGAGCCCATTTAAGTTATGAGGCAGCAGGGAAGGGAGGTGTATATAAGATGGAGACTCAGTCTGATCTGCGCTCTCCCTTGGAAACAGTATGCTGGCTGTTAGAGGGGGAGACACACGGGCCCTGTTTAGGTAACAGAAGTGGTGTGAACTGTGAGTAACAGGTTGCAGGAGTCATATGTTTAACTGGCTGAGGGTAGCTCACCAGTTCGTAGTCAGGGCATGCTGATATGTGTAGTCAGTGACCAGATTGTCTAGGACTTTATTTTGTTCCTGTTTATGTTTTGTTTTACCTGCAACCTGTGGAAATAAAGCTGGTGAGGAGCCAGACTTGTATGCGGAACTGTGGTCTGTGGTGTTATTGTGAGGAACGTGTCCCGTGGCAAGTGACCAGGATGATCCCAGAGCTAATCCCCAAGACTGTTTGTCACTATATATATATATATATATATATATATATATATATATATATATATATATACATATAAATAAAGAAAATCTGCAGCACTACTTATCCAATATAACAGCGGGTGCCAGCGCCTCAGACCCGATCAAAGTCCATGTAATATAGATGTAGAAAAAGCGCAGCACTCCTCAGGTACGTGAAAAAAATAGGGATTTATTGGCTCACATAGCAGCAATGTTTCTGTCCTACCATAGGACCATTTTCAAGCTCGAGCTTGAAAATGGTCCTATGGTAGGACAGAAACGTTGCTGCTATGTGAGCCAATAAACCACTATTTTTTTCACGTACCTGAGGAGTGCTGCGCTTTTTATACATCTATATATTGCTAACTTGTTCCAATTCCCTTGCATATCCATACCAACAGTGCCTGGTCTAGGCTGAGCAGCACTACATGCTTTCAGCTTGATAAACAAAAAGTGCTTGCTCAGCCTATCACTGACACTAGTGTTGACTCACCTTTTCCATAAAGTGGCTGAGCAAGTATTTCCTTCGTGTAGAGCAGAAAGCATTGCGTAGTTGGCACTGGAAATCATTGGGATCAACACCCTGGATGAATACGTGTCACTACCTTCTGCTTAGACTGTATATATTTGTCATCATGTGGCAATGCATTTACACAGAGTTCAGCCTTGAAGATCTATTCTTAGTTACAACAAAGAATGAGCGCATCATGTGTTCGTTTCGTCATGTGCTGTACCTGACTCATAAGTTGTCAATACATCCCACAGTTTAGCCATATACATTGTGTGAATCATTTAAACCATATGCTTTGGAATGGTGTTATGGCATGTCTACTTTTGTGTTCCTATACCAGAAAGCCACATGGAGTTAGTTTAGACAAAGACAAATAACTCTTCCAAAATTTCTAATAAAGAGGTTGGCCTGTGGGGTGTTTATTAATGCATTTGGGCTCCAGTAACACTGCTTAGTTAAGTGTCTAATGTACCTGGGCTTTGTGACTATATTGTATTCACTGACCACATGGTTTGGTCGGCCATTTTGAGTGTACACTGGTCACATGGTTTTGAGCAGCCATATTGATTACCTCAGATGCATGGCCTACAGATATTTGACTAATCAATTACTGTAAAACCTTTTCACAGAACCACAACAAATGGTGAGTAATGAATATTAATAACTAATTGACCAAATCAACAAATTTTCCTAACAATTATAATGAATAATTTATGAAACTTTATGTTATGGAATATTTTTCTGCTCATTAAGTTTGTAGTTTTCAAGGGGCTTATTAACTAATAGGTGATAAGATGTCTAGTTGCGGAGTACCCCTTTAAGTATAATTCAGGGTCCTGTTGTAGTACAACATACTGCTGGGTGTGTCAAAGATTATCACCTGTAGTTCTGTACTAGTTATACAGGATCTTTAACCCCTTAAGGACCGGGGGGTTTTCCGTTTTTGCATTTTCGTTTTTTGCTCCTTGCCTTTAAAAAATCATAACTCTTTCAATTTTGCACGTAAAAATCCATATGATGGCTTATTTTTTGCACCACCAATTCTACTTTGTAATGACGTCAGTCATTGTGCCCAAAAATCTACGGTGAAACGGGAAAAAAATCATTGTGAGACAAAATTGAAAAAAAAAACGCCATTTTGTAACTTTTGGGGGCTTCCGTTTCTACGTAGTACATTTTTCGGTAAAAATGACACCTTACCTTTATTCTGTAGGTCCATATGATTAAAATGATACCCTACCTATACAGGTTTGAATTTGTCGCACTTCTGGAAAAAATCATAACTTCATGCAGAAAAATTTATACGTTTAAAATTGTCATCTTCTGACCCCTATAACTTTTTTATTTTTCCGTGTATGGGGCGGTATGAGGGCTCATTTTTTGCGCCGTGATCTGAAGTTTTTAACGGTATCATTTTTGCATTGATAGGACTTATTGATCGCTTTTTATTCATTTTTTCATGATATAAAAAGTGACCAAAAATGCACTATTTTGGACTTTTGAATTTTTTTGCGCGCACGCCATTGACCGTGCGGTTTAATTAACGATATATTTTTATAATTCGGACATTTCCGCACGCGGCGATACCATTTATGTTTATTTTTATTTTTATTTACACTGTGTTTTTTCTTTTATGGGAAAAGGGGGGTGATTCAAACTTTTAATAGGGAAGGGGTTAAATGATGTTTATTCACTTTTTTTTTGCACTTTTTTTTGCAGTGTTATAGGTCCCATAGGGACCTATAACACTGCACACACTGATCTTTTACATTGATCACTGGTTTCTCATAAGAAACCAGTGATCGATGATTCTGCCGCATGACTGCTCATGCCTGGATCTCAGGCACTGAGCAGTCATTCGGCGATCGGACAGCGAGGAGGCAGGTAGGGGCCCTCCCGCTGTCCTGTCAGCTGTTTGGGATGCCGCGATTTCCCCGCGGCTATCCCGAACAGCCCACTGAGCTAGCCGGCATGCTTTCGGTTTCACTTTAGACGCGGCGTTCAACTTTGAACGCCGCGTCTAAAGGGTTAATAGCGCGCGGCACAGCGATCAATGCCGCGCGCTATTAGCCACGGGTCCCGGCCGTTGTTAGAGGCCGGGCCCGAACCGCTATGACGCGGGGCCACGCCGTGGCCCCGCGTTATAGATCGGGAGTGGACACATGACGTTCCAGTACGTCATGTGTCCTTAAGGGGTTAAAGATTTTTGCTTTGTGTTCCTTGTTTAAGGGTAACTTGTATTGCATTAATGATCGTCCCTGGTAATCAATAGCATTGATTTTCTAGGTAATAGTTGGTTGTATTGCATACATGATAGTTATTAGACACAGATTGTAAAACATATTGAAAGTCGCCTGTTGTACGTGTTGCTAGATTGTGATTGTACCTTTAGTTGTGTGATCTGTAACTCTCCAATATATTCTCTAGTGTGAGAGGGCATGCACACAAGTGCTTGTACGAGAGACCCCAGTGTAGCCTGTTTGTATGTGTGAGTGGTACAATATATACTAGTAAGGCTCACTGCAAACACGTGTGATTGTCCTGCCATCTGATTGTATTTCAGATTCTTTTGTTCAGAATAAGTTTTATTAGGAAGAAGTGCATTGATGGAGGATAAAAGGCCCAAATTTGGGGCTGTACCACATTGGGCTACCACTTTGGGCAGATGGAATGCCATAGCGGATGAGCTAATATGTTTTAGCATTCCTGTGTACCCAGAGGTGGGGCAAGAAATAGGAGGTAAGGCATTAAAGTTGGATTTAGGGGTTTATCCCAAAAATTAGAGCAGAGCCTCAGCAGAAGTTGATTGGAATCTCTTACATGCCCTAAAAAAAAGTGAGATGCAGAGAAATTAGACACTTGAGAAAGAGTTGCAGACAAAAGCACAGAGTATCCTTGATAGAGATGGGCAGATATGCATGCTGGAATCAGAGTTACTGGAATGGGAAAACCAATGTATAGATACTGATAAAAAAAACAGTCTCAGGTTCATGCTGAGATCCAGGAGTTGAGGTATGAAATGGCTACTAGGTCACAATTAGAGACTGGTATGAAAAAAATACTTCCCCAAAATGGTGTCTGGTCTGGCCTCTTCCCATAACTTACAGCCACATTCCACAGCATATTTACCCTCTAAAAAGGTCTATGTTACATGTGCAAATAAGGGGGGCTAGAGAGTGAGAGTGTAAAAGTTCCCAGTGCTGGTTTTGAATAGTGTACGGGACATAAATCCAATAGCAACAATGGGAAGTAGAAAGTGAATTAGAGCGGTTTAAGAGTTGTTAGAAGTGTGTCCTAAGCAGTGGAACAGTATAGATCGTCTGAGGGGGGAGACTGAGATAGCAAATACAGCTAAAAGGATAAAGACTTGTTTTGCATGTGGTGTTTCGAGCCATATTGCTAGATACTGTAAAGCACATGGTAACAAAACTCAAAATAAATACTGTTCAGTTAAATGTACTACATGTGGTCATAGTGGCCATATCTCCACAAGTTGCTATTCAACGGGAAACATGAAGCAGAGGAAGCCAGGTAAATCCAGACGAACTGGGAAAGGATATAGGGGGAGATTTATCAAAACCTGTTCAGATTCAAAGTTGCCCAGTTGCCCATAGCAACCAATCCGCTTGCTTCTTCCATTCTTCACAAGGCCTGTGAAAAATGAAAGAAGCAAGCTGATTGGTTGCTATGGGCAACTGGGCAACTTTACCTGTGCTCAGGTTTTGATAAATCTCCCCCACAATGTATACATTCTTCCTCCAAGCAACATTTTCCAGAGAACTTGTCTTTTCCCATGAAAGATAATATTACCAGAGACATGTTTCATTAACAAGTTCAAGGTAACATGAAGGAGTTATATGCACAGGTAGCAATACTCTTACAGAAACCGTATATACAGGTGGAGACTCCCATGCCTCCGGTTGGTCAGAAAAAAAGTCACCCAAGCTATTCCAGTAAAGGTAGATACTTAGGTGTCTGCATGGTTAGCATAGGGGGAAGGAAGATCAACATAGAGTAAAATTGCCACCTTCCTTTTGCATGTAAATAATGTTTCACTTGTTTTGTCTTTTAGGAAAAAATTGAGGCCCATAAGATCCTGACTATGTGCAGCTAAACTTTCTTTTCTGGCCACTAGGGTCATACTATAGGCTTACATGTAAAAATGACAATACATTTGTTAGTTTAGGCTGGCATTTAGAGGGGCCTCCCCAAATCCTTGGGGAAAACAAATTCGTAATAAATTAACTAACCACTTTGATTTTTCAAGAGGTGGGGGTGGGGGGGGGGGGGTAGCAAAAGTTAGTCCTTCCAATAGAAGGCAATATGCCTAGAGGGATTGAGGTAACACTCATACTCACTCACAAATTAGCTAGAAAGTGTTGGAATATTACTGGGAAAGTGAGTATGGATAGGCAGAGTGGAGGGCAACTGTGACTAGAACTGACTAAAGTAGAATAACTGCTGGTACCATTCTAGGAATGTTGCAGTCTGGGTTCCCTACAATATTGTAGTTAACTGGGATAAAAGTCCAGAAGTACAAGTAGAGTCTAATGTGGGTTTTTAACCAAGGTCCACTGATCAATCCAGGCAGAAGGGAAGAATAATCTCTGATGGGCCTGGAGATACTAAAATTGTATTGTTGGAAAGTGACTCTAAATGTGTTCATTTTCCATTTAGCAGATTAGTGGCAGTGAAACCCCGCTCATCCCATGGACCTCCAACTCATTCATGAGAATCCAGACTCACCACACAGATGACCAACACTTCTAACGGAGCGAAGAAGACTATTCATTCCTAGGTGTCCTGTGGTTGGAACATGACAAGGATCAAGTCAACAAGATGGGGTTTGAATGGCATCGCGAGACAGGCGAACCCAGAACCAAAGGATACCCTCCAGCACATTTTGGAAAATGATTTGAACACCACAACAGACACTTTAAATAAACTGTCTTAAGAGAAGCTACAAATCTAACAATTACATAAGCCCTAGACTATCTCTTTACATTATTACCTTTATTATCTCTTTAAGTGCTGCAGCTACATAGTGAACAATGAGGGCGACATTATCCATGATCTTTGTAAGCTAACAGCAATCAAGGAAAGAACTCCATGGAACACCGAACACTAGACTGTTTGGGAAATAAGTTTTCTTTAGGGATACCTGTTGTAAACTTAATAGCTTAAGGTACAGATCTAGAAAGCAACTCTAATGTGGTTTTGTGGCATGGAACCAAGAGGTGGAATGTTATGGCATGTCTACTTTTGTGTTCCTATACTTGAAAGCCACATGGAGTTAGTTTATACAAAGACAAAATGAAGTCTGTCCCAGAGCACAGGTAAAGGTGGTCTATTGTAAACAAAGCCAACCCACAGGTGGGCTGGAAAAGGGGCAGAGAAAACACAATAAAACTCATTGCACGGAGGATGGGGGTCTCTCTCTTTACTTCCTCCTCTGGTGTGTGATAACACCACCTACGATTCAACTTCCTGGTGGGACCTGATTATCAACAGAAGGAATGCAGCTATTTCTCCAAGCCTGCTTTTGTTCCAGTCTCATGCTTGTCATAAGGGTACCCTGAAGCTAAGTATTTCAGAATTATATTCTTTTGTCTGTTTTATACTATAGTATATTCTTTTGTTTGTTTTATACTATAGTTGTACCTTTCAAGGAAAATCCACCCAAATAACCAACAGATAGTGTTTCTACTATAACCTGTTAAGGACCCAGGGCGTCCCTGTACGCCCTGAGTCCGCTCCCGATCTATAACGCGGGGCCACGGTGTGGCCCCACGTCATAGCGGGTCGGGCCCGGCCTCTAACAACGGCCGGGACCCGTGGCTAATAGCCAGCGGCATTGAACGAAAAGGAAAGTGAAAGTCTAAAATGAAAGTGAAACCATGCCGGTTAGCTCAGGGAGCTGTTCGGGATAGCCGCGGTGAAATCGCGGCATCCCGAACAGCTTACAGGACAGCCGGAGGATCCCTACCTGCCTCCTCGCTGTTCGTTCGCCGAATGACTGCTCAGTGCCTGAGATCCAGGCATGAGCAGTCAAGCGGCAGAATCATCGATCACTGGTTTCTTATGAGAAACCAGTGATCAATGTGAAATATCAGTGTGTGCAGTGTTATAGGTCCCTATGGGAGCTAGAACACTGCAAAAAAAAAGTGAAAATAAGTGAATAAAGATTATTTAACCCCTCCCCTATTAAAAGTTTGAATCATCCCCCTTTTCCCATAAAAAAAAAACAGTGTAAATAAAAATAAACATATGTGGTATCGCCACGTGCGGAAATGTCCGAATTATAAAAAATATATAATTAATTAAACCGCACGGTCAATGGCGTGCGCGCAAAAGAATTCAATAAGTCCTATCAATGCAAAAATGGTACAGCTAAAAACTTCAGATCATGGAGCAAAAAATTAGCCCTCATACCGCCCCATATGCGGTAAAAGTTATAGGGGTCAGAAGATGACAATTTTAAACGTATACATTTTCCTGCATGTAGTTTTGATTTTTTCCAGAAGTACGACAAAATCAAACCTACATAAGTAGGGTATCATTTTAACCATATGGACCTACAGAATAAAAAGAAGGTGTAATTTTTACTGAAAAATGTACTGTGCAGAAACAGAAGCCCCCAAAAGTTACAAAATGGTGTTTTTTTTAAAAATTTTGTCTCACATTGTTTTTTTTTCTGTTTCGCCATAGATTTTTGTGTAAAATGACTGACGTCATTACAAATTAGAATTGGTGGCGCAAAAATAAGCAATCATATGGATTTTTAGGTGAAAGATTGAAAGAGTTATGATTTTTTAAAGGTAAGGAGGAAAAAACGAAAATGCAAAAACGGAAAAACCCCGGGTCCTTAAGGGGATAATTGTTGAATATATGTTTATTTACACTGAAACTTTAAGGGTCTAACTATCTTAGCATTGCATGTTTCATTTTTCTTAGTTAGAATGTGTTTAATTGATTGTTTATTAAACATTTTTATCTCTGCCTGTATTTGGGTGTGTAGTGTCAACTTGTGCATTGGATATTAGGATATAACTGTTCCAAAATTCCTAATAAAGAGGTTGGCCTATGGGGTGTTTATTAATGCATTTGGGCTCCAGTAACACTGCTTAGTTAAGCGTCTAATGTACCTGGGCTTTGTGAATATATTGTATTCACTGACCACAAGGTTTGGTCGGCCATTTTGAGTCTACACTGGTCACATGGTTTCGAGCAGCCATATTGCTTACCTCAGACGCATGGCCTGCAGATATTTGACTAAGCAATTACTGTAAAACCTTTTGAGCCAAATCTAAATCTACCCCAAAGCCGCAAACCACAACAACTGGTACAGATCATAGATTCATAGGGGGGTATTTATCAAAGGATTTATGTGTTTTTTTTTCACGTAACTTTGGCGCAATGCTTTGGCGCAGTGTCTTTTTGCACCAAAGTTTGGTGCATCTTCTCCACTATCATGTTTACAACTTTCTCAAAATCACACAGTCCTGTGTGTGATTTTATCTTTAGTCAGTAATTCATCATTTGCGCCAATCAATCTTTGGAACAATTTTGGCGCAAATCCCGGTTTGTTTTTGGCACAAATCCCCGCCAAGAAATTTTGCACATGGAAAACACACTTCGCAATGTCAGAAAATGTAAAGGCGTCAAAATACATTAAAACAATTTTTTTTGTGAAAGCAGCGACGCCTCCAGGACTGCTCAATACTATCATGTGACATAGTTGTCTCTGAGGAACCTTCACCCTTGGACATGGCCGCACAGGTTCAGGAAAGGTAAGCACTAAAGCAGTGGTCTCCAACCTGCGGACCCCCAGATGTTGCAAAACTACAACTCCCAGCATGCCCGGACAGCCAACGGCTGTCCGGGCATGCTGGGAATTGTAGTTTTGCAACATCTGGAGGTCCACAGGTTGAAGACCACTGCACTAAAGTAACAAAACAAAAAAAGAAAAACTACCCAAGTTGATAATAAAATCCATTTAACATGGTGGCTATAAACCCCACAAAAGAAAATAACTCATGTCGCTTGCTGATATACTGCAGGAGGGACTCCGAAATGGCTGCTCTACAGGGTAAAATACGCGTCCTCTGTGGCGGTAAGTTTTGTGTAAAAGGCGCTGTGAACAACTGATTTCAACATTTTAGCCAAAATTACTAACAACCTGCACCAAATGATAAATTTGGTGCATGTCCACAAAAACCAAAGTGAAAAAAAAAGGGTAAAAAGAAACTGAAATTGATAAATACCCCCCATAATGTACAAGTACTTTTGATCTTGGTTTTAGGTCATGTTGCTTGTTTAGCTAGGTTTAGGTAATTCACATTAAAATTACTTAAAGGGGTTGTTCAGCACTACGAAACGAAAGTGTACAGACACAGGCTGGGATCAAAATTAGAAAAATAAAATGATATTCATCTTCCCCCAATCCCCACCATGTCCATCCAGATTTTGAAATAGAGGATACGCTTACTCAGCCAATCGATGGCCATATCTGTTGCCTGCCTTGACCAGTGTGTGCCTCCTTAGTATTGATAAGAAAGCAGAAGGCGTTGCTAAGATGAGACTGAGGACCGTTGGGATGGATGTGCCAGGGGATCAGGGCAAGTGAGTATAATTCATTTTTTATTCTTATCCTAGCTCAAGCCTGCATGCTGGACGTTCATGTTCAAACTTCTTGTAGCACAACTCTAGCAGAAATGGAGCATTTCATATAGTTCCATGGAAACTAATAGGCTTTGCTAGGACTTCCAAAGTGTAAGATGCTCTTTTAGCTCCACTATGACAAACAGATAATAACACTCTATTAACCCAGGATTTCATCATAGGCTACTTTTCTAAACTAGAAAATACATTTCAATACCTTTGAAATCTATACCTGAAATAGGAATAGTACAGTATAAACATCTGCAGGGGTAGGAACTGATGTAGGAAATATAGTTGGTTGGCATCACAATGGAACATGTAGGCACCCTTTATAGAGGATGTAGTAAACAATACATACTCAGTCTAGTCACAGTATATCGAATAGCAAATAAAAATGTGGATATATCGATAGCATTAATAAAAAAAAAAAGTAACAATGATGAATAATACTATTAAAGAGGTACTCTGGAGGACAAAACATCTTTTCAAATAAACTGGTGCCTAATAGTTAAAAAGATTTATAAAAATCTTAATCCTTCCAGTAGTTATCAGCTGCTGTATACTACAGAGGAAGCTGTGTAGTTCTTTCCAGTCTGAACACAGTGCTCTCTGCTGCCATCTCTGTTTATGTCAGGAACTGTTCAGAGCAGGTTCTCTTTGGGGATTTGCTCCTTCTTCGGACAGTTCCTGACATGGACAGAGGTGGCAGCAGAGAGCACTGTGGTCAGACTCGAATGAACTGTACAACTTCCTCTGTACTATTCAGCAGCTGATAAAGACTGGAAGGATTAAAGGGATACTCCGGTGGAAAACCTTTTTTTTTTTTTTTAATCAACTGGTGCCAGAAAGTTAAACAGATTTGTAAATTAGACAATAAAAGGGGGCACATACATACACTGACCTCAAAGCAGAGACGGTCGGGTCTGGAGGTCCGATGACGGGATGCCAGGTCACGGCATAGGCGCTGGTATGTGGCACTCGAAGGCTATGCCGGCAGTTATGCACGTAGGTGCGTGCTTCTTCTACGTAACTCATGTAAGTGCGTGCTGCTTCTTCTGTGAGGCCGGAAGAAGCACGCACTTAAGTGCGTAACTGCCAGCGTAGCCTCCAAGCGCAACATACCAGCGCCTCTGCTGTGACCCGGCATCCCGTCACCGGACCTCCAGACCCGACTATCTCTGCTTTGCGGTGAGTGCACGTACGTGCCCCCTTTTTTTAGCCTATATTGGATACTTTACACTTTCGTATATGCACCCCCAGGGGTCAAGTCCTGTGAAAAAAAGTATGGGAACTCACCCAAGATTTCCCCTCATGGGCTGGTCCTATAGGACTTCTGCTAATGGGAACAGTGTTCCTGGTGTAGGAAAGTGCAGGAACTCAGTTCCCACGAGTTCCTGCAGGACTTGAGCCCTGTGTACCCCGCAGGAGACATTGACATAGGTCACCGAGGATCGCTCTGTTGTTTATATAAAGGTGATATTGCTCCTTGAGTGCTCTCCCTCTTTCTTTTGCTTCTGTGGCGATTTGTAAATTAGTTCTATTAAAAAAAATATTAATCCTTCCAGTACTTATTAGCAGCTGTATAATACAGAGGAAATCGTTTTCTTTATGGATTTCTTTTCTGTCACGACCACAATGCTCTCAGCTGACACCTCTCTCTCCATGTCATGAACTGTTCAGAATAGGAGAAAATCCCAATAGCAAACCCCTCCTGCTCTGGACAGTTCCTAAAATGGACAGAGGTGTCAGCAGAGAGCACTGTGGTCATGACAGAAAATAAATCTAAAAAAAATAGAATTTCCTCTGTAGCATACAACCGCTAATAAGTACTGGAAGGATTAAGAATTTTAAATAGAAGTAATTCACAAATCTGTTTAACTTTCTGGCACCACTTTATTTAAAAAAAAAAAAAAAAAAAAAGTTTTCCACCGGAGTACCCCTTTAAGATCTTTAAATAGAAATAATTTACAAATCTGTTCAACTTTCTGGCACCAGTTGATTTTAAAACATTTATTTCCCTCCGGAGTACCCCTTTAAATTCCTGTCTAGGTATAAGGATCTAGATTTTCTGGAGGTTTACAATTATTTGAAACTTTTAAAACAAAAATGTGTTGAAGTTGTAGCGGTACCCAAGTTTATCTCACATCTATTCAACGGATATAAACACATAACATACATTGCTACACATTATAGTTATTACCTAACTCACTCACATTAGATTGTAAGCTCTTATGGCCTGAACCCGTCTTTCCTTTTCTTATGCTTCTAGATTGTTGTTTGTATTCTACATTTGTAATTTTCTTTGTTTATTACTATAAAAAATTGCATGATTATACCATATTACCAGCGTGCCTCCAGCTGTTGCAAAACTACAACTCATCTTTCAGAGAGTATCATACATACCTAACTTTATGTGGTTATTATTCTTTCCATACATGATAATACAAGAGATTATACTAAACAGCTTTCATGTTACTTGTATGCTAGTTACAGACTTTCTGGAGCTGTACACATTCAGAAGAGCTTTCCTGTAAGACAGTGTTTCTCATCCAGCGTGCCTCCAGCTGTTGCAAAACTACAACTCCCAGCATGCCCGGACAGCCTTCGGCTGTCCGGGCATGCTGGGAGTTGTAGTTTTGCAACAGCTGGAGGCACACTGTTAGGAAATCCTGCCATAAGATGTAGACGGCAGTCTTACCTATGCATTTACCATATGATGACCAGCAATGGATATGGACATAATGTTGTCACAAAATCTTTGTTATGTTGCAAGCAGATTCCTCCGGATGCCATAAGCTGCCTTTATAGCTGGAGCATGAACATGAAATCCTCTAAAAAAAAAAGCAAAACCCTGACAGTTTTTTCCCTCAATACCTTCTGTCTTCCGAAAGGTGTTTTGTAAAAGGGCCCCTTAAGAAGCAGGCCTGGATTACAAGCATTTCCTGCCTTAAAGAAATATGCATGCGCTAAAAAGGACGGAGTAAGATGGAAAAAGTAAAAATGTAATCTGTAAAAAAGTACAGAGAGGAAAAAAATCTTCACTGCTGAGTCCAGAGGTTTGATTTAGGAGACTGTGGTGCTTACGCCTACGAGTCTGACACAGCTTCAACAGGGGAAAAAATACTTCCCAGTCTCTTTACAGACTAATGTATACTGCTTTATTTCACAGATATGTAACACAATGACCTATGTGTAATGAGAATGTTATTTATATTGTCCAAATACTGTCTGTCTATCTATCTATCTCATATCTATCTATCTATCTATCTATCTATCTATATATCTGTATATCTCTGTCTGTCTGTCTATCCATCTATCTATCCATATCTATCTATCTATCTATCTATCTGTCTGTCTGTCTGTCTGTCTGTCTGTCTGTCTATCTAGTATCTATTTATCTGCCTATACATATCTATCTATCTATCTATCTATCTGCCTATCTATCTATCTATCTATCTATCTATCTATCTATCTATCTGTCTGTCTGTCTGTCTGTCTATCTATTTATCTATCTATCTGTCTGTCTGTCTGTCTGTCTATCTATCTACAGTATCTATCTATCTATCTATCTATCTATATATCTATCTAGTATCTATCTGTCTATCTAAACATATCTATCTATCTATCTATCTATCTATCTATCTATCTGTCTGTCTGTCTGTCAGTTTATCTATCCATACATTTCCATCTATCTATCTATCTATCTATCTTCCATACGTATCTGTTTATTTCCTCTATCTATCTATCATCCATTTCTATCTATCATCCGTTTCTATCTATCATCCATTTCTATCTATCTGTCTATCATCCCTTCCTATTTATCATCCATTTCTATCATCCGTTTCTATCTGTCTGTCTATCTATCTATCTATCTATCTATACATTTCTATCTATCTATCTACCTATCTATCTATCTCCTATACATATCTGTTTATTTCCTCTATCTAGCTATCTATCTATCTATCTATCTATCATCCGTTTCTATCTATCTAGCTATCATTCATTTCTATTTATCATCCATTTCTATCTATCATCCGTTTCTATCTATCTATCCATCTATATCTCTCTATATATCCATCTATCTCATATCTATTATTTATCTATCATCCATTTCTATCTAACATCCGTTTCTTTCTATCTATCTATCTATCTATCTATCTATCTAGATAAATACATACCTTATATGTCAGTGTCAAATACATAACAAACATGCAAATCTAGCAGAGCTGAATCTGTCATTTACGATAACCATGATACATCACTGAGTTAATTTAGGAAATTTGTCAGCATTCTTATTCAACACCAAATGAAAAATTCAGCTCTGCCGCATGAACAAACTTAGCTCTGCTACACATCCCACTGATGTAGACACAGTTATATAAATGATAGGAAAAGACATGTAACATATTGACATTTACCTCTCACATTAAGTTGTACAACTGTCGAAACAAACTAAGTCTGGCCGAGGTCTTCATATTGGTCCCATAGGAATTGTGCTGCCATCTTCCCAGCCATCTAATAGGTGCACTAGGTTTCCAGGATAACCTCTCTGTCTCCAGGCTTTGTAGAACTGTCAACCATTATTTTTTTCCTGTCTCGGTAGAATGACTTCCTTCTGACTACTCCGGTCGAGGCAGAAAACTTGGATCGTCATCTGGAATTGATTATATCCAGGCACGCTGCTCAGATGTAAGCAGAAGAAATGGCAGAAGGAATGGAATCTGGATTGATTCGATAATTACTACGCCTAATCTGGTATCTGCGCGAGTGATAATATAATAAACGTATCCCTCTAATGTGGGAAATGGCAAAGTTCTTATTCCATTTTGGATCGGTGGGTTCGATACTGATCCAAGGAAGTTTTAAAGGGGTACTCCGGTGGAAAACATTTTTTTTAATCAAGAAAGTTAAACAGATTTATAAATTACTTCTATTTAAAAATCTTAATCCTTCCAGTACTTATCAGTTGCTGTATGCTACAGAGAAAGTTTAATAGTTAATTTCTGTCTGACCACAGTGCTCTCTGCTGACACCTCTGTCCATGTCAGGAACTGGACAGCACTCATATTTTGTCAATGTTTTGCACATCGGAAAAATTCTGAAGCATGATATAAAATTCTGTCGCGTGGAGAAAAAAAAGTGTCGCACAGTAAAAATAAAGCAGAAAGCAAATAAATAGAGCAAAGTAACTCTGCACCAGGACGTAACTTTACATTCATGGTCATTAATGGGTTAACAAACAAAAAGTAAAAAAAAAATGAAAGCTAAGATTAAAAAAAAAAGAGAAATTCCAAAAAAACTAATAAAAAATGAAAAATGTTATATAAAAAGCTACTGAGGAGACAAAATTGCAGGATTTTCAAAAAACCAAATCAAGTCATTCGGGTTTTCAAGTTCAGTATTTCACTATTTTTCTGTTGGGTTTTTAAATACAACTGTCAGGTTTTCAAGAAAATGTTGGGAACACGCCCCTAATTATGCAAACCACGCCCCTTTAGTCGGATTAAAAAAATACTCCAAGTAATTGGAAAACCTTCCGGTTTTAACCAGTAAAATGGGTCGCACAAAGTGTGGCAGAGGATGTGCAACACAAATTGTGGAGCATAACCCGATAAAAATAGTCGGGATCACGTTAGTAAATCAGGGCTATTGTGGCTCCTGATCCTATTTTAAGGGTAAGTCTCACAGTACAGTTATTACATGTGAGCATGGATTTGTCTGCATTAATTATAATACACTGTGTCCCCCATATAAGATATAACAAAGTGTATCTTTGCAGTACAAATACTACACTGTGCCCCCAACATTAGTGATAATATACTGTCTCTCCAGTATTAGAGAAAATACACTGTGCTGCAACATTAGATTTAAAGGGGTACTTAGGTACTTTTTTTTTTTATCAACTGAAGCCAGAAAGTTAAACAGATTTGTAAATAACTTATATTAAAAAATCTTAATCCTTCCAGTACTTATTAGTGGCTATATACTACAGAGGAAATTATTTTATTTTGGTTTTGAGAATTGTTTTCTGTCACGACCATAGTGATCTCTGCGGACACCTCTGTCCATGTCAAGAACTGTCCAGAGCAGGAGAAAATCCCCATAGCAAACATGCTGCTCTGGACAGTTCCTAAAATGGACAGAGGTGTCAGCAGAGAGCACTGTGGTCGTGACAGAAAATAAATCCTAAAAGAAAATAATTTCCTCTGTAGTATACAGCCGCTAGTAAGTACTAGAAGGATTAAGAATTTTTTTTCACTCATCTCCTTACACTCTGCGAACCTATATTGCCTTTTGGGCAAAACTGAGCTCCGTATATTCTGCTTTCTTTAATATGTTGTTTTGTCTTGTTTTCAAAATTAAAGATTAAGCAATTTTCTAAATAGTTTATATTAAATATTTCAGAAAAACAGGTATATACTAAATGGATAGTGCCTAAAACATAACTTTCATTAAAGTGTCTTAATTAAAAAACACCCAAATGTGAGCCAATCACCCTATAAAAAGAGAGCATAACTGCTCTATGCATACAAGCAGGCTTAACATATGCACCTAAGTTTGTCACAACTCAGGATTTGCCATAGTGTTGTATTATTGTTAATAGCCCAGTAAAGGACCAGTACAAGATTCGATCCACGCCTTCTACGCTTTTCTGTCAATCTGTGGTGACTAACGTCATCAGGATGGCAAGGAGCCAATGTCAATCATATCACCATAAATAAAGCAACACAGGATTATAGCCCAATTCACAGCAGTCTTATAATATTGTAACACAAGAACTACAAAATATACAAATATTTGGGGTATAGTCCTGCAAAGAAAGACATTTTTCAGCCTGCAAAGGAATTTGAGCAAGGAGTCCACATACACATGGAGATGGCCATCAGTTATTGCCCCTCTCGAACAGTGGACTCGAACATGCTGTGCAGAGACGCCACTCACATAGCGTTCACGTGCTGAGCAGAACGTGAGCCGGTAAGTCACTGCTTGCTGCATCACGGAAGGTTCTGCTCAGCAGTCTAATGTGTAAGATGAGCTATGATTGGCTAAGGCTGCACACACACCCTCAGCACTCCAGTCTGCATTTCCTGTGCAAGAGATAGGGGGACAAGTGATCTGGACAGGTAGACACCTAGTGGCAGCTATTTTAAAATACAAATAAAACATAGAAAACTTCATTTTTTTAAACAAAGTACAATAGAAAGATTTTTTTTATTTACCACAAGAAGTGCAATAGCAAAACCTAGTTTTAATGATATTGCCCATTTAAGCCCATCTTCTATGAAGGCTCTCATTCACTGCTCACGGCTACAGAAGCAGCACAAGCAACATGGAATTCATTATAGAGCATGGAAAGCACTAATAAAGAGTCTAACCTGGGAATCAAGCTCTGGGCTAAGATCAATTACTTACAGTAGCTTCTGTGTAGTCTCTTAGCCTCTTTGCTGTCTCTCTGCAACTTTCAGTCTCTCCATCCACTCCTCCTATCTGCCTCTCCACCCCTCCCCCTCTTCATAGACATGTATTGGTAGCTTGTAACATGATCTCACATTGAGCTGCAGGTCTGTCTTGTAAACAACAGCAGGGGGAGGGGGCACTTCATAATAAGAAGGAAAAAAAGCATTATTTTCTGATAAGTTTCCTACATTTACTTGCACTATAGATTTTGTCTAAGCAGGAGCTTTGCGAGGTCTCCAAAAGACCCAGGGCTAGAGCACATAGATCCAGCCATGCCCCTAACTACACTCTCAGACACACCCCTAACCAAGCTCTTGACAACATCCAACTACACCCAGCCTCCTACCCGACAGTCCCTGCCAGTGCACACTTTAGTCTCTGCTCTCAAGATATAGCTATGAAATGCTGACCATGACCATGACCCAGCTATGAAGAAAATGTGTGAAAAACAAGGAGCAGATACAGTGGACAGAAATAACAGCTGTCAGGATTCCTGCAGGTTTGAAGGTACCTGTGGGCGGAGCTATAACTCCATATTTGGCACTTATTGGCTGATTACCAGAGCTTTGGTGATTTTAAAATTCCTGCTCTTCTACAGATTTTTTTTTTTTTTGCTTACTTTATCCCCTTCCTCCTACATGTTATGGCTCTTGAGCAATTATACCCAGTATTTTCCAAAACAAGACAGCGATCTCAAATATGTGGCCTCAGTGGATTCTGTCCCGTCCCCTTTGAGTATTATATTAGAGAAAGCATTGACCCCCCTCACAAAAACCACAAATGCATTTCTCTTAGACACCTCTGATTTTCTACAAGTATTGTCAGGGGTTAATAACATTACAGAGAATACTTGGCTCATATCTATTGACGTGCACGAGAGGGGTATTGAAGCCTCAAGTTGGCTATTGAACTCCAGTGAATACACCATGGCACAGAAAGAGTTCTTTCTAGGCTAACTACATGTAGTACTAGAGGAGAATTATTTCCTATCTGAGGATGCTGTTACGCCGAGCGATCCGGGTCCCTGCTCCTCCCCGGAGCGCTCGCGGCATTCCTCTCTCTGCAGCGCCCCGGTCAGACCCGCTGACCAGGAGCGCTGCACTGACTCTGCCGGCGGGGATGCGATTAGCATAGCGGTACGCGCCTGCTCGCGAATCGCATCCCAAGTCACTCTCCTGTCCCGGTCCCCGGCTGTCTCGTCCTGGCGCGCGCGGCTCCGCTCCTTAGGGTGCACGCACGCCAGCTCTCTAAGATTTAAAGGGCCAGTGCACCAATGATTGGTGCCTGGCCCAATCAGTCTAATTAGCCTCCACCTGCTCCCTGTCTATTTAACCTCACTTCCCCTTCACTTCCTTGCCGGATCTTGTTGCCTTGTGCCAGAGAAAGCGTTTATAGTGTTTGCCTTACCAGTGTTCCTGACCTCTTGCTATCGCTATTGACTACGAACCTTGCCGCCTGCCCCTACCTTCTGCTACGTCTGACCTTGCCTCTGCCTAGTCCTTCTGTGCCACGCCTTCTCAGCAGTCAGCGAGGTTGAGCCATTGCCGGTGGATACGACCTGGTTGCTACCGCCGCAGCAAGACCATCCCGCTTTGCGGAGGGCTCTGGTGAATACCAGTAGCAACCTAGAACCGGTCCACCGACACGGTCCACGCAAATCCCTCGCTGACACAGAGGATCCACATCCAGCCTGCCGAATCCTAACAGATGCCTTTTACTTACAGAGGCAGGGATCGGCAATGGGAGAGAATGTGCCCCCCCCATATGCAAATGCCTATATGGCTCACTTTGAGGAAGTCCACATATATTCTCATCACCTTTTCCAGCATCACATACGAACCTAAAGAAGGTTTATAGATGATGTTTTTTGCGTATGGGAGGGGCCACATTGCAGCTCCTACAATTCATGGAACACCTAAACAGAGTTAGACCAGAACTTAAATCCACATTGATGAGTGACCAGAACCAGGTGAGTTTCCTGGATACATTGGTGCAAAAGGATGGTAAGGGGGGGTCTCAAAACAGATTTATTCCGCAAAGAGACAGACCGTAACAGCCTGTTGCACTACACTAGTTCACACCCAATGTCAGTTAAAAATCCATACCAAAGGCACAAAGAGAATGGGTTTATCGGATAGTCTCAGATCCTGAAATAAGAGAACTTAGGTTGGGGGAGCTGGATGAAAAAGTCCGCCAAAGGGATTATCCAGAATGCGCTCTGGAGGAAGCTAGAAACCCCCCCCCCCCCCCCCAAGTAGAGACAGAGAATCCAATAAACAACCCAGAATACCTTTTGTGCGACAATTCCAACCTCTGGTCTACAAAATAGATTCAATAATTTGGAAACACTGGCAGGTGTTAAAAGGGTCATACCCTAAAATTCAAGAATTTGTGGGTCCCCCACTAATCTGCAATAAGAGATCTCCCTATCTGATGGAAAAGCTTGTCCGGGCAGATGTGGGATCACCAAAAGCTGAATTAAAGCAAACAGTCTTGAGAAGCCAACGTAAGGGTACCTATCCGTGCTTACATTGCACACAGTATAGCAATGTAATCAAGATCGATAGTTTATTGCATCCACACACTGGAGAAGCCATTAAACCCAAACATTTCAGCACTTGTGACTCCAAGAATGTGATCTACACTATCAAATGTCCATGTGGTCTCTCATACGTTGTGGTAACCACCCAGCCTGTAGGAGACCACATAAACAGACATAAATCAACTATCAGATGTAAGAACCTCTTGTACCCCATCCCATATCACTTTGATAAAGCTGGTCATAATATTTTACAATTACAATGCCAGGTAATAGACCATGTTCAATGCCCTAGGAGGGCAGGTGATATCAAATCCCTATTGCAACAAAAGGAGGCCTATTGGATCCACCGACTGTCTACCCTGGAACCAAAGGGACTAAATAGGGACTATGAGCTCTCTTGTTGTGAAAAATAGAATTTGTATTTAACCTTTGTATTTTTTTCCATTGTTTATAGATTCTTCAATGAAGGGGAGGAATCAAAACAGAAACATGCAAGATTTATCAGAGCAGTATATTTATTTACTTATTTATTTTTACTAACATGTGATATATTCTTTTGATTATATGTGATCAATTGTTCTAATCTAATAAGACATGTGTATTGTTTGTAAACAAACAGGTATCCATGACAACTGTGATGCACTCATTGTTTTGTATGTCAGTCTGAGTAAGGCTTTGGCCGAACCGTGTCTTTTTGTCAATTGTACCGTGTAAAAAAAACACATTACGTTTGGCAGAAGATTCCAGTGAATGCCGGGATTTCTTTTCTTTCCAAGTTTGCTGCTTTCCACGAGTGCTGACCCTTCCAATATTTCTTGTACCCCAAATATGTGTGACCGCCATTGGGGATAAACTGCATGGTGCAAACGCAGAATAGCTGGTTCATTCTGTTGTGTGAGCTGGCTCCTGTCATATAAGAGCTAACTCTTGGATTTAACTTCATCATGAATGACCCATCACTATTAGTCTGCATGGTGGCCAGTCAGACCCAGGGCTATGGGTGTAAGATTCAGGGCTTCATCCCCCTAGTCCCCCTAGAGATGCATCTTACACTAAATTTGTTGAAACAATAGTAACTATATAATTCTTCGGCAATATGAAAGTAATCAGGGGATTTGGAGATTCATGCAAGGTTCTGTTTATAATGAAAATCACAATGGATATCTGGATTTCTCATTTGACAGATATCACCAATGCCTATCAGACACCTCTTAAATTGAATTAACATTTTTACAAGATCTGTAAAGCAATTCCATTTGTTGTTCTAACTCTTTATCTATTGGTTAATACAGGAATTAGATGCCTATGTGTATAAACATTTATAGAGATTTAGCAATAACTTCAGGAAAGACAACTTAGTCATATGGAAAACTAGTCAGTGGGTGGGTGGGCACAGATACAAAGGGAGCTGTAATGATATGACTAATTGTTTGAAATGGAATAATGTGTGTGGTCGCGGTCTTTGTGATTGTTATTTTTTGTTTGTGTGTGTTCAATGTTATAAAAATCCATCGCACTAAACCTTGTTATCCCTGTCCCTACCCTACAGGGACTAGCGTCTGCTTTTTACAGTCAAATCAAATTGCGTCATATAAAAGCTTTAAGTGATCTGTGAATTTGGAAATAATATGTCAACCAACATGCCAATAAATATAAGGCTCATAAATTCCTCCATGTTCCATAATTATTTGGTGATAAAAGCTGAAGTCGTCCTAACCTCTGGAAAGATATGTACTATACTATCTATTGTTTTTCATTTGTTTAGTGAACGTTCAGTGAATTGTTTACAGGATCTTTGAGCACAATATACAGTTTGGAGTTATTTATTTATGTTTTCATCTATACAGATTGTTTTTTTAATGAAACTAAAATGCAACATCAAAACTTAGAGTAATTTAAAAGCAGATAAATACATTTCTTGCTGGCAATGTAAGCACATTATCTTAAGCATACCGCTAAGAAAAGCAATCCAGTGTAGCTAAATAAAGCAAATTAAAACTTGTTATTTCCTTGAGCTGTAGGAGCTCACTAAAAGACACAGCTCCTGCGCTCACTAGAGACAAAATTCACTGCAAGACGTACATTTACATGGACTCCTCATAGAGACACACACATAGCTGCAGGGAAAAAAATATACACCTTTTTTAACCAATGTATATTACAAATAGAATGGAATGAAGACAAAAGATCAGACCGGCAGACTCACCACGATACTCTTCTTCTTTATTTGCGTCAGCAATGCATAGACAAATACTCACAAACTTGGGGGGTCAGGACGTGCAGTGGGGGGACAAACTAGCCAGTTTGTCCCCCCCACTGCACGTCCTGACCCCTCAGGTTTGTGAGTATTTGTCTATGCATTGCTGACGCAAATAAAGAAGAAGAGTATCGTGGTGAGTCTGCCGGTCTGATCTTTTGTCTTCATTCCATTATATCAACTGTGTCTCAGTTTTGACCAGAGCACCACCACCCTCATTCACATTCATCCACCTATACCACATCGAGTCCACCAGTGAGAGCAGTGCAGTGCCACTCGCGTTATCTTCTAATATTACAAATAGAGATGGGAGAATTAAAGCTGACGAAGTCGAAATCGTTCCGAATTTCATGAAAAATTAGATTTTGTAGTGTGATACGCCTCGGGGGTTGTAGGGAAGTTGGGGTGTTGCTGTTCTGAATAATAAAGGGCGCTGTTAACCCTTGTCACTCGTGACGCCAGGGTGAGGGTTAAATAATGTAATGGTGCTGGGCCTATCGCCACCCTTCCCAAGAGCGATAGGTGAGTGCGTAATAAATGGATTGTCCACAACCACTGTTTAACTGAAAACTTGCAAGAACGTTTACTGAAGATTTTCTGTAGCAGGCAATATCAATAACAGTCCAGATAACAGAGTCTATTTCTAGTTGAGCAGCGATTGACAGTTGGTTGGGATCAGATAAGCTCAATTTAGCTTTTAGAAGATTCCGTAGCATAGATCCGCTGGATTTAGGGGTGCAGTTAGGTCCAGTGATCTTGCGGAGAGTTGCGGGGAATTGTAGATGTACAACAGGTGTGGTATAGGCTGTGGCCGCAAGGCTTTGGCCTAGTAAACGTACTTGAAAGTTGCGGAGGTCCTACCTGGTTCAGTGACAGCAACCCAAGAGAGAGAATAATGGCCGCAGCTCCCTTATATGGGCAGGGGCTGAGCCGTTTTGGATTGGTCCATAACAACTGTCACTCACCGTTACACGGCATTGTGGGTGAACACGTGACACAAGAACCACCTAAGGTCCTTCAACATACCATAGAGTTCTGAGTAACGGATCACATAACCCAAGGTCCTGCGACGCCAAACAAGTGAGTAATGCAATATACATATTTACAATGATAATTGTTATAAATATTAACTTACTAAGGGGGGACTAGGGGCTAACTAGGGAAGCGGACCCAGACAGTTCTAGGGACTCTGACTTTGGGGACCCCCACCAAGGCACAGTATGAAATACGGTGCCGGGACACCACAGTGGTAATGAATCGCTTCACTCACTACATTTTGTGCGGGTCGGGGGGCAAAAATGGTGGCTACACGTGTGAGAGCATGGGGCAAGGAAGTCTGGGAAGGAGGGTAGGGGGGAATCACCCTGAATCACATGGTGGCATGCAGCCTATCAGCAGCCAGCCAGACCTGTGATGTCACAGCCCTATATATTCGGCAGCCATTGCTGAACACAGGCATTTCCGAGAGCAGGGACTGTGTGCACACTGATCAACGATACTGACAATACAGATCTTTACAGCGGCGAATCCATTCACCAAAAGCCTGCATTCGTTTTGACTAGAGAGAGAGCAGACACTGTGTGGTCACTAATCAGCATTACTGACAATACAGATTAGCACAGGGAAAATCCATTGACCTCAAGCCCACATCACTGCAGGCAGGAAGGCAGGCAGGGGGAGTTTAGAAGATGTTTCATAGTCTGCCAATTGAGATCATCACAGGAAGCACTCCCCATTCAATGACTGCAAGCAACCATAGTGCATCTATACTTTGTCATTGTGTTGCTCTGTGGCAGTGATTGTAATAGCGATGCCTATAATCTGCATATCATACTTAATAGCAGTATTATTTCACTACCCCAGCATACTTTTGAGGCTCTCTGCAGCCCGGAAATAGCAGTTTTTAATAGTGTTTTGCCGCAAATATATTCGGATAGAACCAAATTTTTGAAAAAATTTGCCCATCTCTAATTACAACTATGAATATAATGGTATTATCTACATTATGTAAAAAGTTTTTGTTGACGACAGGTACACTTTAATAATAAGGCATGAATTCACTACAAAAGAGTGCTGCTGCAAACTATTTTAGTTTGTATACTATTTTCTCTTTGCTTGCACCTGCAATTTAGTAACTTGAGTTGAACTCCACCCCCAGAGAGTGCTGCTGCCTACTGTTTTATACACTGCTCAAAAAAATAAAGGGAACACTAAGATAACACACCCTAGATCTGAATGAATGAAGTAATCGTATGAAATACTCTCGTTTTTACATAGTTGAATGTGTTGACAACAAAATCACACAAAAATTATCAATGGAAATCAAATTTATCAACCCATGGAGGTCTGCATATGGAGTCACACTCAAAATCAAAGTGGAAAACCACACTACAGGCTGATCCAACTTTGATGTAATGTTCTTAAAACAAGTCAAAATGAGGCTCAGTAGTGTGTGTGGCCTCCACGTGCCTGTATGACCTCCCTACAATGCCTGGGCATGTTCCTGATGAGGTAGCAGATGGTCTCCTGAGGGATGTCCTCCCAGACCTGGACTAAAGCATCCGCCAACTCCTGGACAGTCTCTGGTGCAACGTGGCATTGGTGGATGGAGCGAGACATGATGTCCCAGATGTGCTCAATCGTATTCAGGTCTGGGGAACGGGCGGGCCAGTCCATAGCATCAATGCCTTCCTCTTGAAGGAACTGCTGACACACTGCAGCCACATGAAGTCTAGCATTGTCTTGCATTAGGAGGAACCCAGGACCAACCGCACCAGCATATGGTCTCACAAGGGGTCTGAGGATCTCATCTCTGTACCTAATGGCAGTCAGGCTACCGCTGGCAAGCACATGGAGGGATGTGCGGCACCCCCAAAGAAATGCCACCCCACACCTGTTACGCCGAGCGCTCCGGGTCCCTGCTCCTCCCCGGAGCGCTCGCGGCGTTCTCCTCTCTGCAGCGCCCCGTCAGACCCGCTGACCGGTAGCGCTGCACTGACTCTGCCGGCGGGGATGTGATCCGCATAGCGGGACATGCCCGCTCGAGGATCGCATCCCAATCTACTTACTTGTCCCGGTCCCCGGCTGTCACGTCCTGGCGCGCGTGCGCCAGCTCTCTAAGATTTAAAGGGCCAGTGCACCGCTAATTGGTGCCTGACCCAATCAGTGTAATTAGCTCACCTGCTCCAGGCCTATATTACCTCACTTCCCCTTCCCTGCATTGCCGGATCTTGTTGCCTTGTGCCTAGTGAAAGCGTTTCTGTGATTGCCTTACCAGTGTTACCAGACCTTCTGCCGTTACCCCTGACTACGAACCTTGCCGCCTGCCTTGACCTTCTGCTACGTCTGACCTCGCCTCTGTCTAGTCCTCCTGTCCCACGCCACTCTCAGCAGTCAGCGAGGTTGAGCCGTTACCAGTGGAGACGACCTGGTTGCTACTGCCGCAGCAAGACCATCCCTCTTTGCGGCAGGCTCTGGTGAATACCAGTAGCAACTTAGAACCGGTCCACCGGTATGGTCCACGCCACTCCCTCGCTGACACAGAGGAATCCTAACAACACCTCCAGCCTGCCGAATCCTAACAACACCATTACTGACCCACCGCCAAACCAGTCATGCTGGAGGATGTTGCAGGCAGCAGAACGTTCTCCACTACGTCTCCAGGCTCTGTCACATCTGTCACATGTGCTCAGTGTGAACCTGCTTTCATCTGTGAAGAGCACAGGAAAACAGTGGGGAATTTGCCAATCTTGGTGTTCTCTGGCAAATGCCAAACGTACTGCACGGTGTTGGGCTGTAAGCAAAACACCCACCTGTGGACGTCGGGCCTTCTTACCACCCTCATGGAGTCTGTTTCTGACAGCTTTAGTGGACACATGCATATTTGTGGCCTGCTGGAGGTCATTTTAAAGGGCTCTGGCAGGGCTCCTCCTGCTCCTCCTTGCACAAAGGCGGAGGTAGTGGTCCTGCTGCTGGGTTGTTGCTCTCCTACAGCCTCCTGATTTACTGGCCTGTCTCCTGGTAGCCCCTTCATGCTCTGGACACTACACTGACAGACACAGCAAATCTTCTTGCCACAGCTCACATTGATGTGCCATCCTGGATGAGCTGCACTACCTGAGCCACTTGTGTGGGTTGTAGACTCCGTCTCATGCTACTACTAGAATGAAAGCACCGCCAGCATTCAAAAGTGGCCAAAACATCAGCCAGGAAGCATGGGAACTGAGAATTGGTCTGTGGTCACCACCTGCAGAACGAGTTCTTTATTGCGGGTATCCTGCTAATTGCCTATAATTTCTGTCTGTTGTCTGATCCATTTGCACAACAGCATGTGAAATTGATTGTCAATCAGTGTTGCTTCCTGAGTTGACAGTGTGATTTCACAAAAGTGTGATTGACTTGGAGTTACATTGTGTTGTTTAAGTGTTTCCTTTATTTTTTAGCAGTGTATATTGTGAGAAGGTGAAGGGCATTGTGGTTGATGGTCGGTATGTGTCACCAAGGCTCCTGGCCTTGGTGAAGTAAGAGACGATAATTGTCCAGTGTCTGTGCTGCGATGCAGACTGACACTGTTGCTGTAGTATGGCTGAAAAGCAAATCCGGGACGGCTCTTACTTGGAATGGTCAAGTGTTGGGTAGGGACCATTCCCCGCAATCCAGGCCGCCATTTGTTAGCCTTAAAGGCAGGCTGCTCCGCCAGCTGAGGGGGATTTGCATGTTGCAGCTCACACTGCCAGAGAGCTGAGTTTTGAGATCTTCCTTGTGGAGTGTGGAAGCTGGTGAGCAGAGTGCCTGGAGGCTTGGAAAAGACTTGCTTGATGCCACATGGCATGGACTCAGGTGTGAACAAACACCTAAGGAACGCAGGTGGACTTTTGCTACTTTTTCTTTGATCTGCATTTAAGACTGTTTGCCAAGTGTGAATAAAACACTGAACTTTGATTTGAAATGTCCTGTTCTCGTCCCACTATACTGCAACCGCACCTGTCTGCAAGAGCAAGTCATCACATTTGGTGGAGGATGCAGGCAACGCAGTGAGGTCAGCGATTGAGTTGCAGTACTCTGTTGCTAAGAACCAAGCCTGGGATAACCCGTCAGAGTTGTTGCTAGGGGCAACGCTCCTGCCGACAAGTGACTGTCAGTACGGCAGGAGTGTTTTCTCCAGTGGGTCAAGGCAAAGCAGTGTTCCAGTGATCGCAGTGTTGCCAAAATCGAGGCTGTTATAAAAGCACTCATGGAGGCCAACTTGTAACAGCGGGAGATCAACAGGTTCTAGCAGGAAACTTACAAGCACCAGCAGGAGTCCACCAAGCAACAGCAGGAGTCCAACAAGCACCAGCAGGAAATCAACCAGCTGTTACTACAGCATGTAATGGCGCTACAAGCGGCAGTGACAACCCAAAACGCCCTTGATGCCCAGAAAGCTGAACGGTTGGTGATCCCCAAGTTGACCCCCTTGGATGATGTCGAGACCTACCTGGCAGTCTTAGAGAAAGTGGCCACGAGGGAGAAGTTACCCCGAGAACAGTGGGCCAAGTTCATTGCTCCGTTCCTGACATCTGGACCCCAGCAGGCATCCTTCAACTTGCCTGACAACCAGGCTGTTGACTATGAGGTCGACAGGGGTGAGATCTTGGCAAGACTCGGGGTGAATGTGTTGGTCCGGACCCAGCGGGTTCATCAGTGTGAATACAAGCCGGCTGAGCCTGCTAGGCTGTAGTATTAAGATCTGTTGCACTGCCTGCAAAAATGGCTGCAGCCAGAGGTGCTAAGTCCCCACGCTATGCTGGACTGTCTCCTGGCCGATATATTCTGGAGGGCTTTGCCTCATTCCCTCTAAAGCAGGATTGGACAGGTAACTTCTGGCAATGCACTTGGGATGGTGGACCTGGTGGAGAGGTCGGGCCACTATGAAACCCAGGAGGTCCCCACCCTTGCCCAGGTGGCTAGAAAGCCCTATAGAAAGCTGTGTTGGGCGTGTCAACAACCTGGACATGTTAGGGCCAACTGTCCCCTATGTTCTCTGCCCGTCCATGTACGCCCAGAGACTGTGTGCTACCCGTATTCCCAGGGCAGTGGACTCAGGTCATCTCTGCCAGGTGAGGATGGGCGATAGTGTCATGGTGGCCGTGATAGATTCTGGTAGCATGGTGACCCTGGTGAGATCCGACCTGGTACCGCCCACCGAGTATAGAGGTGGTGGTGTGCATTCACAGGGACTTGAAAGACTCTACTACTGCCCTGGTGACTTTGTCAACGGTGACTGGCCGGTGGACTCATGAGATGGCCGTTGCCACAAAGTTGCCACATGAGTTGATAATTGGGAGAGTCTTTCCAGGGTTCGTGTCTTTGTGGCCTCAGACAGGAGTCCCCAAACCCGTGAGGCAGGGGTGTCCCCAATAGACTGGCAATACTCAGGGGTGATCCTGGAACCCTGGGAACCTGAGTCAGAAGGGACAGCAGTTGGGGTGACCACCACTACGGTGGATGAGGAGGTGTCGTCTCCATTGAGTGTAATGGTAGGAGATGTGGAGGAACTGCCGCCAGGACCAGAGTTGACAGACCTCAATGTCTCAGGAGAAAATTTTGGTACAGCACAGCACCAGGACCCGGCTCTATCACGGGCCTGGGAAAATGCATTAATTGTAGAAGGTGCACTACAACAATTGGGAGCCGTGACTGTATACCACCGTTTTGTGGTCCACCAAGGGATGCTGTACTGGGTAAACCAGGTACGGGGTGAGAGTGTGGAACAATTGGTGGTGCCTAAAGTATATCAGAGGCTTGTGTTAGAATTAACCCACCAACATGTTCTGGGGGGGCACCTTGTCCAGCATAAGACGCAGGACAGAATTTTGCTGCGTTTTTACAGGCCCAGCGTGTATAAGGACATTGAAAGGTATTGTGAATCTTGCCCAACATACCAAATAACTATACCCCAGCCACATTTCCGTAGTCCCCTGTTCCCCCTCCCGATTATCGAGGTCCCGTTTGAACGGATCACTATGGATCTTGTGGGCCCATTGCTGCTAGGGGGCACCAACACATCCTGGTAATCCCTTGACTATATGCCTCTGCAACATACCTTGGCCAAACTCATAGCTAAGGAGCTAATGGATATGTTTTCCCGAGTGGGCTTAACCTAAAGAGGTGTTGACTGACCAGGGCACCCCGTTTATGTCAAAGGTAATGAAAGAGCTCAGTAAGTTACCTCAGGTAAAACAGCTACGGATCTCAGTGTGGCGGCTAGAGATGGGAAGAATTGGCATCTTTTGCTGCTCTATCTCATGTTCGCAGTGCGAAAAGTGCCCCAGGCCTCTACTGGGTTCTCGCCCCTTTGAACTACTGTGCGGCAGATATCTGCGTGGTCTGTTAGACATAGCCAAAGAGGTGTGGGAACAACAGTCCACGCCGCACAAAAGTGTGGTTAAGTATGTCACTCAGTTGCAAGAGCGGATGGAAACAGTTAGGGAACAATGGAGGAAGCTCAGCGAGCCCAGAGTAGAGTCTATATTCGCCAGGCTCAGGTTTGAAATTTTAACCCAGGGGATCGGGTTTTGGTTCTGGTACCAACGGTCGACAGTAAGTGTCAGGGACCAACCAGGGGACTGGGAGAGTGAGCACTAAACTGACCCTAAAACCGCTCTCCCTGCCTACTTGCCCATCCACCCTAACTGGTGGATCAACAACTGGGCTTCCTGAACTAAAGTGCAGAGGCCTAATAAAAACACATACTAATAAAAAGTCGGTCACAAACCAGAAACATAACAGGAACATACAGCTCAATAATATATTAAGTTCAGAGGACACTATCAGGAGACATGAACAGAAGACACTATAGATCATCGGACATGAACAGAGGACTCAGTGGTCGTGAACAGAGAACACTATAGATCATCGGACATGAACAGAGGACTCAGTGGTCGTGAACAGAGGACACTATAGATCCGTAGTTGTGAACAGAGGACACTATAGATCAGTAGTCATGCACAGAACTCCAGAGATCCGAATAAAGAACTAATAAACATGTAGCGTTCAAAACACCAGGCAGGAAAATGGATAAGTCAACAGACTATAGGAACAAACAGTAATTAGCATAATCCCCCAGAACATCCAGAAGGCACAAAGTCCCCATGGACAAGAAGCAGGGATATATTGCTAATCAGGAATATTCGCATTCCCTATGCAAAACCTCCAGTAGACACGAAGTCCCCATGGACAGGTAATAGAAATGCCAGATACACAGGATATATTTATAGAACACTTACCACAAGACAGAAATCGCAAACCCTTCAGAACACCTCCAGTAGACAGGATTGTCCCCATTGAGCAGAAACAGAGATGCCTAATATAGGACACTGTTCACACTGAACACACAAACTGGACAATCCACTCCACTATAGGAGTAGCTATTAAAAATAAATCCAAATAGACTACTGGCCAGCAGCACACTCCACCGAGGTCAGGATGCTGGCCCAGTAGGAAAACAGAAATATAAAACACAGAACTTCACATAAACGAATAAAAGAGAAAACATCGTGTGAACAGACACATATACGAAAGGATAAATAAATCCTAAAATTGACTAAACAAACACAGCTTAAAATCTACTAAGAGCATGCCACATAACATGGCTAAAACCAGAAAATACAAAGTTCATGCTAAAACAGAGATAGTAGATTAAAAGCTCAAATAAGAAGAGTTTCAACCAGCCTCCATTAGAAGCATGTCCAGCATAACAGCAAGTCAGGATATAAAGAAGATAATTACCAGCACTGAGGCTAGGCTGGGATGACTATAAATAGACACACCCAAAAGGCTATTGGCAAAGAGAAGCTAAAGCTGAAAAAGCCAGAGACATTAAAGGGGTACTCCGGTGGAAAACTTTTTTTTTTTTTTTTTTTTAAATCAACTGGTGCCAGAAAGTTAAAAAAAAATTGTAAATTACTTCTATTAAAAAATCTTAATCCTTCCAGAACTTATTAGCTGCTGAATACTACAGAGGAAATTATTTTCTTTTTGGAACACAGAGCTCTCTGCTGAATCACGAGAGCACTGTGCTCATGATGTCAGCAGAGAGCACTGTAGTATTCAGCAGCTAATAAGTACTGGAAGGATTAATATTTTTAATAGAAGTAATTTACTAATCTGTTTAACTTTCTGGCACCAGTTGATTTAAAAAAATTAGTTTTCCACCGGAGTACCCCTTTAACTTTTGGCTGACCAGGAAACATAAAACTGTTCACACACAGCAAAACCAATAGGCTGTGTGTCAACACAGACCAATACAGACATGACAGTAATTTTCTGGCTAGGTGGCAAGGTCCCTACAAAGTGATTGAAAAGGTAGGGGAGGTGACGTACAGGGTTGAAACCATACCGGGTACCTGAGTCGCGGTGACAAGCCATTTCGGAAGAAGTACAATAGATGTTAAAATTGGATGTCATCGAAGAGTCGAAGAGTGAGTGGGCCAGTCCGATAGTCTTAATATCCAAACCAGATGGTACGTTGCTGTTCTGTAATGATTTCTGCAAACTTAATGAGGTTTCCAAGTTTGATGCATAGCCCATGCCCTGAGTTGATGAGCTTATAGAGAAGCTAGAACAGACTCAGTATTTTTCTGTTTTGGACCTCACAAAAGGGTACTGGCAGGTACCCTTGACGGAGGCTGCCAAAGAGAAAACAGCCTTTGTCACACCAGAAGGTTTGTTCCTGTACAAGGTGCTACCCTTTGGTCTACATGGTGCTCCCACTACATTTCAAAGCCTAATGGATATTCTACTCCTGCCACATCGTCGGTATGCCTCAGCCTATCTGGAAGACATCATCATTCACAGTTGTGATAAAGTGGCAAGGAAAGGGTGAATCTTTCACCTGGGGCCTAAGTAATCAGGCAGCAGAGAGGGGAGGTCTTCAAAAGGAAGAGATTCAGTGTGATCTGTGCTCTCCCTAGGAAACAGCAAGTCACTGTAAGGGGGAGACACGGCCCTGTTGGGGGAAGCACATAGCCAGAGCTGTGAGTGGCCCAAGTGACGGTGTGAACTGTGAGTAAACAGGTTGCAGGTGGCACATGTTTTACTGGATGTGGGTAGCTCATCAGTTAGTAGGCAGGGCATGCTGAGAGTTGTAGTCAGTGATCAGTGAACAGTCAGTAACTGTTTAGGATTTTATTTTGTTCCTGTGTTATGTTTGTTTTTGCCTGCAACCTGTATAAATAAAGCTGGCGAGGTGTCAGACTTCTAACCTCAACTGTTATCAGCTGAGTTATTGCAAGGAAACGTGTCCCGTGGCAGTGACCAGGACGATCCCAGAGCTATCCACAAGGACAGTTCCTTACACAGTACAGACTGGGAAAGTCACCTTCCAAAAGTGCAGGCAGTGGTAGACTCCCTTAGGAAGGCCAGGTTAACTGTTAACACCAAAAAATGTGCCATAGGGTAACAAGAGATCAAATACCTGGGGTATGTCATTGGGCGTGGAGTTGTCAAACCCCAGGTAAACAAAATAAAGGCCATCCAGAATTGGCCACAACCTGTCACTACCCAACAGGTGAAGTTGTTTCTGGGAATGGTGGGTTACTATATGAGATTCATTCCCCATTTTGCTACAGTGAAAGCAGGCCTTAAAAAAAGGAAGGAAGGCACACGGAGGAAGGCACACAAGTCCATAAGGGTGTGTTGGAACGAACATGCAGAGCAGGCGTTTTCCGCTTTGAAGTCGTCCCTATGTGGGTCTCCGGTGTTGATGACACCCGACTTCAAAAGGGAATTTGTGGTACAGACCGTTGCCTCTGAGGTAGGTTTCGGTGCTGTACTCTCCAAGGAAGTAAACGGGGAAGAGCATGCCTTTGTTTTTCTCAGCTGTAAACTGACCCCAGCAGAGACCAGGTATAGTATAGTAGAGAGAGAGTGCCTGGCCATTGAGTGGGCACTCGAGTCTCTCCGCTATTATCTGTTGGGGAGGAAGTTTCGTCTCATGACAGATCATTCCCCCTTAAGTAGATGTGCCAAGCCAAGGAAAAAAATGCCAGGGTCACCAGGTGGTTTTTGTCCTTGCAGAATTTCAAGTTTAGGGTTGAATACAGGGCAAGTCGGTTGCTATGCAATGCCGATGCCCTATCACGAGTCCACTGTTTCACAAGGGGGGTATGTGAGAAGGTAAAGGACATTGTGGTTGATGATCGGTATGTGTCCAGTGTCCGTGCTGCGATACAGACTGACACTGTTGCTGTAGTATGGCTGCATAGCCAATCCGGGATGGCTCTTACTGGGAATGGTCAAGTGTTGGGTGGGGGCCATTCCCCAGAATCCAGGCCGTCTTTTGTTGGTCTTAAAAGCAAGCTGCTCCACCAGCTGAGGGGGATTTGCATGTTGTAGCTCACACTGCCAGAGAGCTGAGTTTTGAGATCTTTCTTGTGGAGTAGGAACGCCGAAAACATGTACCAAACAGTGCACACAAAAACATAAAATCATTATAAATCCATATACTTTATTAAATTCACAAAGTTAAAAATATACATAGAAAAGTGCAGAATGCATAAAAAAGGCACTGAATCACCATGGAAAGGCAGGTATAAGTCATAAAGCAGAGTGATCACATAAATAAATGGCAATAAGGGTTATGAATGCAAGGGAACCTCAGTATGAGACTATGACGAACATAAGTCAATTGGAAGAAAACAGAGCCCAATGCCTAATCAAGAATGCCAGACCATACCTACCAACCCCAACGATCGTTTCACTTCTAAAGTGCTTCCTCAGGGGGTGTCTTTCTTGTGGAGTGTGGAAGCTGGTGAGCAGATTGCATGGAGGCTTGGAAAAGACTTGCTTGATGCCACATGGCATGGACTCAGGTGTGAACAAACACCTAAGGAACGCAGGTGGACTTTTGTTACTTTTTCTTTGATCTGCATTTAAGACTGTTTGCCAAGTGTGAATAAAACACTGAACTTTGATTTGAAAAGTCATGTTTCTGTGCTTCTATACTGCAACCACTCCTGTCTGCAAGAGCGAGTCATCACAAACTATTTATTTAGTTATTTAAATATTTAAGCCAAAACTTGCTATTGATCTGTTTCCACCCCAGCGCATAGCTATAGTGGATACAAATACAGCAATGCTTGATAAGACCCAAGTGCCCATCTGTTACACCAGTATTTTAATAAGCATGTGGTAGATGGGAGACCCTATTACAGGCTTTGCATTGGTGCCCAGAAACCTCAAGTTATCATTCTGCTTTAGTCATAGGCTACATGGCCATATTTGTGATGATCATCTGGGAGTGAAGCAGACAGTGATCCTAAAAATGGTGGGTCATCCTAAAGAATCATATAAATAAATAGAAATACAGGAGAGGAAGCCCATTTCACTTTAATACCTTGATTTCCCATTCTCCTCCCCAAATGAATTACAACCAATATGCCATTATTGGCAAAACTAAGTTAATTTAGAAGATTAGACAGAAAAGACTGCGGCCAGACTGAAGAGTATAAATATTCTATTCATACCTAAGTGATGCATTCTTCCTCTTTTTTTTTATACTTGGTATTTTTTTTGGCAAGTGGCAGTCTTCTACTGGTATTCCTGAACAGAGAATTATTCTGCAGATTTTTGCTTAGTAAACCATTTTCTTTCTCATATTTCCAAAATGACTTACATTGACTGCCACGATTGTTCAAAATATAGTAAAGTCGCCTTTGAAACCAGCAAGATTGACAATAATAAAGTTGTTTTAACAGCTTTTTCAAATTCTGGATCTGTAATGTAGCCATATTTAATGAAACAATGCAGTTTTTATTTCAGTATGGCCCTGGTATGCAATATCTTTAAATCTATATAGAAAAGTTCGATATCGCTTTTAACAATATCACCATTGTAATATAGTTATCTTGTTACACTAAATGCCTTAACCAGTATAAGCTCTTCAATTATTTTCTTTAGCTAAATACACATTGTCTTTCATGTCAGCCCAAGGTAAGTTAGACCTAGACGTTTCATGAATAAAAATGTGTTGTTATTAGTAAGAGGTAAAAGACAGGGCACGATAATACTGTAATATTTTAGAGCAAATGGATAAAATACATTCATGAAGGTTAGATTCATAGATTAGAAATAACTTATTCAGCAAAGTCTTGGGGGAAAAAAAGTTTCTTTAACCATCTGGACATATTATAGGTGTTTAGGTGTACCTCAACCGAGTTTATTTTTTTTCCCCAAAAGGAGGTCAACAGGAGAAATTGGCATCTAGATCAAGCATAGGCAGCCTTCGTTACTGCAATTGTTTTGAATTACATCTTTCATGATGCTCTTACGGCAAAAATGCTGCCAAAGCATTGTGGGGTATGTAGTCCAAAACCTCTGCAGTCCTGAAGGATGCCCTGCCTGATCTGGGGATTAGGTAATGTTTAGGAGGCAGAAAAGAGGATTTGATAGTTTTCCCCCCTAAGGCCAAAATCTTCTATTTCCTTGTTTGCCTGGGCTAAAAGTTCGATGTTGAAGGCAAATAAGAAAGGGGACAATGGACATCCCTTTCTGGTTCCTCTGCTTAACTCAAATGGATCTGCCATCTTACCATTTTACATTAGCCTTGCTATTGGGTGGTTACAAAGCAATTTGACCCAGTTTAAGAATTGACCTCCCAAACCGAAGCTTTCGCAAATCTTTCCAAGAATTCCCTATTCCACCCTGATAATGGCTTTCATGACATCTAGGAACAGGATGGAACCAGAGCTCAGTCTCTCTGAATAAATATTCAAAAACACCCTTTTTATATTGCCAAACATGGATCGCTTAGGAATGAATCCCATTTGCTCTTGGCCAATTATTCCACTTATCACATTGACTAATATCACCAACAGCACGTTAGCCAAAATCTTGACGTCAATGTTTAGCAATGAAATTGGCCGATATGCCTCTAACCTCATAAGGTCACTTTTTTTTGGAATGAGAATTATATTTTCCTTTATCTCAAATGTTCTACTCTACAAGATTTATAAATGACACTTAGTAGAGGGGAAAACGACAAAATTATTTGTAAACTTCGAACAGAGGCCCATCTGATCCTGGTGACGAGTGACCCTGGAATGTTCCCAATGCTTCTATTAGTTCTAATAGAATAATAGGATTGTTTATATTACCTTTTTGATCCAGACTTATTTCAGGCAAACTTTCTCTTAAAAACAGTCACTTTGGTCATTCCTAGTGTCCCCTTTCAATTTATAAAATTTAGAAGTGAAGTTAACGAGGACCAATCAGCATATTTTAGCATATATTATGCTTGGCAATGCATTATATATGCTAAAATCATTATCCCCACCATCCCCAGGGGCTTGAATGACAGCTCGTGTCACTGCTCTACTCCGTCTACTTAGGCAGCGGTGATGCGAGCCGTCAGTCAAGCCGTCGGGGTTGGGCCACGGCCGCAGCGAATGGAGCTGGTAATTGTAAGTCCCCGCCCAGGGGACTACTTGCCCGGTGGCCAGGGGGGACATTATAACTTAATATCTTCACCATCCCTGGGGCACAAACGTCCCCCGGGGATGGTGAGGATAATAATTTTAGCATACATAACGCATTGCCAAGCTTTTTATATATATATATATATATATATATATATATATATATATATATATGCTAAAATCTGATGATTGGTTCCCTTTAAAGACTTCATGTTTTATTATTTCTGGTTGGTGGGTTGTCATACTGTTAATTGTTTGATACTACAGTAGGAAAAAACACAAGACAGAGCTTCTCATTGGGCAGTATGTTTTGTACTGTTGGTGCTACAGGTGAGTCGCATAGGTGGATCACTCACCTTGTAAGGTTGTGTTTGGCACACAGCAATCTTAAGAGCCTTTTGATGTATTCAGAATTATCAGGGTAGCGGTGCAGCCGTCCGGGTGTTTCGAAGGTATCCTCTTCACACTCGATAGGTAGATTCAGTAAGTGGTAGAAAAAAATTTCCGGGTGATCGGCGCAATCCGCATGATGTACATAAATGCAAAGTATACTGGTAAAAATCCAAAAGTTCTTTTATTTGCTTGCGTCAGACACGTTTCGAGGTTTCATAACTCTTTTTCAATGACTATAGCAGTGATACACATTACATTACATGGTGATATATATATATATATATATATATATATATATATATATATCACTCTGACCGGTTATGTAAACCAAGGTATAGTGGAGGTCTCCCAATACATTAAATACAGGATAGAACAAAAGGGAACCTTTTAAAACTCAACTTTTATTTGTTACTTTAAAAACTGCACAATATTTTCTCCTTGTGAAAGCTTAATAGACCGCCCAAGTTGCTTGTAGTGCACCGTATATCTTCTCTTTATGTGCGTTTTTTATGCGTTTTTTAGATAAGGGGTAATTGTGCAAATGTGCATTGTGTGTATCCAGCTGTCTTTTTAGGATGGATACTGGTGTCCATATATTGTGATTTACACCATTAAGTATGGGATATGCTGTACAAAAATGCCCTTATATGTCTAAGATTTTATATATCACATATAGTCCCGCATAGAAAGTGCATTTGTGCTGTATCTTGGTACTGACTTAGTCTATGCGTACTTTAGACAGTATACATGTTCGCAAATGTATACTGGTTGTAGAATATAAAACAGCATGATAGATAATATTCATATGTGCACTGTGTGTAGGTGTCTTTTAAAATTACTTGTGTTGCTGTCTGTGTACGAGCGGAGCAGCTGATGTCGGGCTGTTTCCCTGGACTGGGGGACTGTAGCACTGCAACTTAACATGTGGATACTGTATACTGCGCTAAGTTGCAGCACTACAGTCCCCCAAAAGACACCTACACACAGCGCACATATGAATATTATCTATCCCGCTGTTTTATATTCTACAACCAGTCTCCCTGCAAGGCTTTTTACATGTAAAAGTATTTTAGATTGTTCTTTAGAAATAAATTGATGTTTTATGAATTAATTTATGAATGAACTCACAAACTGTTGATACACATGACTACAACTGACACACGTCAGTGAACAGCACATCTATGACATCGAAACAGTTAGACACCGGCCACTAATTTTGGCACCTTTTGCCACCTATACATATAACACCATGTAATGTAATGTGTATCACTGCTATAGTCATTGAAAAAGAGGTATGAAACCTCGAAACGCGTCTGATGCAAGCAAATAAAAGAACTTTTGGATTTTTACCAGTATACTTTGCATTTATGTAAATCATGCGGATTGCGCCGATCACCCGGAATTTTTTTTCTACCACTTACTGTTAATTGTTTGTAATGGTATTATTTCCTTACAACTCTTTTGAGTTCTAACAATATTTGCTGACATTTTTATTAGCTTTGCTTTTTTCGATGCATTGTTTCTGATTTGGAAAAAAAAAAAAAAAAAAAACATCTGTTGTGCTTCATTTTCATTAATATTAAGAATTTAATAATTTTCTTCTACTCTAAACAACTATTTTTAAAGCTAATCTCCCTGTACAACAAACCCCTAAGAAATGCCTTTAGGGCATCCCACACTGTATGTATACTAGCTGATGATAAATTGTTACAATTCTATTTAAATAAGGCCCTTCCTGGAAATAATGTTCAACCAATGAGAATTAAGTCTAAAGACCCTAGGTGTCCACATGGTTTCCTCTGTACAGTTTAGGCCCCTTTCACACTATAAAAATTCATCCATAATGAACGTCCGACATAAAAATCTTGAAAATCGGCCATTAGAAAATCCCTAACGGACGTTAGAAAATCCCATTATAGTCTATGGTATTTTTCTAATAGCCGTTTTAACCCATTATCACCCGTTATTAATAATGGCCGTTATTTTGTGACGGGCGATAGTAACGGGGGAAATAGTGCATGCACTATTTCTTCCGTTCATTCACCTGTCACAAAATAACGGCCGTTATTAATAACGGGTGATAACGGGTTAAAAAGGCTATTAGAAAAATCCCATAGAATATAATGGGATTTTCTAATGGCCGCTTAACGGCTGATTTTTAAGATTTTTATGACGGACGTTCATTACGGATTAATTTTTATAGTGTGAAAGGGGCCTTAGAGGAATTAAAGTTTTTAAATCTGTTATGCCAAAAAACAATGGGGGAGATTTATCAAAACCTGTCCAGAGGAAAAGTTGCTATGTTGCCCATAGCAACCAATCAGATCACTTCTTTCTTTTTGCAATGTCCTTGTTAAAAATGAAAGAAGCGATCTGATTGGTTGCTATGGGCAGCTTAACAACTTTTCCTCTGGACAGGTTTTGATAAATCTCCCCAAATGTGTCCCTTCCCCCTCCTCACCTACTTTAAAGTTCAGTCCAGGATAGTTGTTTTTTTTTCCCATACACCAATAGCATATCCCACATGTGTCCCCTCTAAGGTCTGTGTCCTCTCTTCCCACATTGCCAGTCCCTGCAATCTATGATGGGTTGCTACTTGCTATAGGCAACTGGAGAACTTTTCTTCTGCACAGGTTTTCGTAAGCTCCCCAATAATTTCTAAACTGTAGTCTTCCATCACTCTGTAGAGGTCATGATTTCAGAAATTCCTTAGAACTGAACAGATGACTTAATATATCACTACATTAGTAATGGTCACAGGTGTTTACTTCATGGGAAATCCTTAAACATGAGCTGTTGGGATTCTGGAGGGTTAGCACCTTCAAAACACACCACAAAGACGACCAACATTATAATTCCAACAAGGCAAAAAAAAAAAAAAAAATGCCAGATATACAGTCCAGGAAAGTTCGGTATAAGTTGCTGATCTGATCTTAAAATTACTGATGGAAACCAGCTTGTTTTAGAATGTTAAATATATGTTTAGACCACAACTCTGGAAAGGTCTATGACAATAATGTCCAATAATCTGTACATCCCCTTCATTACATCAGTTATGGGTTATTCCAAAAGCAAGGTCAAATTTGTAGAATTAGTCATAATCATAACTACAGAATAACTCATTCTTTCCAAAGACTATTTAGCCTCCTTCTTACATTTCCTATGCATACTAAACTCTTTTATTAAACTATTTCCTTTCTCTGTCTCTACAGAGAACCATTTACTCACTAAAAGTAGATAATTTTATTATGTAGTATATTAGCTCTAGGACTACCTTGTCCATGCCATCTAGGATGACACTGTTTCCATAATAAAATAAACTGTATGATTGCATTATATGGGATGTAAAGTTAGATGTGAAGATTCAACAGCTAAGATGTTTAAGTAACCTATACAGATATCACATATAATTCACAGGAATGTTTCTCTCTTTATTTTATTTCTTAAAGTTTTTTTTTCATTATAACAGATTTTTCTCCTTCAAAGAAATGCATACAAAGCAGATACAGGCTCAAAGGTACACAACCCAGGAATGCACTCCCCCTCCCCTGCACATAGTACCAGCTAAGTCCCACCTCTTCTTACTGTGTTTGATCCTGGTCTCCCTGTTACTACAGATAGGCAAAGCCTGTTAATGGGCAGTGAACGGAAGATTGCGGAGAAGTAAGACAACTAGTGGCAAAGACTTTAGGGCTCTTTTGGTAAATAGTTAAAAAATATGTTGTGAATCAAATAGGCATCAGATAAATGAAAGTTGTTTAATACTTAAAATACAAATTTTACACTATAAGACAGTTAGAGACGAGCAAATTTTTTGAAAAATTGGATTCGGCCAATTTGCCAAATTTTCCGAAAACACATTTGGTTCGATCTGAATAAATGCGCAATGAAACACTATTAAAAACAGCTATTTCCGGGCTACAGAAAGCCTCTATAGGGTTGTAGAACACTTTGCCTTGTTGAAACACTCAAAGGGAGTGTGCTGTGGAAGTGAAATAATACTTTTATCCATTTTGACATGCAGATTACAGGCGTCGCTATTAGACTCACTGCCACGAGCATCTGGATGTGGCAGCAAGGTCAGGAGACCATATGGTATCACATTTGAAGAGATTAAAGAGATTTGTTAAATGTCAATTGAAGATGTTAAAGAGATTAACAAATTTAATGTGCAACCAGCAGCATAAGATCATATGGCGGCACAATGACAGAGCCGGGAGGTGGCAGCAGCATGAAGAGCCCATATAGCCGCAGAATGAAACAGCTTGGAGATGGTGGCTGTTACGCCAAGCGCTCCGGGTCCCTACTCCTCCCCAGAGCGCTCGCGGCATTCTCCTCTCTGCAGTGCCCCGGTCAGACCCGCTGGCCCGGAGCGCTGCACTGACACTGCCGGCGGGGATGCGATTCGCATAGCAGGACGCGCCCGCTCGCGAATCGCATCCCAAGCTACTTACCTGTCCCGGTCCCCAACTGTCGAGTCCTGGCGCGCGCGGCTCCGCTCCCTAGGGCGCGCGCGTGCCAGCTCTCTAAGATTTAAAGGGCCAGTACACTACTGATTGGTGCCTGGCCCAATCACTGTAATTACCTCCCACCTGCTCCACACCTTTATAACATCACTTCCCCTTCCCTGCATTGCCGGATCCTGTTACCTGTGCTCTGTATTTTATATTCCTGTTTGGTATCCTGGTTCTGTGTCCCAGTGTGAACAGTAGATCTGGCCATGAATCCCGCTGAGGTTCAAGAAAGGCTTATCCAGCAACATCAAAGATGTACTGGCCGCACGAGAAATTCCAGCTTACCTGTCTGAACTTATCCTTTTGGCCACCCGCATCGACAAGCGTTTTTCTGAAAGACACCAGGAGCTCCGCCAGGAAAAGGACCTTGATATCTGGGCACCTCTCTCCCGCCGAGGAGACTATGCAAGTGGATCGGTCTCGTCTGACCCATGAAGAGAGGTCTCGTCGCAGAGATAAAAACTTATGCCTGTATTGCGCTAGTACCGAACATTTCCTAGTGCCCTATTTGTCCTCCGCGTCTGGGAAACGCACGCACGCACCCTGTTCATATGGGAGTGGCGTCCCTTTGTGTGACTTCTGCTTCTCCACATCTCACTGTGCCTGTGTGGATTTCTTCTTCTGCCAACTCCTCCTTCTCAGCTGTGGGCTTCTTGGACTCTGGTTCTGCTGAAAATTTTATTTTGGCCTCTTTTGTTAATAGGTTCAGCATCCCAGTAACCAATCTTGTCAAGCCGCTCTACATTTCTTTTGTCAACGGAGAAAAATTGGACTGCACTGTGCGTTACCACACAGAACCTCTGCTTATGAGCATTGGACTGCATCACGAAAAAATATAATTTTTTGTTCTGCCCAACTGCACCTCTGAAGTCCTCCTCGGTCTGCCATGGCTCCAACGTCATTCTCCCACCCTTGACTGGACCACCGGGGAGATCAAAAATTGGGGTTCCTCTTGTCACAAACGATGCCTCACATCTGCTCCCACTTGTCTAACTCCTGAGGTTCCACCCTTACCGGCCCCTCCCAAGGCTTACCAGGATATTTTCAGCAAAAAGCAAGCTGAGATTTTGCCTCCTCATAGCCCCCTTCCTGGTAACACTCTGCTCCGTGGCAAGCTTCACCCTCTGCCCCCCCCCCTCCCCACTTCTTCTGGATTGCCTGCCGCTGATGAAGCTACTATGGACTTCTCTTTCTTCCGGAAGGAAACTCAAGAGTCGCTCCCAATGTTCTCGTCTCATTTGAAGGGACAAGCAGACAAAAAGAGGGGGAGACCTAAGGGGGGGGGGTACTGTTATGCCGAGAACTCCGGGTCCCTGCTCCTCCCCGGAGCGCTCGCGGCGTTCTCCTCTTTGCAGCGCCCTGGTCAGACCCGCTGACCGGGAGCGCTGAACTGACACTGCCGGCGGGGATGCGATTCGCATAGCGGGACGCGCCCGCTCGCGAATTGCATCCCAAGCTACTTACCTGTCCCGGTCCCCAGCTGTCACATCCTAGCATGCGCGGCTCTGCTCTCTAGGGCGCGCGCGCCAGCTCTCTAAGGTTTAAAGGGCCAGTGCACCACTGATCGGTGCCTGGCCCAATCACTGTAATTAACTCCCACCTGCTCCACGCCTTTATAACATCACTTCCCCTTCCCTGCATTGCCAGATCTTGTTGCCTTGTGCCAGTGAAAGCACTTTGTGTATGTCCCAAGCCTGTGTTCCAGACCTTCTGCTGTTGCCCCTGACTACGACCCTTGCTGCCTGCCCTGACCTTTTGCTATGTCTGACCTTGCTCTTGCCTTGTCCTTCTGTACCGCGCCTGTCTCAGCAGTCAGAGAGGCTGAGCCATTACCGGTGGATACGACCTGGTTGCTACCGCAGCAGCAAGACCATCCCGCTTTGCGGCGGGCTCTGGTGAATACCAGTAGCAACTTAGAACCGGTCCACCGGCATGGTCCACGCCAATCCCTCTCTGACACAGAGGATCCACCTCCAGCCTGCCGAATCCTAACAGTGGCAGCCTATTTAGGCCACAGAGCGGCACAATGACAGAGCCTGGAGGTGGCGGCAGTATGAGGAGACCATATGGTGACAGAATGACACAGTCTGGAATTGGTGGCAGCATGAAGAGACCAAATGGCGGCAGAATGACACAGCCTGGAGGTGGCCGCAGCCTATGTAGGCCAAAGAGATGCACAATGACAAAGCCTGGAGGTGGCATCAGCATGAGGAGACCATATGGTGGCTGAATGGCACAGCCTGGAGGTGGCAGCAGCATGAGGAAACCATATGGCGGCAGAATGACACAGCCTGGAGGTGGCGACAGCATGAGGAGACAATATGGTGGCAGAATGACACAGCCTGGAGGTGGCAGCAACCTATATAGACTGCAGAGTGGCACAATGACAGAGCCTGGAGGTGGCAGCAGCAGAAATAGACAATTTGGCAGCAGAATAACACAGCCTGGAGGTGGCGGCAGCCAATGCAGGCTGCAGTGCTGCACAATGACAGAGCCTGGAGGTAGCATCAGAGCCTGGAGGTAGCATATGGAGGTAGACCATATGGCGGCACAATGACACAGCCTGGAGGTGGCAGCAGCATCAGGAGTCCTGAAAGTGACCAGGTGAAAGAGTGGTGCGGTGAGTGGCAATACTAGTACCCGCTGATAAAGGTGGGTGAAAGAAGGAGCGCTTGGCATCAGAGGTGTGTCATCAGGCGGGTGGCAGGCTCAGAATAGTAGCTGAGGTAGGTGGGCAGAAGAAACCGTCTCATTTGTCAAAGTGTTGGTGTGCAAAAGTAAGTATTGAGGGTATGCATTAGCTAAAACGTAACTTTTAATAATATTCTTAGGATAAAATATATGGACCCAATTTTTTTTTTTAAATCAACCAAAAGGAAAGGTGTGCAGAAAACATCATGTGCCACCTACACCAAGTCTTGATGTGATGCAAAAACTTCTAAAAGGTGGAAGGGAACAACGTAGGGTCCATTCTAATAGGTGGGGGATAAAAAGTGACCCTGTATGCCCTACTCTCACCGTATTAATTCCCTTCTTGGCAAGTTTTACTCGCCCTAAAAAGGGTGGCCCCAAACAGGAACCTCTCCTTTTTTCTACCTAAAAACCCTGGGAAATAGCAGGGTTTTTAGGTGGAAATAGGGAGAGGTTCCTGTGTGGGGCTACCCTTTTTAGGGCGAGTAACACTTGCCAAGAAGGGAATTAATAGGGCAAGTTTTTACCCCCCACTGGTTAAAATGGACCATATGTTGTTCCCTTCCACCTTTTAGAGGTTTTTGCATCACATCAATACTTGGTGTAGGTGGCGCATGGTGTTTTTTGCACACCTTTCCTTTTGTTTGATTTAACCTCTTCAGGACACAGGGCGCATGGATACGCCCTGCATTCCGAGTCCTTAAGGACACAGGGCGTATCCATACGCCCGTGGGAAATCTGGTCCCCACCGCTAGCCGGTTGGGGACCGGAGCCGGATGCCTGCTGAAATCATTCAGCAGGCACCCCGACACATCACCCAGGGGGGTCCTGAGACCCCCCCATGTTGGCGATCGGAAAAAATTGCATGTCAATTCAGACATGCGATTTTCTCCAATTCCGGGCTGATCGGGTCTCAGGTGATCCGATCACCCGGAAAATAAGGCTGATCAGAGTTGTCAGCAACAGCCCCGATCAGCCTAAGGAATAGGAGTGAGGTCGCAGAGCTGCGGTCTCCTCCTATCCCCTGCCATTAGTCAGAATGGAGGGGATGTTGAGGGGATCTGGGAAGAAGATGGAGGCCGTACCTGCAGGAGAAGATGCCTGGGGACCCGGGATCTTCGCTGGAGCCTGCTGGATCAGGTAGGGAAACGACGGTGGGGGGGAATTGAAAGTGAAAGTAAAACGATCTTTACTGTGGCAACCACTAGGAAGGCCAAACTGCAACTCCTAGCATGCCCAGACAGCCAAAGGCTGTCTGGGCATGCTGGGAGTTGTAGTTTTGCAACATCTGGAGGGTCACAGTTTGGAGACCACTGTTACAGTGGTGCCCAAACGGTAGCCCTCCAAATGTTGCCAATCTACAATTCTCAGCATGCCTCGACTGCCCAGGCATGCTGGGAGTTGTAGTTCTGTAACATCTGTCCCTTCAGATTTAGCAATTTTCATGACATTTTTTGAAAATTGCTGCTCTACTTTGAAGCCCTCTAATTTTTTCAAAAAGCAAAAATATGTCCATTTTATGATGCCAACATAACGTGGACATATTGTATTTGTGAAGAAAAATAAAATTTATTGTGAATATCCATTTTCCTTAGAAGTAGTGAGCTTCAAAGTTAGAAAAATGCAACATTTTCAACATTTTCATGAAATTTGGGGATTTTTCACCAAAAAAGGATGCAAGTAACGCCGAAAATTTACTACCAAAATAAAGTAGAATATGTCACGAAAAAACTATCTCAGAATCAGAATATTCGATAAAAGCGTTTTCGCGTTATTAATTCGTAAAGTGAACGTGCTCAGAATTGCGAAAAAGGGCTCAGTCCTTAAGGTGAAAAAGGGCTGCGTACTTAAGGGGTTAAAAAAAAATTAGATACATATATTTTATCCTAAGAATATTACACTGCTCAAAAAAATAAAGGTAACACTAAGATAACACATCCCAGATCTGAATGAATGAACTAATCATATGAAATACTTTCGTCTTTGCATAGTGCTGACAACAAAATCACACAAAAATTATCAATGGAAATCAAACATATGAACCCATAGAGGTCTGGCTATGGAGTCGAATTCAAAATCAAAGTGGAAAACCACACTACAGGCTGATCCAACTTGGATGTACTGTCCTTAAAAATCGGATTCAGGTCTGGGGAAGGGGCGGGCCAGTACATTGCATCAATGCCCTCCTCCTGCAGGAACTGCTGACACACTCCAGCCACATGAGGTCTAGCATTATCTTGCATTAGGAGGAACCCAGGGCCAACCGCACCAGCATATGGTCTCACAATTGGTCTGAGGATCTCATCTCGATACCTAATGGCAGTCAGGCTACCTCTGGCAAGCACATTGAGGGCTGTGCGACCCTCCAAAGAAATGCAACCCCACACCATTACCTACCCACTGCCAAACCGGTCATGCTGGAGGATGTTGCAGGCAGCAGAACGTTCTCCACGGCATCTCCAGAGTCCTGCACGGTGTTGGGCTGTAAGCACAACCCACACCTGTGGACGTCGGGCCCTCATACCACCCTCATGGAGTCTGTTTCTGACCATTTGAGTTGACACATGCACATTTGTGGCCTGCTGAAGGTCATTTTGCAGGGCTCTGGCAGGGCTCCTCCTGCTCCTCCTTGCACCAAAGCTGAGGTAGCGGTCCTGCTGCTGGGTTGTTGCCCTTCTACGGACTCCTCCATGTCTCCTGATGTACTGGCCTGTCTCCTGGTAGCGCCTCCATGCTCTGGACACTACACTGACAGACACAGCAAACCTTCTTGCCACAGCTCGCATTGATGTGCCATCCTGGATGAGCTGCACTACCTGATCCACTTGTGTGGGTTGTAGACTCCGTCTCATGCTACCACTAGAGTGAAAGCACCGCCAGCATTCCAAAGTGACCAAAACATCAACCAGAAAGCATTGAAACTGAGAAGTGGTCTGTGGTCACCACCTGCAGAACCACTCCTTTATTGGAGATGTCTTGCTAATTACCTATAATTTCCACCTGTTGTCTGTTCCATTTGCACAACAGAATGAGAAATTGATTGTCAATCAGTGTTGCTTCCTGAGTGGACAGTGGGGGAGATTTATAAAAACCTCTCCAGAGGAAAAGTTGCTGAGTTGTCCATAGCAACCAATCAGATCGCTTCTTTCATTTTTCACAGGCCTCTGCAAAATGAAATAAGAAATCTAATTGGTTGCTAAGGGAGACAATTTTTTCTCTGCACAGGTTTTGATAAATCTCCCCCAGTGTGTTTTCACAGAAGTGTGATTGACTTGGAGTTACATTGTGTTGTTTATGTGTTCCCTTTATTTATTTATTTTAGCAGTGGATTAAAAGTTACATGGCCACTATCACCAAAACTATATTTTTAAAAACAATAGAGCTATAGAAAATATTATTTCATATTGTTTTCCCACAGTTTCCTTTAGAAAACTGCTCCTATAAAAGTGACCACTAGAGGTCCTCATAAAATGTCCCACACCTGTTACTATGGTCTTTCCAGCGTTGGCAACATTAGCGTCTCAGTCGGAATACAGGAAGTGAGGGGGAGTCTTTACAAGCCTGTGTGCACTCCCTGTGTTAAGATCTCCGAACACAGAGCGCAGAGGAGAGCGAGCAGTGAGTGAGCTGCTGTGATTGGCTGAGGGGAGGCCACACACCCTCACACCTCCCCAGCTCTCTGCAGCATCGAGAAGGAGAATGGTTCAGTGCACAGCTCCATCCATAGCATAGAGGAGAAGAAGGAGCAGAAGTGTGACAGCATGTTCACCCTCATACGGCAGCATGTACACCAGTAGTAAGGAGATGGAGAGGGGGTTTTGTTACAGTGTGCCAGCCCAGTAGTAAGGAAATGACAAGGGGAGGGGGTTTGTTACAGTGTGCCAGCCTAATAGTAAGGATATGGCAAGTGTAGGGGGTTTGTTACAGTCTTCCAGCCCAGTGGTAAAACAAATGTCATGGGGAGGAGGTTTGTTACAGTGTGCCAGCCCAGTAGTAAGGAGCTGGCATGAGGAAGGGGGTATTATTTTGTGTTATAAGTGTGTGATCCCAGTAGTAATGAGATTAGATGAGGAGGAGGTTTTTTACAGTGTGTCACCTCATTCGTAAAGAGATTACATCAGGAGGAGGTTTGTTACAGTGTGTCACCCCATTAGTAAGGAGATTACATGAGGAGGAGGTTTGTTACAGTGTGTCACCCCAGTAGTAAGGAGATTACATGAGGAGGTGGTTTTTTACAGTGTGTCACCCCAGTAGTAATGAGATTACATGGGGAGGAGGTTTGTTACAATGTGTCACCCCATTAGTAATGAGATTACATGGGGAGGAGGTTTGTTACAGTCAGGGCCGGTTCTGCCTATAAGCGAAGTAGGCAACCTCCTAGAGCGGCCCCTGGAGTGGGGGCGCCGCTCTGCCTGTTGCAGCAAACGCAGTCAGCATTTTACGCACCAAGCATAGGCATGATAGCATCACCACGCCCCATGTTGGAGGAGCGCTGTACACTGTCCACTGACAATACACATCTTTCGCGGGCCTCATCATGCTGAAGGAGCACTACAAGCAAAAGCAATGATTGTCTGTGACAGCGCCCCCATCCAACAACTACCCCCACCCTGCCATTCATGTTCCTGGAGGAACGCTGTGAGCTCCACTGTACTCCCACTCCTCATTATCTTGAGAAGCGCTGACAGATCCACTGTACCATCATCCCCTTTAAACTCCCCCAATCACCACCACCACATTACTGTAGCTTTTCTGCTTACTTTATCCTGCTGGAGGAGCGCTGCTCCCTCCCCCAAGGTCTCTGCCTCAGCACTGCGCTCCACGTGTCTTCAGTGAAACCAGAGTGAAAAGAGAAAAGTCACAAGTATCGGACATTCCTGACCTCAGAGCCACCGGAGAGAGGGAAGAGACGCTGACCTGGTGAGACTCCTGTCATGTGTGATCTGTATGCTGAGATGTGTATCTAATCCCCCAGTGTGTGATACTGTGTGCTGAGCCCCTGTATCTAACTCCCCCATGTGCTGTCTGATGAGTTATGTATCTAATCCCCATGTGTGATACTTTTTTCTGTGCCCCTGTGTCTAATCCCCCATGTCATATCTGTCTGTTGAACTGTGTATCTAATCCCCCCATGTGTGATACTGTTTGTTGTGCCCCTGTATCTAATCTCCCATGTGTGATCTGTCTGCTGAGCTATGTATCTAATCCCCCCATGTTTAATATGTCTGCTGAACTGTGTGTCTAATCCCCCCATGTGTGATCCTGCTTGCTGAGCCTCTGTATCTAATCTCCCATATGTGATCTGTCTGCTGAGCTATGTATCTAATCACCATGTGTGATACTGTTTGCTGAGCTGTGTATCTAATCCCTCTATGTGTGATACCGGTTGTTGAGCCCCTGTATCTTATCCTATAAAGTGTGATACTGTCTGCTGTAACTCTCTATTTAATACTGCTAAATGTTATACTGTCTGCTAAACTAGTGTTTGTTACAGTGTGTCACCCCAGTAGTAAGGTAATTACATGAGGAGGAGGTTTGTTACAGTGTGTCACCCCAGTAGTAAGGTAATTACATGAGGAGGAGGTTTGTTACAGTGTGTCACCCGAGTAGCAGGGCCGTTTGAAGGAATTTGGGGGCCCCAAGCAAAGTGGACATGGAGGGCCCCCCCCCCTGATGTTCACGCACGTCACGCTCTAGGGCCAGCGTCAGGACGTAGTAACGCCGGCCCTTGAATTCTGGGAGCGCAACGTGAGCAAACGTCGATACGAGGCCCCCACATTAGGTGCAGCACAGTTCCCCCCACGTTAGGTGCAGCACAGTTCCCCCCACGTTAGGTGCAGCACAGTTCCCCCCACGTTAGGTGCGGCATAGTTCCCCCCACGTTAGGTGCGGCACAGTTCCCCCCACATTAGGTGCAGCAGAGTTCCCCCCACATTGGGTGGGAGCAGAGTTCCCCCCCACATTAGGTGGCAGCAGAGTTCTCCCCACATTAGGCTAGCAGTGTTCCCCCATATTAGGTGCAGTATAGTTCCCCACATTAGGTGCAGTATAGTTCTCCACATTAGGTGCAGTATAGTTCTCCCCACATTAGGTGCAGTATAGTTCCCCACATTAGGTTGGCAGTATAGTTTACCCCACATAAGGTGCAGTATAGTTCCCCACATTAGGTGCAGTATAGTTCTCCCCACATTAGGCTATAGTTCCCCCACATTAGGTGCAGTATTGTCCCCCCACATTAGGTGCAGTATACTTCTTCCCACATTAGGTGCAGTATAGTTACCCCACATTAGGTGCAGTATAGTTCCCCCATATTAGGTGCGGTATAGTTCCCCCACATTAGGTGCAGTATAGCTCCCCACATTAGGTACAGTATAGTTCCCCCACATTAGGTGCAGTATAGTCCCCCACATTAGGTGTAGTATGTTCCCCCACAGACATACAGCCTCCAGCCATACAGAGTATGGCTGGAGGCTGTATGCCTGTTTACTGCCCTACTTCAGTGCTCCGACCACTGCTCCTCTGGTCCGGCCACCATAGCAGTAGGTCCTGGGACTGAAGGAGCGGTGGTCGGGGCACTGAAGCTGATGTGCCGCTGGTCACTTACCAAGCTGGCCAGCGCATGTCCTATTCGCTGCTCCGCTCCTCTGCGTTGCTTTCCAATGGGCACACGCACAGGACGTCAGTGTGCTACCTCTCGGCTGTCCCTGCGAGGGCCGCAGAGGGTTAACAGGGGCATGGGATGTCCTTAATAGGGATGTCCTTAATAGTGATGGGGAAATTAATCTGGGGGGGGGGGGGGGCAATTACCCCCTCCCCCCTGGATCCGCCACTGTATGCAATACATACACACACAACACACTGCATACATTACATACTGTACATGCATGTTTCATACACACAGATACTGTACACATTACATACTGTACATGCTTCATACACACACATACTGTACACATTACATGCTGTACATGCTTCATACACACAACATACTGTACACATTACATCCTGTACATGCATGCTTCATACACACACGCACATACTGTACACATTACATACTGTACATGCATGCTTCATACACACATACTATACACATTACATACTGTACATGCATCATACACACATACTGTACACATACTGAGCCTCCTGCTCAGACGGCTGAAGGCTGAGAGAAGAGTCCGGGGCTGAGGGAAGATACCAAGTGCAGCGTGGGTGGGGGGAGCGTGATTGTGGTGAGATGAGAAGAATTCCAAAGCTGCAAATTAGTTTATTTAAAAAAAAATGTCAGCCAGCTCAGGGCCCCAAGCATTTGCTTGGTTTGCCTGTCCTGTAGCAACGGGCCTGCCCAGTGGTAAGGAGATTACATTAGGAGGAGGTTTGTTACAGTGTGTCTCCCCAGTAGTAAAGAGATTACAAAAGGAGGAGGTTTGTTACAGTGTGTCACTCCAGTAGTAAGGAGATTACATGATGAGGAGGTTTGTTACAGTATGTCACCCCAGTAGTAAGGTAATTACATGGAAGGAGGTTTGTTACAGTGTGTCATCCCAGTAGTAAGGAGATTACATGAGGAGGAGGTTTGTTACAGTGTGTCATCCCAGTAGTAAGGAGATTACATGAGGAGGAGGTTTGTTACAGTGTGTCACCCCAGTAGTAAGGAGATTACATGAGGAGGGGTTTGTGACAGTGTGTCATCCCAGTAGTAAGGAGATTACATGAGGAGGAGGTTTGTTACAGTGTGTCACCCCAGTAGTAAGGAAATTACCTGAGGAGGAGGTATGTTACAGTGTGTCACCCCAGGTAGTAAGGAGATTACATGAAGATGGAGTTTGTTACAGTGTGTCACCCCATTAGTAAGGAGATTACATGAGGAGAAGGCTTTTTACAGTGTGTCACCCCAGTAGTAAGGAGATTACCTGAGGAGGAGGTATGTTATAGTGTGTCACCCCAGTAGTAAGGAGATTATATGATGAGGAGGTTTGTTACAGTGTGTCACCCCAGTAGTAAGGAGATTACATGAGGAGGGGGTTTGTTACAGTGTGTCATCCCAGTAGTAAGGAGATTACATGAGGAGGAGGTTTGTTACAGTGTGTCACCCCAGTAGTAAGGAGATTACATGAGGAGGAGGTTTTTTACAGTGTGTCACCCCAGTAGTAAGGAAATTACCTGAGGAGGAGGTATGTTACAGTGTGTCACCCCAGGTAGTAAGGAGATTACATAAGGAGGAGGTTTGTTACAGTGTGTCTCCCCAGTAGTAAAGAGATTACATGAGGAGGAGGTTTGTTACAGTGTGTCTCCCCAGTAGTAAGGAGATTACATAAGGAGGAGGTTTGTTACAGTGTGTCTCCCCAGTAGCAAAGATATTACATGGGTAGGAGGTTTGTTATAGTGTGTCACCGAAGTTTTAAGGTGATAACATGAAGAGGGAGTTTGTTACAGTGTGTCATCCCAGTAGTAAGGAGATTACATAAGGAGGAGGTTTGTTACAGTGTGTCTCCCCAGTAGTAAAGAGATTACATGAGGAGGAGGTATGTGACAGTGTGTCTCCCCAGTAGTAAGGAGATTACTTAAGGAGGAGGTTTGTTACAGTGTGTCACCCCAGTAATAATGAGATTACATGAGGAGGAGGTTTGTTACAGTGTTCCACCCTCGTAGTTAGGCGATTACAAGAGAAGGAGGTTTCTTACATTGTGTCACCCCAGTACTAAGAAGATTACATGAGGAGGGGGTTTGTTACAGTGTTTCTCCCCAGTAGTAAGGAGATTACATGAGGAGGAGGTTTGTTACAGTGTGTCACCCCAGTAGTAAGGAGATTACAAGAGGAGGAGGTTTGTTACAGTGTGTCTCCCAAATAGTAAGGAGATTACAAGAGGAGGAGGTTTGTTACAGTGTGTCTCCCCAGTAGTAAGGAGATTACATGAGGAGGAGGTTTGTTACAGTGTGTCTCCCCAGTAGTAAGGAGATTACATGAGGAGGAGGTTTGTTACAGTGTGTCACCCCAGTAGTAAGGAGATAACATGAGGAGGAGGAGGTTTGTTACAGTGTGCCACCCCAGTAGTAAGGAGATTACAAGGGTAGGAGGTTTGTTATAGTGTGTCACCGAAGTTTTAAGGTGATAACATGAAGAGGGAGTTTGTTACAGTGTGTCACCCCAGTAGTAAGGAGATTACATAAGGAGGAGGTTTGTTACAGTGTGTCTCCCCAGTAGTAAAGAGATTACATGAGGAGGAGGTATGTTACAGTGTGTCTCCCCAGTAGTAAGGAGATTACTTAAGGAGGAGGTTTGTTACAGTGTGTCACCCCAGTAATAATGAGATTACATGAGGAGGAGGTTTGTTACAGTGTTCCACCCTCGTAGTTAGGCGATTACAAGAGAAGGAGGTTTCTTACATTGTGTCACCCCAGTACTAAGAAGATTACATGAGGAGGGGGTTTGTTACAGTGTTTCTCCCCAGTAGTAAGGAGATTACATGAGGAGGAGGTTTGTTACAGTGTGTCACCCCAGTAGCAAGGAGATTACAAGAGGAGGAGGTTTGTTACAGTGTGTCTCCCAAAAAGTAAGGAGATTACAAGAGGAGGAGGTTTGTTACAGTGTGTCTCCCCAGTAGTAAGGAGATTACACGAGGAGGAGGTTTGTTACAGTGTGTCTCCCCAGTAGTAAGGAGATTACATGAGGAGGAGGTTTGTTACAGTGTGTCACCCCAGTAGTAAGGAGATAACATGAGGAGGAGGAGGTTTGTTACAGTGTGCCACCCCAGTAGTAAGGAGATTACAAGAGGAGGAGGTTTGTTACAGTGTGTCTCCCCAGTAGTAAGAAGATGAGGAGGTTTGTTTCAGTGTGCCACCCCAGTAGTAAGGTGGGGCGTGTCCATTGGCGGGGCCAATTGGTGGGGTCAAGGGGGGGGGGAGCGGCAAAATTAGCTTTCGCCTAGGGTGACAAAAATCCTTGCACCAGCCCTGGTTACAGTGTGTCACCCTATTAGTAATGAGATTAGATGAGGAGGAGCTTTGTTACCGTGTCACCTCATTAGTAAGGAGATTACATGAGGAGGCGGTTTGTTACAGTGTGTCACCCCAGTAATAATGAGATTACATGGGGAGGAGGTTTGTTACAGTGTGTCACCCCAGTAGTAATGAGATTACCATGGCAGCCTCAATGCTCTCAGTGCTCCTCCCAGTCCTGTCTGCTCCCCCTGCTGCCACCTCACTGCCATTTTGTTGCGCGCTTAGCCTGCCCTGGAGGATTGTTTACTCTGTACTCCATCTTCTCCTACCAGGCTGGAGCTTCCACCAATGTTAGTCACAATTCACACACACAGAGGGCGCTGTGCTGCAGCCCTGGCTGGGTATGTCAGTGACTGCAACAGGGCCTCGGTCTGCACTGCTATTGACATAGGGGTAAGTGTACTGCAGAACATTGCACCCTAGTGTCTTCTACAGACCCTAGGGTGCAATGCTCTGCAGTCTGTACATACCCACCATGTGTATAGTAGTGTGTTTAGTGTACATTCCTATACAGGTGGGGGTATGTGCAGAGCATTGCACCGGTCAGTGACCCCAGGCCTCTGAATCTGCACGGTCACTGCTACCGGGTCTTATACTAATTTTAGTCACAAAAAACACACTAGGGCTTATTTTCAGGGTAGGGCTTATTTATTTACAGTATGTACATTGAACAACATACATTGCACCCCAATGTCCCCCCCCCCCCCCCGCCGGTTTATCAGCCCAGGGCTACACCCCACATCAGGGGACTAATCGTACCGTACTAATCGTCACCCGCCAGAGCTACTTCTCTCCCCCCCCCCCTGCCAAATAATTATCAGCCGCTGCGCTGTATTTTGTATTCCTGTGCCCGGGCTGCAAATATTAAAAAACAATCTTTAACTTACCTTCGTCTTCCCTTCCCCCGTTGCTAAGGAACCTGCCCCATGGTCCCTCCGCTGTTATAGCTGCTTCCTGGGGATGGGAACGTCACAGAGCCTTTAGCCTATCACCGGCCGCAGCGATGTCCCGCCTCTGCCGATGATAGGCTGAACCCACTTTCATGTAAGAAGCCGGTCGGCTTCTTACATGACAGTGGGCTCAGCCTATCATCGGCAGAGGCGGGACATCGCTGCAGCCGGTGATAGGCTGAAGGCTCTGAGACGTCCCAACACCAGGAAGCAGCAAGAGCAGCGGAGAATAGTGACGTCGGTTCCTTAGCAATGGGGGAACGGAGGATGAAGGTAAGTTAAAGTTTGTTTTTTAATATTTGCAGCCCGGGCATTGCCTAGGTCTTATCCAGCTAGAGCTTATTTTCGGGGTAGGGTGTATTTTCGGGGAAACACGGTATTCACATCTGTACATACACTAGAGTGCAATGCTCTGAACATACCCCCATGTATAGCATTGTGTGTACTACACACTTTGTTATACATGGGGAGTATATGCAGAGCATTGCACTCTAGTGTCTGTACATTCCTATGTTAGCAGACGGGATTGGACAAAAAATCATCGGGAGCGGGCTGGAGCAGGATTGAAAAACCAGTCCTGCGCAGGGCTCTACTACATAGTGTATAAGGAGAACAGCAGGCAAACTCCAGTAATCCTTCCTCTCTGTGTAGCATATGCAACATGAAACCAGAGAGGAAAGGGTTAGAGAGCAGTTTGCAGTGATTGGCTGACAGCTCAGTGACACACAGTGAGGGAGGAAGTTCAGTCATGTACAGTGAGGGCAAAAGAGGGACACGCCCCCTGCCTGAGAGAAGATGGAAATTCAGAGTGATCTGATATAAGCTGATTTTAAAAGAAATACAGAAACTAGACACATAAATGATATGTACATGATCAGGATGAGGTATTGAGTAACATAGAACTTTTTATTTTTTTTCCTTGATATGATAGGTACGCTTTAAGTTTTAGCTAATGCATTTCCTCTATACTTACTTGGGGTCTGATGCGGAGGAAATTTTGTAACTGGGGAGCAGCACCTTAAATATTTTTTTCTGTATCCATAGTTGTAAAGTGTTGGTGTGGCACCATGGTCAATCTACTATGATGCATCAGGCATTGGTGGGTGGAAATCCTAGCTGATCCAAGCCTGATTCATCTTGACAAAGGTCAGTCTCTCCGCATTTTCGATGGACAGGCAAGTTTTCCTTGGGGTTACTATGGCCCCTGCCACACTAAACACCCGCTCTGATGGCACACTACTGACTGGGCAGGACAGCTTTTCCAGGGCAAACTCTGATTTCCGGCCACAAATCCAGTTTGGCTGCCCAGAAGTCCAGCGGATCTTCAATGGGGGTTGTCAGGGTCATGTCCAAGTAAGCTACCACCTACTGATTCAGGTCCTGCTCCATGTCTATTTGCTGCTGCTGATTACTTGCTTCACTAAGCAGGTGAAGAAAGCTACTCATTAGCGACTGTAAACTCAGGCTGCTGCTGATGGAGCTGGTACTGCTCCTGCCACCCCACCCCTCCCCAGCAGCCATGGCAGTGGAACATAAGTGCAGAGGGACCCCCAGTCAGACCTGCTAGAGGGTGGACGATGGCGCAGATAGGCATTGGTAAACTTGCTATGTAGGATATCTCTGTAGTAGGTCAGTTTATTTTCCCTCTCAGTGGGTGTAAAAAAGGCTCCCCATTTTGTGCCAGTAGCGAGGGTCCAACAAGGTGGAGAGCTAAAAGTCATCCTGCTGCCAAATGGTGACAATTCGGCAGTCACTGCACAAGTAAGTGAGCATGCATCGTACCATTTGTGCTAGTGACACAGAGGGACTCCCTGCCTCCATCTCCACTGCATACTGCCACGGTGTGTCTGGGTCCTCTGTCTCGCCTTCCTCATCACCCTGTAGCTCCACTGGCTGTTCCTGCTCCTCCCCTCCTGTCAGATATGTATAAAAACCACCCATTTTGCTACACATTGCCTGTGCTCGACTGTCCCCTTCCTCCTCTGCCAGTTCAGCCCCCACAGGGCTCATATAGCCGTGAGATGTAGGCTCCACATCTCCAGTGCCCTGACCAGACAACGTTTCCACCATGTGTTTCCACCATTCATCCCGTAATCCTGGCGACTGACAAATAAGGTGGCTTCCTCAAAGCGCCTGAGCAAACGGCAGGTGTCACCTATGAGCTGCCACTGGTTGACATCAAAGTTACACAGAGGAGTACCCATATCCGCTTGGATAATCAAGAAATTGTTGATGGCTTTTCTCGTACAGTCAGTTCAACATATGGAGGGTGGAATTCCAACGTGTGGCAACGTTGCATATTAGACTATGTTGGGGAATGCTGTTCTGACACTGCAGCTCAAGGAGGGTGTGCTTTGCGGTGTACGAGTGGCTGAAGTGCATGCAAAGTTTCCTTCCCATTGTTAGGATGTCCTGCAGAAGGGTGGTACACTTTAGGAACCACTTGACAACCAGATTGAACATGTGTGCCATGCAGGGCACATGGCTCAGGCTTCCTTGACGCAGTGCAGACAAGATGTTCTTCCTGTTGCCAGTCCCCATGGTTCCCATTTCCAGTTGTCGCAGAGAAAGCCATGATTCAATTTCTTGACGAATCACTTTGAGCAGTTCCTCTTCTGTGTGACTCTGTTTGTCAAGGCAAACCTGGTGAAGAACAGCGTGACACCGCTGTGCCCTGCACACATGGTATTCTGGATGGGCACTGTGACATGTCTGTGCAGTGGAGTCTGAGGACACAGTGGAGGATGAGGAGGCAGAGTTGGAAATTGTCGCAGGACCAAAGGCATGATAGCATGGGGGGCAGAAGCAGTGGGACCTTGGACAGGAGCACATTGAGCTTCTACGCTGTTGGATGAGTGGGCACATACTGCTGTCTCTTTGACATGGCTTTGGTCATGGATTGCTGCCGGAATGACTGATGTGAAGTAGGAGGAGCAGGAGCATCTGTACCAACAGAAGATAGGTATGACAGACAGCTCCCTTTGGCTGAGGTGGTGGAGGCTTGGTTGGCTGAAACAGTGAGCCGAGTGCCACTGGATTATGCAGCGGTTGCTACAGCAGGCTGGACCACCGAATCGGAGGCATGGTTCTCCCAGGCCGCTTGATGGTGATGCTGCTTATGTTGACGCAGGGCCGTGGTGCCAACATTGTTTTCCTGGCCACGCTTTACCTTCTGCCCACACATCTTGCATGTGACCATGTTAACATCCGCAGGATGCTTGATAATAAACTGCCACACCGCAGAGTAGCTGATTTTCCTCCCAACAGTCTGCACTGACTAACTGCTACTGCCACAGACTCCAGAAACCCCTGCTCCACTACCTCCCGGGCAGGTGGGCTGCCTCAAAGCAGGTCGTCTACCCCGGGCACGTTTGATTCCAGACTTCCCACTGCTGCCACCATGTTGACTCCCAACCATTCTAGCACCTTGGTGGCTCAGCTGCTGCCTCATGATGAAGCCCCTTCTGCACCCGGCTCCCAAGTGCGATTGGCTTCATCATCATCGAGTTGTGTCTGCACGTCACTGATGTCATCCTCAAGTTCCTCAATGGTGTCTGTTTCAGGAGCCTGAACACTCACAACACCACTTCCCACGCCACTCTCCTCATCACTACTTGCCCGCATAGCGGAGGAAGTGGCGGATATCTCCTCCACTTCTTGGCTAGGCAGTAGCTGCTGACTGTCCTCTAGTTGATCGTCCTCGCTGTATAGTGGAGCTGAGCCCACAGCATACAATACTTCTCTGAGTGAGGGAACAGCATAGGACATGGCAGTTGGAGGACAGGGACTGCTCTCGGGCCATGCCAACTGAGGGTTGAGTCTGAGGAACCCACCGACTGTTGACTGGAGGTGTCAGAAGTCACTTGAAGTGGATGACCGAGTTAACCAATCAATGACAGCAGATGGGTTGCTGGTAGAGACACGACCACTAGCTGATACCGGGAGCTCAGGCCTCTCGCTGTGATTCCTGCTGCCACACACCCCTAATCTGCTGCGACCTCTGCCTGTGCCTGTGCCTAGGCCTCTGCCACTTCTCTGTGCACTGCCTAACACTTCTCTGCCTGACATACTTGTAGAACATTAATATTTCACTTATTTTAGGATAATACGCCCCAGTATGGTTGCACCAGAAATAAGCATAACAATCTAGTGCGTATATCTGTTAGTGCTTTTACACTAACTGCCCCCTAGTAGCTTTAACCAGAAAAAAACTAAAACTGCTGAGTGCTGTGAGAAGGTGAAGGGCATTGTGGTTGATGGTCGGTACGTGTCACCAAGGCTCCTGGCCTTGGTGAAGTAAGAGCCGATAATTGTCCAGTGTCTGTGTTGCGATGCAGACTGACACTGTTGCTGTAGTATGGCTGCAAAGCCAATCCGGGATGGCTCTTACTGGGAATGGTAAAGTGTTGGGTGGGGGCCATTCCCCCCAATCCAGGCCAGCTTTTGTTGGCCTTAAAGGCAGGCTGCTCCACCAGTTGAGGGGGATTTGCATGTTGCAGCTCACACTGCCAGAGAGCTGAGTTTTGAGTTCTTCCTTGTTGTGTGTGGAAGCTGGTGAGCAGAGTGCCTGGAGGCTTGGAAAAGACTTGCTTGGTGCCGCATGGCATGGACTCAGGTGTGAACAAACACCTAAGGAACGCAGGTGGACTTTTGTAACTTTTTCTTTGATCTGCATTTAAGACTGTTTGCTGTTTACCAAGTGTGAATAAAACACTGAACTTTGTTTTGAAAAGTCCTGTTTCCATGCCTCTATACTGCAAATGCACCTGTCTGCAAGAGCAAGTCATCACATTTGGTGGAGGATGCGGGCAATGCAGTGAGGTCAGTGATTGAGTTGCAGCATGCTGTTGCTAAGAACCAAGCCTGGGATAACCCATTGGAGTTGTTGCTAGGGGCAGTACGGCAGGAGTGTTTTCTTCAGTGAGTCAAGGCAAAGCAGTGTTCCAGTGACCGCAGTGTTGCCAAAATGGAGGCTATTATAAAAGAGCTCATGGATGCCAACTTGCAACAGCGGGAGATCAACAGGCTCCAGCAGGAAACTAACAAGCACCAGCAGGAGTCCACCAAACAACAGCAGATGTCCAACAAGCACCAGCAGGAAACCAACCAGCTGTTGCTGCAGCATGTAATGGCGCTACAAGTGGCAGTGACAACCCGGAACACCCCTGACGCCCAGAAAGCTGTACGGTTGGCCATCCCCAAGTTGACCCCCTCAGATGACGTAGGGACCTACTTTGCGGTCTTCGAGAAAGTGGTTACAAGGGAGAAGTTACCCCGAGAAAAGTGGACGAGGTCATTGCTCTGTTCCTGAAATTTGGACCCCAGCAGGCATACTTCGACTAGCCCAACAACCAGGCTGTTGACTACGAGGTCATCAAGGGTGAGATCTTGGAAAGACTGGGGGTGAATGTGTTAGTCCGGGCCCAGCAGGTTCATCAGTGGGAAAACAAGCCGGCTGAGCCTGCCAGGCCGCAGTGTTATGACTTGTTGCGCCGCCTGCAAAAATGGCGGCAGCCAGAGGTGATAAGTCCCCATGCTATGCTGGACCGTCTTCTGGCTGATATATTCTGGAAGGCTTTGCCTCATTCCCTCCAAAGCTGGATTGGCCAGGTAACCCCTGGCAATGCACTTGGGATGGTGGACCTAGTGGAGAGGTTCGAGGCCAGGAGGTCCCCACCCTTGCCCAGATGGCTAGAATGCCGTAAAAATGCCCTGGAGGTTTTTCCCAAAGGCCTGCCCCATTTCTGTGTTGGGAGTGTTAGCAACCGGAACATGTTAGGGCCAACTGTCCCCTGCGGGAAGATCCCATGGACATGAACTATGCTCTCCGCCCGTCCATGTACGCCCAGAGACTGTGTGCTACCAGTGTTCCCAGGGCAGCGAACTCTGGTCATCTCTGCCAGGTTAGGGTGGAAGATAGTATCGTGGTGGCCCTGATAGATTCCAGTAGCATGGTGACAACGGTGAGATCCAACCTGGTACCGCCCACTGAGTATACAGGCCAAAAAGTTTTGGTGGTGTGCATTCACGGGGAATTGAATGACTATCCTACTGCCCTGGTAACTTTGTCAACGGCGAACGGCCGGTGGACTCATGAGATGACTCACAGCGATTTTACTGGCCCACCGTGTATAAGGTGGTCGAAAGGTATTGTGAATCTTGCCCAACATGCCAAATATAACTAGCCCCCAGCCAAATTGCCATAGTCCCCTGGCCCCCCTCCTCATTATTGAGGTCCTGTTTGAACGGATTGCTATGGATCACCAAAACATCCCGGTAGTCCTGGACTATGCGACTCGGTATCCTGAGGCGCTACTTCTGCGACATACCTCGACCAAACTCATAGCTAAGGAGCTAAAGGAGATGTTTTCCCGAGTGGGCTTACCTAAAGAGGTGTTGACTGACCAGAGCACCCCGTTTATGTCAAAGGTAATGAAAGAGCTCAATAAGTTACTGCGGGTAAAACAGCTACGGACCTCCGTGTATTACCCGCAGACGGGCGGCCTGGTAGAAACCCTTAATGAAACATTAAAAAATATGTTAAAGCAGGTGGTGGCAAGAGATGGGAAAAATTGGGATCTTTTGCAGCCCTAACTCATGTTCGCAGTGCAAGAAGTTCCCCAGGCCTCTACTGGGTTCTCACCCTTTGAACTACTGTTCAGCAGACATCTGCGTTGTCTGTTAGGCATAGCCAAAGAGGTGTGGGAACAACAGCCCACGCCTCACAAAAGTGTCACTCAGTTGCAAGAGCGGGTGGAAACAGTGTTGCCCTTAGTTAGGGAACATATGGAGGCAGCTCAGCGAGCCCAGAGTAGAGTCTATAATCGCCAGGCTCGGGTTTGGAATTTTAACCCGGGGGATCAGGTTTTGGTTCTGGTACCAACGGTCAACAGGAAATTTCTGGCTAGGTGGCAAGGTAGGGGAGGTGACGTACCGGGTACACCAGCCCGGGCAGAGAAAGCCAGAGCAAGTGTACCATGTAAACTTGTTGAAACCTTGGAATGATAGGGAGACTAGTGTGGATAACAGCCCTCGGCCAGGTTTGTTAGGGGTGGAGTTTCCCGTCCCTAGGTCTGATGCGAGGGAAGCAGTTGCCACAGTGAAAATTGCTGACAGCCTTTCCTCTGCACAGACTGAGGAGGAAAGTGAGTTCGTCAGTAGGAACACCAATGTGTTCTCAGACCTTCCTGGACGTACTTATGTCATCCGCCATGTCATTGTCACTGAACCCCAGGTAAAAATACGTTTGAAACCATACCGGGTACCTGAGTGGTGGTGACAAGCCATCTCAGAAAAAGTACAACAGATGTTAAAATTGTATGTCATCGAGGAGTTGAAGAGTGAGTGGGCCAGTCCGATAGTCTTAATACCCAAGTCAGACGGTATGTTGCTGTTCTGTAACGATTTCCACAAACTTAATGAGGTTTCCAAGTTTGATGCATATCCCATGCCCCGAGTTTGGTAGGCTCAGTATTTTTGTGTTTTGGACCTCACAAAAGGGTACTGGCAGGTACCCTTGACGGAGGCTGCCACAGAGAAAACAGCCTTTGCCACACCAGAAGGTTTATTCCAGTACAAGGTGTTACCCTTTGGTTTACATGGCGCCCCCGCTAAGTTTCAAAGGCTAATGGATATTGTACTCCGGCCACATCGTCGGTATGCCTCAGCCTATCTGGACGATATCATCATTCACAGTACAGACTGGGAAAGTCACCTTCCAAAAGTGCAGGCAGTGGTAGACTCCCTTAGGATGGCGGGGTTAACTGCTAACCCCAAAAAATGTGCCATATTATTAGAAGAGACCAAATACATGGGGTATGTCATTGGACATGGAGTTGTCAAACCCAAGATAAACAAAATAGTGGCCATCCAGAATTGGCCATGACCTGTCACTACCCAACAGGTGAAGTTGTTTCTAGGAATAGTGAGTTACTATATGAGATTCATCCACCATTTTGCTACAGTGGCGGCGCACTTAACAGATCTCCTGAAGGGACGCAAGTCTGTAATGGTCCGTTGGAACGAACAGGCAGAGCAGGCGTTTTCCGCTTTGAAGTCGGTCCTATGTGGGTCTCCGGTGTTGGTGACACCCAACTTCAAAAGGGAATTTGTGGTACAGACCGATGCCTCTGAGGTAGGTCTCAGTGCTGTACTCTCCCAGGAATTCAACGGGGAAGAGCATCCCATTGTCTTTCTCAGCCGCACACTGACCCTGGCCGAGATCACATATAGTATAATAGAGAGAGTGCCTGTCCATTAAGTGGGCACTGGAGTCTCTCGGCTACTATCTGTTGGGGAGGAAGTTTCATCTCGTGACAGATCATTCCCCCCTTAACCCCTTGGGGACAGAGCCCATTATAACCCTAAGGACGGGAGCATTTTTTGCAATTCTGACTTTAAGCATTAATAACTCTGGGATGCTTTTACTTTTCATTCTGATTCCGAGATTGTTTTTTTTCTACTTTATGTTAGTGGTAAATTTTTGTTGATATTTGCATCATTTCTTGGCAAACAATTTAAAAATTTGATGAAAAAATTGAAAATGTAGCATTTTTCTAACTTTGAAGCTCTCTGCTTGTAAGGAAAACAGACTTTCCAAATACATTATATATTGATTCACAAATACAATATGTATACTTTATATTTTCATCATAAAGTTGACATGTTTTACTTTTGGAAAACATCAGAGGGCTTCAAAATTCAGCAGCAATTTTCAAATTTTTCTCAAAATTTTCAAAATCTGAATTTTTCCGGGACCAGTTCAGTTTTGAAGTGGATTTGAAGGGCCTTCTTTTTAGAAATACCCCATAAATGACCCCATTATAAAAACTGAACCCCTCAAAGTATTCAAAATGACATTCAGAAAGTTGGGTAACCCTTTAGGTGTTTCACAGGAATAGCAGCAAAGTGAAGGAGAAAATTCAAAATCTTAATTTTTTACACTTGCATGTTCTTGTAGACCTTGTTTTTGAATTTTTACAAGGGGTAATAGGAAAAAAAGCCTCCAAAAATTTGTAACCCAATTTCTCTCGAGTAAGAAAATACCTCATATGTGGATGTCAAGTGTTCTGCGGGCGCAGTAGAGGGCTCAGAAGGGAAGGAGCAACAATGGGATTTTGGAGAGTGAATTTTTCGGAAATGGTTTTTGAGGGGCATGTCACATTTAGGAAGCCCCTATGGTGCCAGAACAGCAAAAAAAAACAAAAAAAACACATGTCATACTATTTCGAAACTACGTACCTCAAGGCATATAACAAGGGGTCCAGTGAGCCTTAACACCCCACAGGTGTTTGACAACTTTTCGTTAAAGTCGGATGTGTAAATGAAAAAAAATTTTTTTTGACTAAAGTGCATTTTTTTCCCCAAATTCACAATTTTTACAAAGGGTAATGGGAGAAAATGCCCCTCAAAATATGTAACCCCATCTCTTCTGAGTATGGAAATACCCCATGTTAGGACCTAAAATGCTCTTTGGGCGAACTAAAATGCTCAGAAGAGAAGGAGCCACATTTGGCTTTTGGAAAGCAAATTTTGCTGAAATGGTTTTTGGGGGGCATGTCAAATTTAGGAAGCCCTTATGGTGCCAGAACAGCAAATAAAAACCACATGGCATACTATTTTGTAAACTACACCCCTCAAGGCACGTAACAAGGGTTCCAGTGAGCCTTAACACCCCACAGGTGTTTGATAAATTTTCGTTAAATTAGGATGTGTAAATGAAAAAGCATTTTTTCACTAAAGTACAGTACCCCCCGACCTACGATGGCCCCGACATATGATAAAATCGACATACGATGGCCTCTCAGAGGCCATCGCATGTCAATGTCAGCATCGACATACGATACTTTTATATGTCGGGGCCATCGCATTAACTGCTATCCGACAGCGCAAAATGCTTAAGCTGCTGTCGGATAGCAGTGTAATGTGCCCCAGCAGGTTCACTTACCTATTCCCGATGCTCCGGGTCCACTTTGCGATCCTCCGGTGTCTTGCTCATCTTCTCCAGGGTCCGGGCCTTGCTTTCCGGCGTCGTTATTACGTCACTATGCACGCCGCGCCGGCGCAGCAGCGTAATAACGTCACCGGAAAGCAAGGCCCGGACCCTGCAGAAGATGCGCAAGACACCGGAGGATCGCGAAGAAGACACCGGAGCAGCGGGACAACATCGGGAGCCCCTGGGACAGCATCGGGAGCGGTGAGGACCTGGTCCGGAGCGACGGGGATAGGTGAGTACAGCTTCCTATACTTTACATTGCACGGATCCCTCAGAATACGATGGATTCGACAAACGATGGGTTGTTTGGAACGAATTACCATCGTATGTTGAGGGACCACTGTACTGTTTTTTCCCCAAAATTTTCAATTTTACAAAGGTTAATGGGAGAAAATGCCCCCCAAAATTTGTAATCCCATTTCTCTCGAGTAAGGAAATATCCCATATGTGGATGTAAAGTGTTCTGCAGGTGCACTAGAGAGCTCAGAAGGGAAGGAGCGACATTGGGCTTTTGGAGAGAGAATTTTGATGAAAAGTTTTTTGGGGGTCATGTCGCTTTTAGGAAGCCCCCATGATGCCAGAACAGTAAAAAAAAAAAACAGATGGCATACTATTTTGGAAACTACACCCCTCACAGAAAATAATAAGGGGTGCAGTGAGCATTTACACTCCACTGGCATTTGACAGATCTTTGGAACAGTGGGCTGTACAAATGAAAATGATATGTTTTATTTTTACGTCCAACTGTTCAAAAAATCTGTTAGACACCTGTGGGGAGTAAATGCTCACTGCACTCCTTCTTACATTCCGTAATGGGTGTAGTTTCCAAAATAGGGTCACATGTGGAGGGGGTCCACTGTTCTGGCACCATGGGGCTTTGTAAACACACATAGTCTTCAATTCCAGCCTAATTCTCTCTCAAAAAGCCCAATGGTGCCCCTTCTCTTCTGAGCATTGTAGTTCACCCGCAGAGCACTTTACATCCACATATGGGGTATTAATATACTCAGAAGGGTTACAAATTTTGGGGGGCTTTTTCCTATTACCCCTTGTAAAAATGAAAAATTTGGGGTAACACCAGCATTTCAGGGAAAAAATAAAAATTTACATTTTCATGTCCAACTTTAATGAAAATTTGTCAAAGACCTGTGGGTTGTTAAGGCTCACTATACCCCTTGTTACATTCCGTGAGGGGTGCATTTTCCAAAATGGGGTCACATGTGGGTGTTTTTGTTTTTGCATTCATGTGAGAACCACTGTAATGATCAGCCACTCACCAAATCACCAATTTAGGCCTCAAATGTACATGGCACTCTCTCACTCCTGAGCCATGTAGTTCGTCCGTAGAGCATTTTACGCCCACATATGGGGTATTTCCGTACTCAGAAGAAATTGCGTTCTCCTTTTACCTCTTTTTCTCCTTTTACCTCTTGTGAAAATGAAAAGTATGGGGCAACACCAGCATGTTAGTGTAAAAAGGTTTAGATTCACAGAAAAAACACAAAAAAATTAAACTTTAATAATCCATTTTAAAAAGGATCCATTATAGATCCAGTGGCCAACACACAAAGAAAAAAATATAGAATTGCTGCATACAGTCCCAATGATGGGTGATAAATGCAGTCTTGTAAAAGATATAGTAAAAATACACTCAGAGTTTTACTCAATCAGATAATATGATGTAATAATTACCTACCTAAAGGGTGGGTAAAAGGTAGGGAAAAGATGGGACAGGGTGCTATAGGGAAATGTATACGGCCAATTGGTGCGTACGGCCACTACTAAACACTTACCCTATAACCACCCTACAGCTATTCCTGCCGCTAGGCGGAGTTGACGCCCTGATAAGGGCGGCCCCGCTCCGGAACCTAAAGCTAGACCGTCCCTAGAGTGCCCTCATCTAACACAGAATTGAAAAAGTCTCACTATCTCACTGGGGAGCCCTGTCTGGCTATAGGATAGGGATTGAATACCCTAGGCTATTTATGTTTATACCAGTCAGAGAGTAGTGGATACTCAGGTAGAGGATATGCGGGGTTACCACCTAGTTAAATCCTACAATGTGGGGTACTAGTTCAATATGGATGCATTCTGTCACCTAGTACTCTTGTATAGGAGATGGAAATATCATACAGAGGGATAAAAATATTGTATAAAGGTAAGTACTCCACAAGTTGTAAAAAATATCATACACAGGAAATGCAAAAAATATATGTATATAGTTGGTCAAAGATTCATACCAAGCTGTCAATAGAGCAGACCACCTCAAGACCACAATTGGCCTGATATCACTTATATAGTATCTGCATATTATATAAGAGTCAACTCACATATATCCGTCTCTGTATGTAAATTAACCTCAGGTGTTAACACATAACACAGAAAGCTAAAGCCAATATGCTCAGCCCAAAAAAAAAAGAAAAAAAAATCCGATAGGTTCTCACATGATGTATATAAAGGAAAACTGATACTTATCATCTTCTGATTGAGGATATACTCTGGTGTAAAGTCCCAACGCGTTTCACGCCCCCCCCCCCCCCCCCGTTCATCAGGGGACAATCTGGGGGCAGTCAGGGTGGGAGACAATCCTGGATGGCCGATGGAGAGCAGGATAAATGTGGACTGGATGAAATAGTGTATTAAGGTCCCTCCCTCTAATGGCCTATCCAATCAGCGTAGATCTAACCTATTGAAGCTTACCTTCATAGGTGTGTGGAGTCTGCCGGACATTACGTAGAACGCCGGCATTTGCTGACATCTCGCGCTCCAATGTCGCAGTGCGTGTACTTCCGGCATGTAATATCCGGAGGCGCGATCTATCATATAGCTCCGTGCGCTTTATGTTGCCATCGTGGAGGACGCGTTGCCATGGCGTCCCTCCATTCATGTGATCCGGACTCCCGGATGACATGACTTGATGACGTATCTTCCTGGCGTGTGTTTAAAGATACATACACTGAAGCCGGGGCAAGAAGGAGGTATTGTTATGTAAGGTTCGGCTGCAGTGAGGGGATTAACCCTATAAATCCCAAATGGTCAAATGGTAAAAAGGTTTACCAACATGCTGGTGTAGCCCCCAACTTTACCTTTTCATAAGGGGTAAAAGGAGAAAAATTCCCCCAAAATTTGTAAAGCAAATTCTCCCGATCATGGAAATACCCCATATGTGGCCCTAAGCTGTTGCCCTGAAATACGACAGGGCTTTGAAGTGAGAGAGCACCATGCGCATTTGAGGCCTAAATAAGGAATTTGCAATAGGGGCGGACCCGGTTACAAGGATGGGGCTTGTCTCCACCAGAACCCTACAGCAGTGTTTCCCAAACAGGGTGCCTCCAGCCGTTGCAAGACTCCCAGCCTGCCAGGACAGTCTATGGCGGTCCGGCAATACTGGGAGCTGTGGTTTTGCAACAGCTGGAGGCGCTATTTAGGAAACATTGCCGTATTAGACGTTTTTCCTTTTTATTGGGGGGGACGTGTAAGGGGGTGTATATGTAGTGTTTTACTTTTTATTATTTGTTAGTGTAGTGTAGTGTTTTTAGGGAACATTCACACAGGCGGGGGTTCACAGTAAGTTTTCCGCTTACATCAGAATTTTGTAACAAATATTAGGGCTATGTTCAAGTAAACATTTTAGGCACACTCTTATAAAACCAGTTCTATACAGTCACATCCTTTCTTAAAGGTTGTATCTAGTGTTAGCCTGTAAGAGACCTTTATGTAGATTAAGAGACTAAGAGGCAACCATCCAGCTGGACACAATCTATTTAACCCCTTAAGGACCAGGCTATTTTATACCTTAAGGACCGGAGCGTTTTTTGCAATTCTGACCACTGTCACTTTAAACATTAATAACTCTGGAATGCTTTTAGTTATCATTCTGATTCCGAGATTGTTTTTTCGTGACATATTCTACTTTAACTTAGTAGTAAAATTTTATGGTAACTTGCATCCTTTCTTGGTGAAAAATCCCCAAATTTGATGAAAAAAATGAAAATTTAGCATTTTTCTAATTTGAAGCTCTCTGCTTGTAAGGAAAATGGATATTCAAAATATATTTTTTTTGGGTTCACATATACAATATGTCTACTTTATGTTTGCATCATAAAATTTATGGGTTTTTACTTTTGGAAGACACCATAGGGCTTCAAAGTTCAGTAGCAATTTTGAAATTTTTCACAAAATTTTCAAACTCACTATTTTTCAGGGACCAGTTCAGTTTTGAAGTGGATTTGAAGGGTCTTCATATTAGAAATACCCCATAAAAGACCCCATTATAAAAACTACACCCCCTAAAGTATTCAAAAAAACATTCAGTAAGTGTATTAACCCTTTAGGTGTTTCACAGGAATAGCAGCAAAGTGAAGGAGAAAATTCAAAATCTTCATTTTTTACACTCGCATGTTCTTGTAGACCCAATTTTTGAATTTTTGTAAGGGGTAAAAAGGAGAGAATTTTTACTTGTATTTGAAACCCAATTTCTCTAGAGTAAGCACATACCTCATATGTCTATGTTAATTGTTCGGCGGGCGCAGTAGAGGGCTCAGAAGGGAAGGAGCGACAAATGGTTTTTGGGGGGCATGCCGCATTTAGGAAGCCCCTATGGTGCCAGGACAGCAAAAAAAAAACACATGGCATACCATTTTGGAAACTAGACCCCTCAGGGAACGTAACAAGGGGTAAAGTGAACCTTAATACCCTACAGGTGATTCACGACTTTTGCATGTGTAAAAAAAATATATATTTTTTTAACCTAAAATGCTTGGTTTCCCAAAAATTTAACATTTTTAAAAAGGGTAATAGCAGAAAATACCCCCCAAAATTTGAAGCCCAATTACTCCCGATACAGAAAACACCTCGCATGGGGGTGAAAAGTGCTCTGCTGGTGCACTACAGGTCTCAGAAGAGAAGGAGTCACATTTGGCTTTTTGAAAGCAAATTTTGCTCTGGGGGCATGCCGCATTTAGGAAGCCCCTATGGTGCCAGAACAGCAAAGAAAAACCACATGGCATACCATTTTGGAAACTAGACCCCTCGGGGAACGTAACAAGGGGTAACGTGAACCTTAATGCCCTACAGGTGTTTCACAACTTTTGCATATGTAAAAAAAAAAAAAAAATTTTACCTAAAATGCTTGTTTTCCCAAAATGTTTACATTTTTAAAAAGGGTAATAGCGGAAAATACCCCCCAAAGTTTTAAGCCCAATTTCTCCCGATTCAGAAAACACCCCATATGGGTGTGAAAAGTGCTCTGCTGGCGCACTACAGGTCTCAGAAGAGAAGGAGTCACATTTGGCTTTTTGAAAGCGAATTTTGCTCTGGGGGCATGCCGCATTTAGGAAGCCCCTATGGTGCCAGGACAGCAAAAAAAAAAACACATGGCATACCATTTTGGAAACTAGACCCCTCGGGGAACGTAACAAGGGGTAATTTGAACCTTAATACCCTACAGGTGTTTCACGACTTTTGCATATGTAAAAAAATATATATTTTTTTTACCTAAAATGCTTGTTTTCCCAAAAATTTTACATCTTTTAAAAGAGTAATAGCAGAAAATACCCCCCAAAATTTGAAGCCCAATTTCTCCCGAGTACGGCGATACCCCATATGTGGCCCTAAACTGTTGCCTTGAAATACGACAGTGCTCCAAAGTGAGAGCGCCATGCGCATTTGAGGCCTAAATTAGGGACTTGCATAGGGGTGGACATAGGGGTATTCTACGCCAGTGATTCCCAAACAGGGTGCCTCCAGCTGTTGTAAAACTCCCAGCATGCCTGGACAGTCAACGGCTATCTGGCAATACTGGGAGTAGTTGTTTTGCAACAGCTGGAGGCTCCGTTTTGGAAACAGTGGCGTACCAGACGTTTTTCATTTTTATTGGGGAGGGGGGTTGTATAGGGGTATGTGTATATGTAGTGTTTTTTACTTTTTATTTTATTTTGTGTTAGTGTAGTGTAGTGTTTTTAGGGTACAGTCACACGGGCGGGGGTTCACAGTAGTTTCTCGCTGGCAGTTTGAGCTACGGCAGAAAATTTGACGCAGCTCAAACTTGCAGCCGGATACTTACTGTAATCCTCCGCCCATGTGAGTGTACCCTGTACATTCACATTGGGGGGGGGGGGAGGAAATCCAGCTGTTGCAAAACTACAACTCCCAGCATGTACGGTCTATCAGTGCATGCTGGGAGTTGTAGTTTTGCAACCGCTGGAGGCTCCGTTTTGGAAACAGTGGAGTACCAGACGTTTTTCATTTTTATTGGGGAGGGGGGCTGTGTAGGGGTATGTGTATATGTAGTGTTTTTTACTTTTTATTTTATTGTGTGTTAGTGTAGTGTAGTGTTTTTAGGGTACAGTCACACGGGCGGGGGGTTCACAGTAGTTTCTCGCTGGCAGTTTGAGCTGCGGCAGAAATTTTGCCGCACCTCAAACTTGCAGCCGGATACTTACTGTAATCCTCCGCCCATGTGAGTGTACCCTGTACGTTCACATTGGGGGGGGGGGGGAACATCCACCTGTTGCAAAACTACAACTCCCAGCATGTACGGTCTATCAGTGCATGCTGGGAGTTGTAGTTTTGCAACAGCTGGAGGCACACTGGTTGTGAAACACCGAGTTTGGTAACAAACTCAGTGTTTTGCAACCAGTGTGCCTTCAGCTGTTGCAAACGCTACAACCCCCAGCATGTACGGACAGCGGAAGGGCATGCTGGGTGTTGTAGTTATGCAACAGCTGGAGGCATACTACTTTGGCTGGGGATGCTGGGGAGTGTAGTTATGCAACAGCTGGAGACACACTGGTTAGCTACTTAACTCAGTGTGCCTTCAGCTGTTGCAAAACTACAACTCTCAGCAGTCACCGACAGCCAACGGGCATGCTGGGAGTTGTAGTTATGCAACCACCAGATGCACCACTACAACTCCCAGCATGCACTTTAGCTGATTGTGCAAGCTGGGAGTTGTAGTTACACAACAGCTGAAGGTACACTTTTCCATAGAAAAAATGTGCCTCCAGCTGTTGCAAAACTACAAGTCCCAGCATGCCCATAAGGGCATGCTGGGAGTTGTGGTGGTCTGCCTCCTGCTGTTGCATAACTACAGCTCCCAGCATGCCCTTTTTGCATGCTGGGAGCTGTTGCTAAGCAACAGCAGGAGGCTGTCACTCACCTCCAACGATCCTCGCCGCACAGGTCAGTCCCTCGTCGTCTCCGACGCCGCCGATGTTCCTGGGGCCCCGATCCCAACAGGGGCGCCGGGGATCGGAGTCCCCAGCACCAGGGGTGCACGTCCCGCACCCGCTCACATCCTCCGGAAGAGGGGCGGAGCGGGTTGCGGGAGTGACACCCGCAGCAGGCGCCCTGATTGGTCGGCCGGTAATCCGTCCGACGAATCAGGGCGATCGTGAGGTGGCACCAGTGCCACCTCACCCCTGCTGGCTCTGGCTGTCCGGGGCCGTCTCTGACGGCCCCGATCAGCCAATAATTACGGGTCACCGGGTCAATGGAGACCCGATTGACCCGAAATCCGCCGCAGATCGCTGGACTGAATTGTCCAGCGATCTGCGGCCATCGCCGACATGGGGGGTCATAATGACCCCCCTGGGCGATATGCCCCGATGCCTGCTGAACGATTTCAGCAGGCATCGGGGACCGGCTCCGCTCCAGATGGTTGCGGGGGGCCGGTAAAACACATGACGTTCTCATACGTCATGTGTCCTTAAGGACTCGGAAATGGAGACATATGAGAACGTCATGTGTCCTTAAGGGGTTAAACTACATTCTTTTAAATCACATCTATTTTAGATCAACTTCTAACTTCCATTAGAAATATTCAGAGCAATGATATTGAGCAATACATAGTGTGAGAAAACTTCAAAACTTAAAGGGGTACTCCGCCCCTAGATCCAAAGGATAGGGGATAAGATGTCTGATCGCGGGGGTCCCGCCGCTGGGGACCCCCACACTCTACCATGCGGCACCCACCTGTAACAGCTTCCGGAACCGCTGGAGGCCCTCAGGCTAATACCATCCCGACCACGGGGACGTAAGATCGTGACATCACGACTCCGCCCTTGTGTGACGTCACACCCGCCCCCTCAATGCAAGTCTACGGGAAGGGGTAGTGAAAGCTGTCACGCCCCCTCCCATAGACTTGCATTGAGGGGGCAGGTGTGATGTCACACAGGGGCAGAGTCGTGACATCAAGATCTTACGTCCCCGTGGTTGGGATGGTATTAGCCTGAAGGCCTCCAGCGGTGACAAGTTGACAATTAATAATTATTTTTTAGTCAACATTTTGCATTGCTCTGTGAAACACCTCAGACAAGAATGTTGCAAGTTCTACAGTAGACTGAAAGAATATCTATATACAGGAAGTCAGAAGAAGGCCTGGATATAGTAAAAATAAGGATGGCCACAAAGTTGTTTTGTTTTAATTGTATTTTTTCAAGGGTAAATATCACTGTGGTTTACTGAACACTCTAGGAGAAACTCATATTACCTAAGTAATGCCTAGTGTAGGGCATGAGGGGGATGTTGCAGGATACTAGGGTGCCAGGCTGGAGATCGCAGGGGTTCCAGCAGCCATACACCCTTCCCCGATCAGACATCTCATCCCCTATGCTTTGGAGCCCAATGATAGTGTCCAATTAACAATGCACCGCCAGGGTATGGACTAGCACTGTGTGACCCGTCGACTAACCGGGTATTGTGCTTATATTTAGGAATTTCCAACTCCTCCTGAGTGCGGAACACTTGCTGAATGGTGTGGACGCTTGCTTGAAGATTTACTTTAGGCTTCCCTTGAATCACTTCACAATCCTGCTGTCTCTTCTCCACATTGCATCTCACACTGAGCTCTGCACTTCACACTAGCCTAGAGCTAGCCTAAAACTAGGCACTAACTGAATAAATCCTCCCCCACTACACTATATATGGCCAAGCTAGGGGTCCTCCCATTAGGCTATCCGGTACACATGGGTACTCTGCATCATGCCTCCCAACAAATATCCTGTACATTTCTTAAAGGTACAGTGCAAAACAATATAAATTAACAGGCAAAGACTACAATGAATATTAAAACATCACCTGAGCAACAGAACCTAGCACTGGCACCTGAAGCAATGTTTACCTGACAGGACCCACTCCAGTACTGTGACACCACGATAAGATGTCTAGCAAGATGTGAAAGCCCTGGATTAGGCCTATATGTCAGTAGAAGAAGCTTGTCACATGTGCATTTATATTGCTTATACTGTCTTCAATGTCAGCTATATAAATATTTTTGCAGGAAGCCAGAAATAGTTAAAGGGAATGTGTTATCAGCAAATGACCTTTTGATTAGATCAGGTTTTATGTTAACCATATTTTTTTGAAGATTTATTGGAGTTGTTATTTTTTCTTTTTTTTTATTTCTTTTCATATTACTATCTTTATTTTAAACTAATAGGCCTAAAACTAAACTGATACTTCAACTTCTCTACAGATCACTTCCAAGCAGGAATAGTGTGATGGGTGACACCAGTATATAGATAACAGTGGTACACACAATAGCTGTAGCTTGACCTCCCCCTCCCTGTAGAATGACCTTTGAAAAGGTCACTGAGCGCACCCAGACACCTTTCCCATTCATGTGAATGGGACGCCTTCAGTCGATTCTTGCCTTTACACAGTAAAGCATATCACTAAAGCAGTCCAGGTAAAATTTAAATGGCTGCCCCATTAATAATGTACCAAAAAAAAATGAAACACCAAAAATTACAATAAGAAAATACAAACAGATTAGAAACAAGAACATGTTTCAGTGTCTGTCTCTGATCAGTAAAAATTAATAGAATATTGGAGATACATTCAGCGTGTCATCAGAAAGTGACTATTGTTTAAATTGAATTTAAACATTGTTTTTAAAGAATTTTTGTTGAAGTTTTTTTTCTTAAAATTTTCCATTTTATCTACAATGTAAATTAATCCAGAATTCTTGCAGTATTCCTTCTGGATACTAACCCTAGTCAAAAGCTAATGCTTTTCAGCAGTCTGTTCCGAGTTATAACAGGCAGGAATGCAATAAGGGATGACACCTGTACATAAATAAGACGAGATCAGGCCATTCACAATTGATTGTGGACAGAGCTCATCCTCAACTCTCACTGTACAATGACTTCTGTACCAGTTACAGACCTTGCCTAAAAACTCTCCCATAAAAGTCAATACGATTCCCTCCAGTTTATTATTTACTATGTCAGTGTGGTTGCCCCATAATAACATACAAAATATTAAATAAAAAATTACAAACAGAAAATAGAAACAATATTTGTAACAAGTTTCAATATCTCTAATAAGTAAAATAAATAATTTAGGTGATATATCCCTTTAATCCTATGGCTTTGTGGGGAAAAGTACTCTGCTCAAACTATTTATGTGGAGCACTATGCTGATTTCAGATTAGGCCAAGTCAGAGCAGATATAACTGTAATGGAGGCAGACAGGCAGTGATATGCAGCAGTCAGGACAAAGCACACAGATAAGGTGACATAGAAAAGACACAAAAAAAGGCAGAACAGACAATATTAGGGAGATTTATTGGATACAGACGGGGCTGGGCTTTCAATGGTGGGTTTAAGACCAAACAGATCAATACCAATATCTAAGTGGCTTGTCTAAGTTACCCCTTTAAACATACTGATATATATGTCTTCTGGCACTTTACTAATTCAATCAGATCAATAATGGTTTGATTGGGTAGAAGTTAAAATGTTTGTAGGATCATCCCCCCCATTCAATGCTCTGTGTAAAACCTATGATCAGATTACGATCGAGCAAATGGTCATTCATCAGCTGATAGCATCTTTATGTGGCCATAAAAAAGGATTGTTTGTTGGCAGCATATCCTCCCTTGTAAACAAGTTGTTCATTACTTACAATCATAGATTTCTATGATGCGGTCATTAAACCTGCAGTGGAGACAGAACTTGCATCCGTATTTTATAAATAAAATACACGTCTATTATGATCAGCTGCAACTGGCCTTAGGGAGATGTGACGATCGTAAAATATAAAATAATTACTACTGATTATGATAAAAATAATAATAAAAATAATTATTGTTATTGTTATTATAGTAGTAATAATAATAACAATAATAATCATTATCATCATCATTTTGAGACTTTGATATATATAAAAAACTGATATTACACTGAACATATCTTTGTTTCAAAATGATTTCAAATTCTAAGATTGTCAGGATGCCAAGAATTTAAATAGCATATTATTGCTGTAACTATTAATACTACTACTACTACTACTACTACTACTACTACTAATAATTGAAAGCCAAAAGAGAAAAAAAAATAATAACATTGTTTGCGAAAACAGTTGAGTAAAATTAAAAAATAAAATAAAGTCTACATCGTATTATATTACCTGGAGGTTAGTGATACAAAACCAGCGGAAAAAGGCAATTCATTAAGTGAATAGAAATAAGTAGCAAAGTTCAACCTCTTCATTCAATTAGCTGCAGACAGTCAGTATGAATGTGTCCCCAAGGAGACAGACATCACAGCACAATGGGCTGGAGAGCCGATTTAGCATAGGGAGGGTCTGCATCCACCCAAATGCAGAGTGCGCCTGATAGAGCTCCATGCACATGTGTAGACTTTGTACCATTCATATGTACAGGCTGATACACACTGATAGTCAAATAGAATATTTTCCAGAAAATGATAAACTAGGTGATATAGTAGAAAATTAGAATTCCTTCCTGTAAAATTTCCTGCACTTATCACAAAATTCCATCAGGTATGTTCCCATGCAGCGCAGACGTTGTACCTATTCAATACATCTCAATAAGGTTTGTATGGAATTTCATTTTCAGAAATCTAGATCAAGTCTGTCATGTGTATGCATAACCATTAGAGACATTGCACATTTGATATCAGCGAGGAATCATATAGTGGACAGATTTGTCATAGGAGGTCTGGTTTATCATGTGGAGCACGTTGATATTACAAGGAGTAATCTTTAGTTTTACAGATAACAACATATTCACAGCTCACTTATACAGGCCCATATACTCATTCCAATTTTAGTTCTGTTTATCTTTATATCATTAGACATTGACATACAAGAAAATCTATAGATTTACGGTGTCATAAGAGATACCTCTAGATAAAACATATATAGCCAAGCTGGTCGTAACGAATGTGGAAGAACTGAGCTTTTCTGGTCCAATGGCGCTTCCTTCAATTTTACATAACACTGCACAAAACTGCAAAGATTACATACAATGACCAAAATACTACAAGCACAGCAAACAAAGGCTAAATGTCATTTTTAGATCTGTCCATTTTTCCCAACATAAAAAAGTAGTATATAACACCCCATATACTGTCACAGTCAATAGAGGTGAATGTATACAATGCATAGTAGTCTCCGCAGCTGTCATCCTCTTGTTCGTGAGCAGCTGGAGATCCACATGTTTGCAGCATTCTACAACCATAATGCATTGACCGTACAGTAGTTTTCCTACTCTATTACTCCACATTATGCAAGAATAATAGTAAAACCCTCAATTAGTGTAATGCAAGCACTTTCTATGAGAAAGATGACTGTATGACTATGTAACCTATTGAAATTCAAGTTTTCCTTACCTTTGTCAGTGTAATACATTCACAGAACAGGGCAGTCTGGAGCAAATTACTGCCTTTCCATTTCTCACTACTTGCTAGGAAATCATATTAAGATCCACAGCACAGTTAGGGTGGGTCTCTGTCATGTAGTCTAGTAAAGGCAGAGCATAAGGGAACATGCCTGGAGATAATGATGTCACAGACATGGGATGCACTTTAACTTTATTATCACCAGCTTTTAACTGATTGCTTTCCTAATTGTATCATTTGCTTAGCACCGGCTGGGAAAGTAAGAAGCAGTTTTTCCAATGCATGCTAGGTCTGCCAGACAACTGTGTGTAAGTCAATTACCGCATCAGCAGCTCTCAAGTGAACAGATTAAATGTTCTAGTCCCATAGGTACCAAAGCCCTGTGACCTTAAGGTCTCATTCACATTACGGCTCTGCAGTAGTCTAACCAAATAAATATTTCTATCTATCTATAGCCAAATAGAATCAGTACCCTCCAGACCAGGGAAAGAAATTGTGATGGGTGCAAGCCTCGGTGCTCCGGTTCTTCATAGATAAAGTAGATAGTTGGGTGTAAGCCTCGGTGCTCCGGTTCTTCATAGATAAAGTAGATAAATGCAGCACACCAGATTAGCATGAACCAAACTTGTGATTTTTATTCCATGATGTAGCAGACAATGTTTCTGAGCGATCACCGAAACGTTGTCTGCTATCTATCGTATCTATCTATCTATCTATCTAACCATAAGTGTTGGACGCGAATATTCGCATTTGGAATTTTTGTTGCGAATATCGCTAAATTGAAAAGCTTCACGAATATTTCGAATATATTCGCTATATATTCGAAATTACAAATATTCCCTTTTTTCCCACATATGCGCATATTCGCATATGTGAATATTCGCATATGCGCATATTCGCATATGTGAATATTCACATATTCCTTCTTTTCACTTGTGGGCCAATTAGAATGATGCAAATACACTTGTAGAGGTTATCAACAACATCCCTAGCAACCAATAGAAAAGTTGCCCACACCACCATTATCAAGCCGGCTTGACAATGGTGGTGTTAGACCATAGAAACGTAGTCCTTGTATCTATGGAATAAAGCTACAACATCTTTTATTGGATACGCCGGTGTGCTGCAGTCAATTCCTTTTTGTCTATCTATCTATCTTTTTATCTAAAAAGCAAAAATGAGTCAGCACATCCTACACAACTATTATATATAACAAGTATACAGGTGCACGCCGCTGCAGAAAAACTACAAGTGCAAACAAGAGAATTACAGCAGCACACTGCTAGCGCTAAGATATATTTGTAACATAACATGTTTTACATTGCAATACAGCTATAGAGAAAAAGAGAGGTTCTTAGCAGGTGGAGTTACAGGTGGAGTTACATTTAAGGCTGTGCCCTTTTTTACGGCGAGTGCCCAAGCTACATGCCACCAGCTAGGGACAGGCTATTTATTCGAAACTACCTGCATCACTACGTATTTCAGCCACTGCTCCAAACTGTATATAAGCATACTGGGTGTCTGTTGCATCTGACATTTATTTGGGTCTTCTGTCCCTTTGGCCTTACATCTGGTTACAGTAGGGACATATGTTGCATTTTCGCTGCCTAATTTAATGCTTTATCATTGCTCTATGGGTCTTGGACCAATCTGTATATGAGAGCAGGACAGAGTGATTATGATACATGTTTGTGGGGTTAATATTGTATTTTAATAATTCATATAAAAAATTTGTGATTTTATGTATTGTATGTCTCATTCCAGTTTTTGGTTTTGATTTCCACTTGTTTAGTGGTAAGGAAAGTTTGCAATTTAGTATGATACATGACTTTTGGTTCGTGTTTCTAGTTTTGTAGTATAGAGAACCTCCTTTATGGCTCTCTTGTTCTGTTACATACCAGTCACAGGAATAGCTATGCTTTTTGACCATGTGTGATATCTGACAAAGCACATTTCCTATTTAAGATACAATTTGATGTTAAGCTATTGCATACAGATAACATATCAAGCTTCAGAATCAAGAGGTTTTATATCGCCTGTATGCACATGAGCAGTTACTGTTTGAAACGTGATAAACATTGTATTTTATTGTGTTAGCTCAGGTTTATGTTAATGCACATGGAAAAAATAAAATATATATTTTACATGTAAAATAAACCTTTATGCAGGTGGATGTATAGGAGTTAGGACACTTCTTAAGAATATTTACAGCAAAAATTTAAAAGTGAGCCCACAGGCCCACAATGTATTGCTCCCTTGTGAAGAGTAAACTAAAAAGTTTAAAGCAATGCCTCCAAATTAATCCAATAGATCAACCTTAAAGGGGAACTCCAGTACATTATATCTTATCCCCTATCCTGAGGTGGAAATCCCCTATCCTGCTGGGACCCCCACAATTTTCTGCCCGGCACCCTGGTGTTCTGAAGCTTTGTTTTCACAACACTGGCTCTTCTCTTGCTCGGCCGTGATCAGCACACCCCCTCCATGTAAATAAAGATACATGGAGGGGGCGTGTTTACCCCCATCTCGTGCGGTGGTCTATAGTAATTCATCATGGAGTGGAGGTCGCTCCATGCATGAGGAGATAAAGGGCACCGGGCAGAAAATCGCGAGGGTCTCAGCACTCTGACCCCTTGTGATGAGACTTTCATCTCTTATCCTGTGGATAAGGAATATGATGTAATGTAATGTACTCAAGTTTTCTCTAATGTGTAAAGTCATTCATTTGTGTACTAGTATAATGCCAATCTTACATTACAGACTTATATACTATAGTATGTACCTTACCCTTACATACTAAATCTCTCCATGGTGAGATGATTTCTACAATATTTTCCAGTTAAAACATTTTTAGAAGAGGTAGAAAAGTTCAATGTTTCAAAGCATCATAATGAATATTATACTTAATCTGCTGCATGGTGTCTGTGATATTTAACACTTTAAAGACTGCTGACCAGGAATATCAAGCTTGTTCACATTATGCCTACTTTCTTACATAAACTACCATGTGAAAAAGTATCTATGTATAGGACATAGGCTCCATTATAAACACCTCAATGATGGAGAAAAATAGAGATTAGCGAGCAGAATCTGGCTAACCAGGATTCGACCAAAACTTTAGGATTTTTCCGGCTTGGCAAACACTTAAGCTTTTACTGGTTCGGCATGGCTTTTTGGAGGACGGAGGAAGTAGGGAATGTATGGCCCCACGTTACACGTATGTAGTCTGTAGTGTTATACGGTTCTGGTGCTTTTAATTTTGTTCCGCAAACACCTTCAGTACTCATTTTGTTGTCTCCTCTGCCACTCAAAAAGTGTGTTAAAGTTACACGTATGTATCCTGTAATGTTAATACAGATCTGTTGCATTTCAGATTATTCTGCAGACACCTTCAGTACTCATTGTGCTGTCCTCTCTGGCAAGCAAAAGCGTGTTCCTCTGAAGCAAATCTGACCTGTTAACACAGTTTTGTTGAATTTTGTATTTTTCCTTAAACACACCTTAAATCTTTTTAGTTGTGTACACACAATCACGCATTATACTAAAAAGCCTGTGCATTCCAAACACATTAGGTTTCTAAAGTAACTGTATTTTTTAAAATTTTGGTTTTATTAAACTTGCCTTATACCTACCTTGTCATAAGATAGGCACAGTTCAAAGCACTGAAACATAAAGTGGACAAGTAAGTTGGTGAAAAATCCCAACAAAAAAGATAAAACAATCTTTTTAAAAATATGTTTATTTCCTAAAGCAAATCCTATAGGGACCTTAATTCAAATAAAAAGTCAACCCACACAAAAGAAAGGGTGTCAAAAAGAAAGTGTCAAATGATATCGTGGAAATGTCAAGATGTGAATGTCTCCCTTGAATGTAAAGTCTGTAAGTTACCGGCAGAGAAAGGAGTGAAGCTCTCTGAGCTCTGTGGGTGACTTAGAAACATGTTGTCCTGATTGCTAGTTGTCCGGTAAAGACTGTTGCTAAGTTTATTCACCACCACCTTTCCCTAGTTCAAGGTTTGTATTTAAAGATTAAAGAGTTAACTACCAGCAAACCTGCCCCTTGTTGTCTTCCCACCTGTATACCCTACACCCATAGCAGGGGCATGCTGTGAAGTGCTCAAACCCAGAGGAACCTGTAGTTAGGTCCATTTTAGGAGCTGAGGTGGAATTTTTAGTCCTGGTGGGCCAGTGAAATTGTTGTTCTGTAGGCCTGTGAAGTGTCTTAGAAAGTTGGATATATGGGTGGGGCCTAGATTGTGGTAGGTCATGTTACGGCAGTGACATAAATAATTGGGACAAGGGTAAAATGGGGTCCCAGAGAGTGGAGTCCAATCATTGACAGACTAGCTGCTTTAATTAATTTATGTGGGCCTTAATGGACCATAATGGCATCAGGAGTGGGCACAAATTTGGTGGGAGCCCAAATCTCGATTAAGGTTCTGATACAAGCAGAAATACTAGCAAAGATGTGAATTACACCATAAAAATTTTAGCTGATACATTTCCATTAAAAGGAGAAAGCATATCTGCATAGCATCTAGTATGAGACTTGACAAGCCGACAGCTTTAATACAATACTCTGAACCTATTTTAAGGGCATGTGTATGGGCTAAATTGAGTTAGCCAAGCATGTTCATACAACAATGTATGGCAGAATCTGTCCATTACTTCATTAACACAATGTCAGCTGTTCTGTGATTTTTGTCAATTTGCCTATTAAAACTATGATGCTTGTTTCTGATTAAAGCCGCATTTACAGTTATACTTTCAAATTATGTTTCTCACTATCTTAGGCTGGGTTCACACAGCATAACATTTTTGGAAAATATTTAAATTTATGCTCTGATTTTCCTGAGTTGTACGAGTTGTATGTACTCAGCCTACAAAATATTTCTACAATACAAATAAGTCATTATGCATGACATTTAAGGTGTTTAAACTAAATTGTCAATTAGAACCAAAGAAATAGAATGAAAGTGATTTATGACGACGAAAATATCTTCTACACTCAACTGGGACAGAGGTGCAATTTCTACAATGAGAGGTCTGCAGCTGGAGATATCAATAAGGCCTCATGCATTTGGGACCCCTACAGCCTCTTACTGTGCTGTTGCTCCGTAGGACATTAGATCTTCAATGTTCTTTAATGTGGCATGCAAAGAAACTATTGGATTCGACAAAAAGAGAACCCCTATGACATACAGCGGTACAGTAGGGCCCTATTACATTCTATGGATACCAAAATATAATTCTGCACCTTCAACTAAAAATAACACTGTACATAGTACCTATCTATTCATGCTGATGCCCACCATTAATCCTTTAAATGCTATTATTAATACTGATCATGACATCTGAAGCATAAGGGGGGATTTCATGCACAATCATGGAGGTCCGATGACTAAAGATGGTGGCCGTAGCTCCACTCACCAGCTTCATGGTTGTTCTGGTGATCTTCTATGGTCTGTCATCTGGCAGACCATCAGTGCCAATCAATCAATGCTTTATGCTGTGAAATGTGTAAATTTTAAACATAAATAAAAATGATAAAATACCATTGTTTCAATTTGTCTGCAAAAAAAAAATAAAAAAATTTCATACAAATTAAGCAAAAAGATATATGAACTTCAAAACTGTGGCATTAAAAATGACAACCTATCAGGCAAAAAAAAAAAAAAAAAAAATCCCCATATGTCAACAGAAAAATAAAACAGTAAAGGCACTTAGGTGATATGGAAAAATGAATAAAATTGCTTGGGCATTAAGGCCCAGAGGACATGCCAGGGGAAGAAATGATCTGTTAAATACTATAGGTCATCTTGTAAAAATAGCTGTGAAGTTCTAAACTATGTTTGCTGCTACATAGTTACATTGTGTGAATCATTCTTGTTTTACTGACTCTAAAAGGGGCACTCTGGTGGAAAACTAACTTTCTGGAGCTAGTTGATATGAAAATAAATAAATAACAGATTTGTAAATGACTTCTATTAGAAAATCTGAATCCTTCCAGTACATATCAGATGCTGTATACTACAGAGAGCTGTATAGTTATTTTCTGTCCACAGTGCTCTCTGTCCATGTCAGGAACTGTGCTGAACAGGAGTGGTTTGCTATTGGGATTTGTTCCTGATCTGGACTGTTCCTAACACTGACAGAGGTGTCAGCAGAGAGCACATCCTGTAGTCCAGAGAAGTTCAGTGTGAACAGTGTGCGGGTGTGTCCCTGTTTGAGCTCCACAGACTTGCAGCAAAGAAGAGGAGAGCAGGTGTTTCATCAAGCCTTTCCCGGGAGTGTGGCAGGCTCCCTGGGAAGGCTTTCCTTCATGGACCCCCTGGCTTCTACCTCTTGTTCCCGGCTGGCGAGAGGGGGGAAGAAAGTGTCTACAGCCAGTTCCAAGGTCGGGGTGAGACGTTCCAGCAGGGCCCGCAGAAATGTGGAGCCCGCTCCCCCGTCCAAAGTGGAAGGATGCAAGGCTATTGGCAACAGCAGCGGACCTTCTTCTACTCCTGAACTCCAGCAATGGGGGGTGCGGGATCCAAGAGAGTCCGTGGAAACCTATGGGTCACGGATCCAGGCCAAGATGGCGGAATACAATGAGCTGGGCAGAAGACTTCAGAGCCTGAGAGAAGAACTAAAGTTCACACGTTACCAGGCTGAACATGCCTCAGGAGGTAAGAGGCAGAAGTTTTCTGCTCAGGCACAGGCACTGAAAATAGAGGTGGCTGAGGAGGAAGAAGCCAGAAACAACATTGCTGGGGGTGCAGAGTTCTTTCAAGAAAAGTTGTATAATGAAGACAGGTTTATAGTGAGGCAAGCAGGTGCAGAAATCCATGAAGACAGCAGTGAGGAGGATGATGGAGGGGAGGAAGGTGACGGAGAGTCAGGTAAAGGTGAAGTTATGGAAAGTGAGGGGGATGTCATCTCTGGTGCAAGTAGCCCCCAGCCCCCACAAGATAGCTACCCCGAGCCATATCAGGTGGCGCTACCTTCTAGTGATGGTGAGGATAGCGGTGAAGAGGACCTGGCCAGTGGGGGTTTGCTGAGAGCCATCATACAGCAGGAGTCAACCACCAACTTGGATAATTTCGCCTTCGGTGAGGATCTGGGAAAAGATGATTTGGTGTAGAAACGGAAGAAAAAGAAACAGAAAGTTCAAGAAACAGTGTCCTTTGTGTTTCGCCCTTTCCAGCAGTCTGGGACAGCTGCAAAGCTGGTCCAGGCTGCTGAGTCCCCCAGACTGCCAGACCCTGTTTCTATAGTGGAACGGGGCCAGCATGGGGGTTACAACATGGCATCAAAGATGGCTGCGGATGTAATAAATGTGAAGTCCACCCATCCTGTCAGTAGGGAAGGGCAGGATGGGCTCATGGTGGGCAGCTCTGGTGCTGCAGGACCGCCCCAGGATGGTGGGGGGCGTGTCTGAGCGCCAGAAGCAAGTTATGCTGCTGTGTGTCTGGGGGGCGGTTCCCTGAGTGCAGTGGGCATTACCGGCATTGCAGGACACTCCCCTGTGAAGGGGGGGGGGAGTGTCCGGGCACCGGTGGTCCTCTGAGTACTATATGTTCTGTGGAGCCCGTGCGGACGGGCAAAGCTGGCACGGTGGGGATTCACTGCATGTCAGAGAGTGTGGGTGGAGCTGGGGTGCGCCCGGTGGGGCAGCCCCAGACTCCAGACGGAACATCGCCCATAGAGGAAGAGCCGTTAGCGTCAACCCCAGTTGCAGCTAAGTCAGCAAAGAACATTTTAAAACCAGCTATACTACAAGTCCCAGCCAGCCCAGAATCTATTAGGCAGGAAAAAAGTGGAGGATGTGAGAATGCTGATTGTGGTAGTGTTGTGGATGAGAGGAGTGCATGTGGGAGTGTAAGTGGAGTGAATGATAGTGGGAGTAGTAGTTCTAAGAGTGGAAGGTCTGGAATGGATGGGAATAAAGATGGAAGTAGTGGTGTGAGTGGTTGTGCTGATGGTTCTGGGTCTGTGTCTGGTCTGGCTGCCCCCCCCGGTAGTGACTGCTCCTAGGAGCTATGCTAATGTCACTGCCGGGGATCCGGGGGGGTCCCCATCTCCATCCGGCTCTGGAGGCAACTTGCAACAGTGCCTTCTGGAGGCTCTGCGTAGGGATGACAGGTTGATCCAAGTAGAGGGGAGGGGTGAGGTCAACCTGTCTTTCTGGATAGAGAGGCACGGTTTGGGGGCTTTTCGAGAGCGGAATGGGGAGGTGGTCTGGTCCCTCCCAACACCCGGGCAGGACAATAACCGTAGGAATGTGGTCCGTCTGATTTGAAGGGGCGAGGATGCGTGTCCACCTCGCGCAAAAGTGGTTGAGCTCCTCCTTCAGATGGAATTCAGGGCAAGTGACATCTTTGCCCTGATTCACCCCTATGGTTTGTCCGAGTTTGATGTCAGTTTCGTTCAGCCAGAGGGTCTAGAACTCTTCTGGTCAAACTATGAAGTGGCAAAGAACGAGCCCGGCTAGCGGGATTTCGCCGTAAAGGCGATTTCCCGTCAGAACTCGGTCAAGAAAGTGACCGTTTTGACCCGTAACGAGTCACTTTCTTGTTATGACATCATGACCTGGCTCGGACAGTATGGGGATGTGACGGACATGCCCAAGAAAAACTTGGATGAGCTGGTCCGGGGCCTGGACATTTTCCGTTAAACTCAAGCATTCAGGGAGTACAGTTGCCCACATTCCGTCAGCCGCCTTCCTTGGACGTGATAGGATCCAGGTCTTCTACCAGGGGCAACCTAAGGCATGTCACAGGTGTGGCAGCCCCACCCACTTTAGCGCAGCCTGCACTGTGCAGGTCTGCGCTTTGTGTGCTGGGGTGGGTCATCTGGCCGCATCCTGTCGGCAGATCCGGTGCCACCTGTGTACCTGTGTGGTCTCCTCAGACACCCTTTCAGCCGTTGTCCTAGCACCTTCGCCCATGCAGCAGCCGCTCCAGCTGAGGAGAGCTGTGAAGTTGCCTCGGCTGGGGAGGGTACGGGCAGGGATGGGGGCGCAACAGGGCTAGTGAGGAGGAAAAAGGGCCCTGCCAAACTAAGGTGGGAGGAAAATCGTAGAAGGAGTAGGGAGCTGGAGAGTGCCCAGGTGGCGGGGGTAGCATCAGTCCCTGCTCCTGAAGCTGGCCCTGTAACTACTGAAGCCCTGGAGGAGAATGTGCTGGATGAGGAGACCAGGAGACTTCACAGAGAGGATGGCAATATGGCCGACCCTTCCGTTTCCTCCCACTATGAAAGTGTGGATGAGGAGAGTGGGGTTAGGCCCAAAAAGAAAGTTAAGGGCAAAAAGAAAGGGAGAAAGAAGAGGTCAGAGCCCTCTGAAGCTCCTGGTACTACAGGCCAGGTCCAAAGCAGAAGCCTGGCTGCCCCCCCTCTGATTGACCTGTCAAACCGGTACCTCGTCCTCCATATCATCTCCTCCCCCTCCTTGGAGGGGGAATGTGAGGGTGAGGTGCCTAGGGAGAAAGAGCCTCTTGGGGGAACTGGGCCCTGTCCTGTCGAGGCACCTTCCTCGGAGGGCAGGGCTAGACCAGGGCCGGACGGAGACGGGGACCGTATGGACCAATCGGAGTCTAAAAAAGGTCCAAGAGTGGTCCTGCCCTCTCGTTGTCTTCGGGGGATGAGGGGGCTAAAAAGAAGGGTAAACAAAAGTAAAGGGTGTGGCCGTCTAATTTAATCACCCTGTATGGCGGCACTCACCCCATTGACGCTGGCATCTATTAATTGTGCCAGCATAAAGTCTGATACGGCTAGATTTACAGCCTTTGATTTTCTCGGCCGTGTTGAAGCCGACATTTTCTTTTTACAAGAGACCAGGTTGTCAGATCTAGCCTCTCTGGTAAAAGCCAGAAGAGATTGGAGGTGCGGTCCCTCCCACTGGTCTCTTGCGGCTGAGCCGTATAGTGGAATGACGGTCCTTTTTACCGCTCCTGTTGAATGCCGACAGGTTATTGAATTAGAAATGGGGAGGTGCCTGATCTTAGATGTCTTCATGAAGGGACAAGAGCTACGGCTCATTAACATCTACGCCCTGCAAACTAAGCTGGGTCGTAAAGATCTATTTATGAGGATTAAGCCCTTTGTTTTTACGAGTCAGTAAGTGATCTTTGGAGGGGACTTCAATAATGTCACGAGGTCCCAAGATAGGAGAGGCTCTAATGGTCCGCTGACTTGCGATAGTGTGGCACTGATTAGTATAACTAGAGAAGCTTGCCTAGAGGACGCTCACATCCGGTGACCCTCGGGCCACGCGGGTTTCACCTATCATCAAGGTAGTCGCAGGTCTAGTATAGACAGATTTTATTTAAAGGAGGAAGCCGTCTCTTCCGCAGTGTCCGTGGTTGAGGTGGAATTCTCCGATCACTATATGATTTTGTTTTCCTTGAATGTTTCAGAGACGCCTCGGATGGTAAAAGGTTATTGGAAGCTGAATTCGTTTCTCCTGGAGGAAGCGGAGGTAAGACAGTCCTTTGAGGATTTTCTTCAGAGTCAGGTACCTTTACTGGATCTTTGTAGTAGTAAGTCAGAGTGGTGGGAGATATTCAAGAAGCGGGTTGTGGGGTTCTTCCGCCAGCTCTCGAGCCTCAGGTCCCTGAACAGGTATCGCTTGTATCAGGGTCTGAGGAGGAAACTCGAGCTTCTCGTTTCGACTGGAGGTAGCCGAGAGGATATCTCCAGAGTGAAATCCTTGCTGATGAGGTGTCAGTACGATAGGCACGCATCTTTGGTTTTTGAGAGGGATTTCGGGAAGTACCGCTCCCCCGACCCTTACAGAAACTGTAAGATGTCAGTGAGTAGTAAAATCATTTCAGGACTGATTGATAGTATAGGATCTCTGAATCGGTCCAGATCAGGGATCTTGGAGGTTGTCAGATCCTTCTACTCACACCTCTTGGGAAGGAAGGATCTAGATCGAGACAGGATGTCGGCTTTCCTGGCTGAAACCATTCCTGCGCCAGGGGTAGACCCCCCTCTTGATGTTTTGGCAGAAGAAATCAGGGAAGAGGAAGTGAGGCTGGCAATCGAGGGGCTTGCCCCTAAGAAGTCACCAGGTCCGGATGGCTTAACATCCGAGTGGTACAGGACCTTTAAGGAATCTGTAGTTCCCCTCTTACTGAGGTATTCAATGAGTGTCTCTCCTCGGGCACTCTGCCGAAGTCAATGAGGAGGTCAGCCCTGATTCTTCTCTCAAAGGGTAAAGATCCCAGCCGTATTGAGAATTGGAGGCCCATAGCTCTTCTCAATACGGATAGGAAGCTTCTGGCTAAGATACTGTTTAATCGGTTGGTGAAGTTTGCACCCCGGCTCCTTTCGGAGGCCCAGCACTGCACTGTTCCGGCCCGAAGCACCTTAAGTGCTGTCCTTAGTGTCAGGGAGGCAGTGGAGCGGAGTAGTGCTGGTTTCTGGAAGGGGTACTTGCTGTCCTTGGATCAGGCCAAAGCATTTGATCGGGTGAACCATGAGTACCTCTGGTTCTTCCTCCTGAGATATGGCTTACCGAGTACTTTTGTTAATTGGCTTAAGATCTTGTATGCAGGGGCAGAGAGTTTCCTGCTGGTGAACGGGTGGTCTGGCCGCTCTTTTGAGGTGGGGTCCGGAGTCCGTCAGGGTTGTCCTTTGAGCCCGCTCTTATATGTGATCCCTTCCTTAGGAGGGTGAGTCGCGGACCATTGGCGGGAGTCGGGATGAGTCTGGCAGAGCCGGCTGTTACCCAGAGAGTGGTAGCGTACGCTGACGATGTCACTATTTTCGTCTCCTCGAGAGAGGAGGTTGATGTGGTGATGTCGGAGGTGGACCGCTACTCGGAGGCATCCGGGTCTAAGATCAACCGGAATAAGTGTGAGAGTCTCTGGCTGAGAGGGGGGGATCCCACGTTTGATCTTCTGGACACCCTTCCAGGGCCCCAAGAATCAGCAAAAGTCTTAGGCATCACATTCGGCCAGGATGATTATCCCACCAAAAACTGGGATGTAAGCTCCAGGATGCCACTCAGAAGGTGGACCAGTGGAAGGGTTGGTCTATGACCCTCAGGGAAAGGGTACACCTGATAAAATTGTACCTGCTCCCCTTGTTTATCTATCTGGGCAGTGTATGTATCTTGCCAGAGGCCTACTACACTAGGATCTACAGCCTGTTTTTCCAGATGTTATGGGGGAACAGGATGAACCTAGTCAAGAGGGAGGTTACGTACCGCACGAGGAGACTAGGGGGTTTATCTATGGTAAATCCTGTGGTGTTCTTTACAAACTCCTTTTTGAAAGTTAACGTCGCAAACCTCTGGAAAGAGAGGGCTCCTCCGTGGATACTCTCCTGCAGGGAATGGTTTTGGCCTTTCTTCCAGGAATGGGAGAGAGGAGGGCAAGTGAAGGACCTCCGTACGCCCCATGGATATCTTCCGGCTTACGCTACCCCGACTCTGAAGGCGAAACGTCGGTGGGGTCTGGGAGTGTGGGAGATCAGGACCCAGTCAAGACAGTTCCTTGACAAACGGGTTCTGTTGACCCAGTTCCAGAAGCCTCTGGCACTCAGGGTCTGCCCAGGTCGGGATCTGAGGGTGGGGTGGTACCTTTTAAACATAAAAAGGATCCCCCAGAAGTTTTGGGACTTGTCCTGGTGCTGCTTTCAGGGGAAGCTAAATGTAAGGGACAACCTGAAGTGCAGGAACTCTGATGACCGGGGATGTCCCTGAGAAGAGTGTGGGGACACGCTGGAAAGCATGGACCATTTCCTGCTTCATTGTCCTTTTTAATATAGGGGTCTACAACCGGGTGGGTGCTTCCATCTGCTGGAGTCAACTTGCCGGCCTTACCTATCCGGAGTGGGCTTATGGGGCATTCAGGACCCTGGGTGGCCGAGATCGGGGCACTTTATTCTTAGTTAGCTTAGTGGTTAGGTACTACACATGGAATGCACGGTGTTTAGTATCGACTCAACAGAAAGTCCTCTCCGAGGTGGAGGTGTGTAGCAATATCACCAGTGACCTCGGGAAGATCAGGTCTTTGGAGTATGGCAGTCTTGGTACCAGTAGGGCTTCTCTCCTATAGAGAGGTTTTTATTTTGATGTGCCCTAGGTATTAGGCCCTTAAGGTGAAGTACCTAAATTTTGGCCAGGGATAGTGCATGTATGTTAGGGTGAGTTTAGGGTCAGTTTCATGAAGGGATAGCGATAGGGTTAGAGGTTGATAGGGAAAGGTATTTAAATTTAATTTTATCAGGATTGCCATCCTTCTTCCTGGTGGGGGGCTATGCATGTCACCTTAGCCTTTTGTTTTGTTTTCTGTGTATAGATTGTAAAGGGCTTGCAGGCAACCAAACTTGGGCCTTGTGGGGGTTTTGGTGTATTGTATTGTTGATATTATATAGTTTTGTAGTCTATATTGTTCTGTATATATTTTTCTGTTTATAATTAGGTGGTAGGGGTGTATTTTAGGTTGGGTGGGGGTTTGGGGGGGGGGGGTGGACAGGAATGGGTCAGTTATGGACAAAATGTGGACAAACTGTGTTCTATGGACTTTGACCCATGTCCAGAGGGTGTGGTGGGTGATGGGATAGTTTAGTGTAGGTTGTCATTTGTGTTATATTGTTATGTATGTTATTTTTGATACATGGTATATTGTTATATAGGTTGTTATATATGTTATATATGTAGTTACGGCAGTTCGCCATATTTTTTCTTTTGTTATTTATGAAAAAGGGGAAGGAAAAAAAGGGGAGATGTAGAGTAATGTATATATGTGTATGTATGTGTATGTGTGTGTATATATAAGTATGTGTGTATATGTGTGTATATATATATATATATATATATATATATATATATATATATATATATGTGTGTGTTTTTTTTTTTGTGTGTTTTTTTTTCCCCCAAGTTAGATAATTTTTAGTTAAGGCAGTTCGCCATATTTTTCTTTTTTTATTTTAAATATTTATTTTAGTTTTTTTGTTATGGCGAGGAAAGCTTTATTTATGTTTTTATAAAGAATGTGTGTGTGTGCTTTTGGATGATATAGGTAGGTCATTTTTGTTAGATTACCAGGGCTGGCATGTTAGAAAAATTTCAGTTGTTATTTTGAGACAGAAAGTCTGTATTTATGTTCAGTTTTGCAAATTTTTGTTACAGTCAATTGGACTTGTTTTTGTGTTTTGGTTTTTTTATTTTATAATAAATGAGTGTCAGCAGAGAGCACTGCGGTCAGACTGAAAAGAACTGTACAACTTCCTCTGAAGCATACAGCAGCTGTGAAGTACTGAAAGGATTAAGATTTCTCAATAGAAGACTTTTACAAATGTTTACCTTTCTGGCACCAGTTGATTTGAACAAAAGTAGTTTCCCACTGAAGTACCCCATTATTATACATACTAGCAGGTTGCATTTGGAGAATTTTATAGAGCAGAAGATCACCACAGCACTCCGTAGTAGTGAAAAAGCCATTTTCCTATTCCAACAAAATGTATCCAGCAATGTTTTAGCTGCCTATCACAACTACACTATATATTATAGAAACAAAATGGTCCTCATTTACCATTAGATTCGTTTTTTTCTGTTTAGTTGAATTTCCTTTCTGACTTGCTGATTTTTATTGTATTTATTATTTTGGTGCAATAGTTGGTGCACATTCATGCTTTTATTTTAGAATGAAATGCATCGTTTTAAACATTCTATAACAATATCATTAGGGATGAGCAAATCGAATCTGACTAATCGTTACGAATTTCAGGAAAAATTTGATGTGCAACGAATGCGAATGTCACCGCGATTCGATCGCACAAATCGCTTAATTAAACTCCATTTAGGCTAAGTTTCCACTTGTTTTTATATCTGGCAGTTTTTGATCCAAAGTCAGAAGTTGATCCATAAGGGAGGAGAAGTGCAAGTTCTTCCTTTATATGTCCTATTCTTTTTGAATACATTTCTGGCTTTGGCTCAAAACTGCAGTGGCAGATTTCCCAAAACTGCCAGGAAAATACGTGGAAACTTAGCCTTAGTGCGGACCAGGCTCAAGGGCATCTAAAATGGTGGATCCACATGTTAGGACATGGGGCAAGGAACTCTGGGAAGGCAAGGCGGGAAGGGGGGAATGCGGGATGACCCGGAATCACATACAGCATGCAGCCTATCAGCAGCCAGTCACCCCTGTGATGTCACAGCCCTATATTATCGGCAGCCATCCATTAGCCAGTCACATCAGCATTCTATTGCAGAGAGAGAGGGACAGAGAGCAGTTTGTTGCACAGAAAAGCATTTTTACAGCAGTTATTCACCTCAAGCCCAAATTCAGCCTAGAAGCACTGAAAGGGAAAGAAGAGAGATTGAGAGAGAGTGCAATTGTGGGTGTATTAAAGCAGTGATTCACTTCAATCCCAAATCCAGCCTAGAAGCACTGATAGGGAAAAGAGAGTGATTGAGAGAGAAAGTGCAATAGTGGGTGTATTACACAATGACTGTCTGCTGCAACACTGGTGTGTACAACAACTGAAAAGCTAATAGTAGCCATCCAGTTAGGGTGAGCAGAGCACTAAAAGCGTATTGTCCTCTATTAAGTGTAACCTGTGCGTACATCTAAGGGGAGTACCATTTTGTTTCTGTTAAAGTCTCAAGGCCAGCTAAAAGTACAAACTTGCTGGTGTTGTAGACAAATACTGTTTTAAGCGTACTGGAGCGCATTGTACTCCCCTCATAAGTGCATACCACATATGTACATCTAAGTGGTGTACCATTTTGTTTCCTGTTAAAGTCATAAGGGCCTAGTTGCTGTAAAAGGCCAGCCAAAAGTACACACCTGCTGGTGTTGTAGACAAATACTGTTTTAAGCGTACTCTAGCGCATTGTTCTCACCTCATAAGTGCATACCACATATGTACATCTACGTGGTATACCATTTTGTTCCTGTTAAAGTCATAAGGGCCTAGTTGCTGTAAAAGGCCAACCAAAAGTATACACCTGCTGGTGTTGTAGACAATTACTGTTTTAAGCGCAGTGGAGCATATTGTCCTCTCCTCATATACGCACTAAGTATGTCAGGCAGAGAAGGGCCAGGACTTGCACAGAGGAGCGGCAGAGGCCTAAATTCATTAGGTGCAGGCAGACGTCACAGCAGACTAGGGGCTATTGGCAGCAGGAGTCACAGCAAGAGGCCTGAGCTCATTCAGCCACTATATGGTCGTCTAATGCTTCCGCCACCTTCAGGCTGTGTCATTCCGCCACTATATGGTCTCCTCATGCTGCTGCCAACTCCATGCTGTGTCATTCAGCCACTATATGGTTTCCTCTTACTGCCTCCAACTCCAAGATGTGTCATTCAGCCACTATATGGTCTCCTGATGCTGCCACCATCTCCAGGCTGTGCCATTCAGCCACTATATGGTCTTCTCTTGCTGCTGCCAACTCCAGGCTGTGCCGTTCAGCCACTATATGGTCTCCTCATGATTCCGCCACCTCCAGGCTGTGTCATTCAGCCACTATATGGTCTCCTCTTGCTGCTTCCAACTCCAGGCTGTGCCATTCAGCAACTATATGGTCTACTCATGCTTCTGCCACCTCCAGGCTGTGTCATTCAGCCACTATATGGTCTCCCATTGCTGCTGCCAACTCCACACTGTCATACGGGCACAGTATGGTCTCCGCATGATGCCGCCACCTCCACACTGTGTCATTCAGCCACTATATGGTCTCCTCATACTGATGCCACCTTCAGGCTCTGTCATTGTGCTGCTCTGCGACAGTGATTCTAATAGCGACACCTCTAATCTGCATGTCATACTGAACAACAGTATTATTTCACTAACCCAGCACACACCCTATGTGTGTTACAGCAAGGCAAAGTGTTCTACACCCCTATTGAGGCTCTATGTAGGCCAGAAATAGCAATTTTTAGAAGAGATTGGCTGCAAATAATTTCAGACCGAAACAATTTTTTTCGGTTACTACAGCAAATCAGCCGAATTGAATTTTTCAAAAATTCGCTCATCTCTAAATTTAATAAATATAAAACTAAAGGACATTTTAATTAAACAAATACAAATTTAATAACAAATAAAAATAATAGTATGAAAAGCGTCAACAGTGGAAACATTTCAGACCATGGTTTTATTGGAGAGAATTTTACAGTGCTAATTCACTTTTTTGTGAAAACATTTGACAAATTGTCAGGACAGTGTGAAAAAAAGTTTTATTTTTTTCAACTGAAATCTGGAGAGTTAATCACGTTGGATTTGTTATATTGATGCACACAACGTGTGCACAATCCGTCAAAAACCAGTTGAGGATGTATGAATACATCAGGGCCAATATCTAGGTGGGGCTGTGTGAGGCAGCTGAAACATTGCTGGATACATTTTGATAGAATAAGAAAATACCCTTTTCACTAGTACAGAGTGCTGCAGTGATCTTCTTCTATGTAAGTAATGGACCTCTGACCAGGGCTCATGTACCTGCTTCACTGATTGCACATTATTTACCTGAATGTGCGGCTTTCCTTGGACTTCTTCCAGGATTTTATACAGTGACAAATTGCTTTATCTCTCAGACATACTTAGAGCTTGCATTAAATTACTGGCTCACTGTTTTTCTCTTCTTTCCGTATTATAGTAATAGAAACTAGCATGACTGCCGAAGGTCATTTATTCAGGATCACAATAATAAAATTTAGCCTTTTTTCTTTGCTGGTATGGGAGAGAAACTGTATCAGGGACTCATTGTGTTTCCATAGAGGAGACTCCATCCATTAGTGATCAGAATTCAGCTCTTTCCTAATCACATTACACCAGCACTTTGTATGAGGAATGTGTTGTGTGATAAAAGAAATTTGGCACTGTAAATTGTCTCTTCTGGGAAGACATTTATCACTCCACCCTAGTATTATTTCCCAGTCCAGTGGGTATATGTTCTGTGCACATCAAAAAGTTAATATTAGTTTGACAAAGAATAACAGCGGCATGTAATTTTCTGTCTGGAGAAGTGTGCTGTGGTTTGATGTACGGTACCAGCGCAGCCGGCAGTACTGAGGTAGGAATCCCTGTAAGGTTGCTGCTACAATCTTATTCCTGCCAACCCTGGAGGACTGTGGTTACGGTTCTATATTAAGAACGTTTAGTTCCAAACCTAAAATTGCATTGTAACTTGTCTGCCAATACTTTAAAGGGGAATAAAAAATTGCAATATACTGGCTCAGCAGATTGTTTATTAGTTCTTTCAGTCTGGCCTACAGATACTATATATTAAGACACATTCTGATACAGATACTGTATATTAAGACACATTCTAATTGTCCAGACACAGCAGATTTTTTAGGATTTATGCACAACAAGTCTGCAACAATTTATAGTGCAATCCATCATCCACACGTGCAGGAAAAAATCTGCATGAAAATCCCAGCATGGCAGGTAGGTACTCTGGAAAATCTTTGACAAAATCCACATGTAACACATGCAGATTTTGCTGTAGATCCACTGCTGCAGATATCATGTCTGGACTAGAGATGTCGCGAATTGTTCGCCCGCGAACAGTTCCCGGCGAACTTAGCATGTTCGCGTTCACATCGCCGGGCGAACATATGTGAAGTTCGATCCGCCCCCTATACTTTAACATTGCAGTAAACTTTGACCCTGTGAGTCAGAGTCAGCAGACACATTACAGCCAATCAGCAGCAGTCCCTCCCTTCCAGACCCTCCTACCTCTTGCACGGGCGCCATTTTAGCCTCATTCAGCATGCTGCAGGCTTAGGAAGTGGAGGGTCAGAGAAGCTGCTTCTGCTGTATAGGGAAAGCGATAGCTAGGTTGCTGCTAGGTGGTGTATTCAGGGTCCAGTTTACTCCTAAAGCACTAATGTAACATCTGCTTTAAGGACAGCACCCAAAAAGCCCTTTTTAGGGCTCAAATATCAGTCCTGGTTGGGAGGGAACCGCTGGTTAAAAGGGGTACTCCAGAATCAAACTTAAGTTCCTTCAAGCAACTAACTACTACAGTATTCAAAGGGCTGAAATATATCAGTCCGTTAGTCTTGCAACAGCTGGAGGCACCCTGGCTGGGAGGGAACCACAGGTTAAAAGGGGTACTCCAGAATCAAACTTAAGTTCCTTCAAGCAACTAACTACTACAGTATTCAAAGGGCTGAAAGATATCAGTCCTTGTGTTTTGCAACAGCTGTAGGTACCCTGGTTGGGGACCACTGCTTAAAAGGGGAACTCCGCTGGCAAGCATTTTTTCTTTAAAGCAACTAACTACTACAGTATTCACAGGGCTGAAATATATCAGTCTGTGTGTTTTGCAACAGCTGGAGGCGCCCTGGTTGGGGACCACTGCATAAAAGGGGGACTCCGCTGGCAAGTTTTTTTGCTCATTGTCACACTAGTGCAAATCACATTAGGTGTGACAGTTGTGCAAATAAAAAGAAAAAAAAAACTTTTTTGGCTGTTAAATAAAATCAGCTGTCAGCGCTGGGGCCTTGTGTTCAAATCCCACTATGTGCTGCATCAAGGAGGGCTCTAACTATGTGCTGCCTAATAAGGGGGAATCTTATGTGCTGCCTAAAGGGGGAATCTAACTATGTGATGCCTAAAGGGGGGATCTAACTATGTGCTGCCTAAAGGGGAGCTCTAACTATGGGCTGCCTAACATGGGGGAATCTATGTGCTGCCTAAAGGGGGAATCTAACTATGTGATGCCTAAAGGGGGGATCTAACTATGTGCTGCCTAAAGGGAGGCTCTAACTATGTGCTGCCTAATATGGGGGAATCTATGTGCTGTCTAAAGGGGGGAATCTAACTATGTGATGCCTAAAGGGGGGCTCTATGTGCTGCCTAAAGGGGGCTAAAGCACGTTATTCCAAACCATTTAGGAATAATAGGTGATTTATGCCCTTTATGGATTAAAACCAGACTCTGCATCAACTATGTAATTTTCAATGGGAGTTTTGCCATGGATCCCCCTCCAACATGCCACAGTCCAAGTGTTAGTCCCCTTGAAACAACTTTTAAATCACTATTGTGGCCAGAAAGAGTCCCTCTGGGTTTTAAAATTCGCCTGGCCATTGAAGTCAATGGCGGTTCGCCCGATTTACAAACTTTTGCGGACGTTCGCGTTTCGCAAACCGAAAATGTTATGTTCGCGACATCACCAGTCTGGACCCAGGCTTAGAGTTCATGACAAGGTGATATAATATATCAACTCCCTGCTTGGGAAACACTGACATAGACAGTGATTTACAGCTCCCAGCAGATCTTTCTTACTTTTATATGTGCGGACTTGCTTTATCTCTATTACTTATCTACTTATTTTTCTTTAATCCTCACTTTTTCCTATTTTTGGATGACATTTTGGGCCTTTAGAACCAATTACCAGGTTTCCATAGAGTTCTGGTCTCAACATACAATGGTTTCAACATACAATGGTTGTCCTGGAACCAATTAATATTTTAACTTGAGGGACCACTGTGTGTATATATATATATATATATATATATATATATATATAGCAACAGAAGAATGCAGTGGTGAAACATGAATATGCAGTTAAAACATGGAGAGCTATACAGCTATGGTTTAATAGATGCAAGTGTGAAACTATGAAATAGTGAGGCACTTAGCTCGCAAATTTGTCTCCACCGGCGGTCAAATAGCTTGGACCGTCCCACCGCGATAAGGTGGCCTCATTGGGACGGACCCTACACTGTGAATATGCCTCTGTGTGAACAGTTCAGTAAGCATGGCAGGGTCTGGAACATCCAAGACACCTTATATACACACCTGATAGAGGTGGGTGGGGTGCAAGGCCAACATGGAGGTAGCCACTCCCCCGTATGTGCAATACAGACAAAGAATAAGTCAGCCAGCACTTTAGTTGATACCAAACTATTATATGGACCTGGCCTGCAGGTGCACGCTACTAGGCTAGATATAACACGAAAACTGAATAGAGAGGAAAATAAAGGCACTCACCTGTGTATAAATCATCTATCTTTATTGCTTAAACTATGTAGATGTCAGGATTCGGCAGGCTGATGGTGGATCCTCTGTGTCAGAGAGGGATTGGCGTGGACCGTACCGGTGGACCGGTTCTAAGTTGCTACTGGTTTTCACCAGAGCCCACCGCAAAGCGGGATGGTCTTGCTGCAGCGTTAGCAACCAGGTCGTGTCCACCGGTAGCGGCTCAACCTCACTGACTGCTGAGACAGGCGCGGTACAAAAGGACAAGACAGTGGCGAGGTCAGACGTATCAGAAGGTCGGGGCAGGCGGCAAGGTTCGTAGTCAAGGGCAACGGCAGAAGGTCTGGTAAAACTGGTAAGGGCACTCACAAAACGCTTTCACTAGGCACTGAGGCAACAAGATCCGGCAAGGACAGGAAGGGGAAGTGGGTTTATATACAGGTGGAGCAGAGAAGCTAATAGACACTGATTGGGCCAGGCACCAATTAGTGGTGCACTGGCCCTTTAAATCTTAGAGAGACGGCGCGCGCGCGCCCTAGAGAGCGGAGCTGGGCGCGCCAGGATGTGACAGCAGGGGAACGGGACAGGTGAGTAGATTGGGATGCGACCCGCGGGCGGGCGTCCCGCTACGCGGATCGCATCCCCGCTGGCAGTGACAGTCTGACCGGGGCACTGCAGAGAGGAGAGCGCTCCGGGGAGGAGCAGGGACCCGGAGCGCTCGGCGTAACAGTAGATGAGACATGTAGATTGAGATTAAGGAGGATGGCAATGATCGCTTTGCAGTTACGTGCGTAATGTGGGCTGTTTAGTGTCACTACTCAGCACCATCATATTCTGGTGTTGTGGGTGACATCAGCAAACTCCAACAGCAACTGGGAAGGCAAAAGTAGGTCACAAGATGAGGGAAAATGTGGCAGAAACGGAACAAGAAGAACAGGAAGAGAAAGGGAAATTCCAACACTTTAAAACATATTTCCTATCCAAAAAGTCATATTATGGGGGATCAGATCTCTGGGACCCCCCATGATCTGCAGAATAGGGCCCCGTCTTTCCCTGTGCATACGATGGCATTTCCGGATGCATTTCGTGCATTCTGTATGGGAACACCAGGGATGCACTAGCACTGTAGTTGGGTACATCCAGTACTCTCGAAGACTGAAACACTGTTCCATGCACAGGGAATGATAAACACAGGGATCCCCCCCCCCCCCCCCCCCGTACAATCAGACACTTATCCACTATTCTGCTTAAGTTTTAAAGTAGTGTAGTCCCTTTTTTTATATATATATAAATGTATTTTAAATGAATAAAAATGCAATAAAACGATCATATCAATGTATATTACCCTGCACCCTCCCACCCGTCAGAGGCAAAAAAAAAAAAAAAAGAAAAGGGTAGTACCTCTTTAATTCATTATGGTCGTTGAGACCAAGCCCTCCTAGTGCTTCTGTGTGGGTGATCGTTGACCTCTTTCAGTCTCGGCTGAATGTACATCTCTCCATCACAGGGCATGTTTTAGTAGTTTAAGCAATTAAGCAATAAAGCTAGAAGATCTTACGCACAGGTGAGTGCCGCTATTTTTCTCTCTACCCTGTCTTTGTATTATTTTTGACAGAGCACCACCTTGTTTACAGCTTCTTGTGTTCCTTGTCTTTCGATCATAGTTTAGTGGTTAATTTTTGTATGCAGTGTCTGCTCTGGTCAGTTTGTGCATGCTGCACTCTGGTCACTCTAGTGTTAATGATTCCAGCCATGGAGGATCTAGGTGGGGTTATCTCAGGCCTCCATTTTAAGATGAACAGTTTCCTGGAAAGTGGATTGGTCGTCGTGGGCCAGTTGAATGGCCCCCAAGGTCTCCCGATCTGTCCCCTTAGACTTTTATCTTTGGGGTCATCTGAAGGCAATTGTCTATGCTGTGAAGATACGAGATGTGCAGCACTTGAAACTACGGATACTGGAAGCCTGTGCTAGCATTTCTCCTGCGGTGTTGCTAGCAGTGTGTGAAGAGTGGGAGAAGAGGGTTGCATTGACAATCCAACACAATGGGCGGCACATTGAACACATTTCATAGGTGGTCAGAAACTTGTAAATAATTCATGAAAGAATAAAGTTATGTTAACACCAAGCACATCATTGTTTTTCTTGTGAAATTCCCAATAAGTTTGATGTGTCACATGACCCACTTCCTATTGAAAAAACTAAAGTTGGATTCAAAATGGCCGACTTCAAAATGGCCACCATGGTCACCACCCATCTTGAAAAGTTTCCCTCCTCACATATACTAATGTGCCACAAACAGGAAATTAATATCACCAAGCATTCCCATTTTATTAAGGTGTATCCATACAAATGGCCCACCCTGTAGTATTTGTATCCTTGAGGCATATAGTGTCTGTCTTCAGTCTACACTTGTTCATCCCCTGCATCCCTGGATATATCTTGCTGTATATAATTCCTATATTACCTGTCTTGTTCCTATTTCATGTCTGCCATTTATCTTGTGTTGGTTCTTTGTAATCTTTACACTATATTTCTGTTACATTGTTTCCTGTTGCCTAATGTCTGTTTTGTGCTACTTTGTATTCCTGTTGTATTCTTTATTCTGGTTATTGACTTTGTCCCGACCTGTACAGTACTTGTTTATTATGTTGACTATGACGCCCCCTGCACTGTTGTTAGGAAGGGACCAGCATCCAGTTAGCTGCCAATAGGGTGGTTGAGTAAGAAGGAAGGGAAAGAGGTTCCGGGTCAGTTTAGAGCTCACTCTTTCCTGCCCTACGTGACAGAAAGTGAAATATAATTGAAACTTTATGACATACAGTATTGCCACCCAGTTTTCTCTGTGCCTAGTGTATTTTACTTTTTTCTAAGCGGTTTGAGCATACTGCATAAAATTTCCCAGATACATGAAGCAAATGGATAATGGACAACCACACAAGAAGATTTTGTGGTGTCCCGGCACCATATTCCATACTGTGCCTTGTTTATTAGTCCCCAAAGTCAGAGTCCCTAGGACTGTCAGGGTTCGCTTCCCTAATTAACCCCTAGTCACCCCTTAGTAACTTGATATTTATGGATATTATCTATGTAAATAAGTATATGATGTTACTCACTTGTTTTAGCGTTGCAGGACCTGCGGGTCATGTGACACGGTTCAGAACTCTATGGTATGTTGAAGGACCTTAGGTGGTTCTTGAGTCACGTGTTATCCCCTATTGCCGTGTAACGGTGAGTGACAGTTGTTTCGGACCAATCCAAAATGGCCTGCCCATATAAGGGAGCTGCGGCCATTGATCGCTCTCTTGTTCCTGTGCTGCCAAGCTAGCAGCATCTCTTGGGTTGCTGACACTGAATGAGGTAGGACCTCTGCAACTTTCAAGTACGTTTACTGGGCCAAAGCCTTGTGGCCTCGGCCTACATCACAGCGGTTATGAATATCTAATTCCCAGCTACTCTCCGCAAGATCACTGGACCTAAATGCACGCCTAAATCCAGCGGATCTGTGCAACGGAATCTCCCTAAAGCTGAATTGAGCTTATCTGATCTCAACCAACAGTCAATCGCTGCTCAAATACAAATAGACTTTGTTCATGGACTGTTATTGCTATTGTCTTCTTCAGAAAATCTTCAGTAAAAGTTCCTGCAAGTTTCAGTTGACAGTGGTTGGGGCAATTCATTTATTACGCATTCACCTGTGTCACGATGACGGCTGGCAGGAGGTGGATCCTCTGTGCCAGAGAGGGATTGGCGTGGACCGTGCTAGTGGACCGGTTCTAAGTCACTACTGATATTCACCAGAGCCCGCCGCAAAGCGGGATGGTCTTGCTGCGGCGGTAGTGACCAGGTCGTATCCACTAGCAATGGCTCAACCTCTCTGACTGCTGAAGATAGGCGCGGTACAAGGGAGTAGACAGAAGCAAGGTCGGACGTAGCAGAAGGACGGGGCAGGCAGCAAGGATCGTAGTCAGGGGCAACGGCAGGAGGTCTGGAACACAGGCTAGGAACACACAAGGGAACGCTTTCACTGGCACAATGGCAACAAGATCCGGCGAGGGAGTGCAGGGGAAGTGAGGTATACATAGGGAGTGCACAGGTGAACACACTGATTAGAACCACTGCGCCAATCAGCGGCGCAGTGGCCCTTTAAATCGCAGAGACCCGGCGCGCGCGCGCCCTAGGGAGCGGGGCCGCGCGTGCCGGGACAGGACCGACGGAGAGCGAGTCAGGTACGGGAGCCGGGGTGCGCATCGCGAGCGGGCGCCACCCGCATCGCGAATCGCATCCCGGCTGGAGGCGGTATCGCAGCGCACCCGGTCAGTGGATCTGACCGGGGCGCTGCGGGAGCGAGAGTGTAGCGAGCGCTCCGGGGAGGAGCGGGGACCCGGAGCGCTCGGCGTAACAGTACCCCCCCCTTGGGTCTCCCCCTCTTCTTGGAGCCTGAGAACCTGAGGACCAGACTTTTATCTAGGATATTGTCCTCAGGTTCCCAGGATCTCTCTTCAGGACCACAGCCCTCCCAGTCAACCAAAAAGAAGGTTTTTCCTCTGACCTTTTTGGAGGCCAGTATCTCCTTTACAGGAAAGATGTCTGAAGAACCGGAGACAGGAGTGGGAGAGATAAGTTTAGGAGAGAAACGGTTGATGATGAGTGGTTTAAGAAGAGAAACGTGAAAGGCATTAGGAATACGAAGAGAAGGAGGGAGAAGAAGTTTATAAGAGACAGGATTAATCTGGCACAAAATTTTGAAAGGACCAAGATAGCGTGGTCCCAATTTGTAGCTGGGAACACGGAAGCGGACATATTTAGCGGAGAGCCATACCTTGTCTCCGGGAGAAAAAATGGGGGGAGCTCTTCTTTTCTTATCAGCAAACTTCTTCATGCGTGATGAAGCCTGTAAGAGAGAATTTTGGGTCTCTTTCCATATGGTGGAAAGATCACGAGTTATTTCATCCACAGCGGGCAAACCAGAGGGCAAGGGAGTAGGGAGGGGGGGAAGAGGGTGACGGCCGTACACCACGAAAAATGGGGATTTGGAAGAAGATTCAGAAACTCTGAAGTTATACGAGAATTCGGCCCATGGTAGAAGATCTGCCCAGTCATCCTGGCGGGAGGAAACAAAATGCCGTAAATAATCACCCAGGACCTGGTTAATTCTTTCTACTTGCCCATTGGATTGAGGATGATAAGCAGAAGAAAAGTTTAATTTAATCTTGAGTTGTTTACAGAGAGCCCTCCAGAATTTAGACACGAATTGGACGCCTCTATCCGAGACGATCTGCGTGGGCAACCCGTGAAGACGAAAAATGTGTACAAAAAATTGTTTTGCCAACTGAGGCGCAGAAGGAAGACCAGGAAGAGGGATGAAATGTGCCATCTTGGAGAATCGATCAACGACCACCCAAACAACAGTGTTGCCACGGGATGAGGGTAAGTCTGTAATAAAGTCCATACCAATCAGAGACCAAGGCTGTTCGGGAACAGGCAGAGGATGAAGAAGACCAGCGGGCTTCTGGCGAGGAGTCTTATCCCGGGCACAGACAGTGCAGGCCCGCACAAAATCAACAACATCCGTCTCCAGAGTCGGCCACCAATAGAAACGAGAGATGAGTTACACGGATTTCTTGATGCCCGCATGGCCTGCGAGATGGGAGGAGTGACCCCATTTGAGGATTCCGAGGCGTTGGCGTGAAGTGACGAAGGTCTTCCCTGGAGGAGTTTGCCTGATGGAGGCTGGAGAAGTGGAGATCAGGCAGTCAGGAGGAATGATGTGTTGCGGAGAGAGCTCTACTTCCGAGGCATCCGAGGAACGAGAGAGAGCATCGGCCCTGATGTTCTTATCGGCAGGCCGAAAGTGAATTTCAAAATTAAATCGGGCAAAGAACAGAGACCACCTGGCCTGGCGAGGATTCAGCCGTTGGGCAGACTGGAGATAGGAGAGATTTTTGTGATCGGTGTAAATAATAACTGGAAATCTTGATCCCTCCAGCAGATGCCTCCATTCCTCAAGTGCTAATTTAATGGCTAGTAGCTCTCGATCCCCGATGGAGTAGTTCCTCTCCGCCGGAGAGAAGGTCCTAGAAAAAAAACCACAAGTAACAGCATGCCCGGAAGAATTTTTTTGTAGAAGGACCGCTCCCGCTCCTACTGAGGAGGCATCTACCTCCAATAGGAAGGGTTTAGATGGGTCAGGTCTGGAGAGCACGGGAGCAGAAGAAAAGGCAGACTTGAGCCGTTTAAAGGCGTCTTCCGCTTGAGGAGGCCATGACTTAGGATTGGCATTCTTCTTGGTTAAAGCCACGATAGGAGCCACAATGGTGGAAAAATGTGGAATAAATTGTCTGTAATAATTGGCGAACCCCAAAAAACGTTGGATAGCACGGAGTCCGGAGGGGCGTGGCCAATCTAAGACGGCAGAGAGTTTGTCTGGATCCATTTGTAGTCCCTGGCCAGAGACCAAGTATCCTAGGAAAGGAAGAGATTGACATTCAAACAGACATTTCTCCATCTTGGCATAAAGATGATTGTCACGAAGTCTCTGAAGAACCATGCGGACATGCTGGCGGTGTTCTTCTAGGTTGGCAGAAAAAATCAGGATATCGTCCAGATACACAACAACACAGGAATATAAGAGATCACGAAAAATTTCATTAACAAAGTCTTGGAAGACGGCAGGGGCGTTGCACAGGCCAAAGGGCATGACCAGATACTCAAAGTGTCCATCTCTAGTGTTAAATGCCGTTTTCCATTCATCCCCCTCTCTGATGCGGATGAGATTATAAGCACCTCTTAAGTCCAGTTTGGTAAAGATGTGGGCACCTTGGAGTCGATCAAAGAGTTCAGAGATAAGAGGTAGAGGGTAGCGGTTCTTTACCGTGATTTTGTTAAGACCGCGGTAGTCAATGCAAGGACGTAGGGAGCCATCTTTTTTGGACACAAAGAAAAATCCGACTCCGGCAGGAGAGGAGGATTTGCGGATAAAGCCCTTTTTTAAATTTTCCTGGATGTACTCAGACATAGCAAGAGTCTCTGGGGCGGACAGAGGATAAATTCTGCCCCGGGGTGGAGTAGTGCCCGGGAGGAGGTCAATAGGACAGTCATAAGGCCTGTGAGGAGGAAGAGTCTCAGCTTGTTTTTTGCAAAACACATCAGCAAAGTCCATATAGGCCTTAGGGAGACCGGTTACAGGGGGAACCACAGGGACACGGCAGGGAGTACTGGTAACCGGTTTAAGGCAGTCCTTGAAACAAGAGGGACCCCAACTCTTGATCTCCCCTGTGGACCAATCCAGGGTTGGGGAATGGTGTTGAAGCCAGGGTAGTCCAAGGAGAATTTCGGAAGTGCAATTGGAGAGGACCAAAAACTCAATTTTTTCATGGTGAGGTCCGATGCACATTAGGAGGGGTTCCGTGCGGTAACGCACGGCACAGTCCAATCTTTCATTGTTAACGCAATTGATGTAGAGAGGTCTGGCGAGACTGGTCACTGGGATGTTGAACCTGTTGATGAGAGAGGCCAAAATAAAGTTTCCTGCAGATCCGGAGTCCAAGAAGGCCTTAGTGGAGAAGGAGAAGGTAGAGGCAGATATCCGCACAGGCACAGTAAGACGTGGAGAAGCAGAGTTGACATCAAGGACTGTTTCACCTTTGTGCGGAGTCAGCGTACGTCTTTCCAGGCGGGGAGGACGGATAGGACAATCCTTCAGGAAGTGTTCGGTACCGGCACAGTACAGGCAGAGATTCTCCATGCGGCGTCGTGTCCTCTCTTGAGGTGTCAGGCGAGACCGGTCAACTTGCATAGCCTCCACGGCGGGAGGCACAGGAACGGATTGCAGAGGACCAGAGGAGAGAGGAGCCGGGGAGAAAAAACGCCTCGTGCGAACAAAGTCCATATCCTGGCGGAGCTCCTGACGCCTTTCGGAAAAACGCATGTCAATGCGAGTGGCTAGATGAATGAGTTCATGTAGGTTAGCAGGAATTTCTCGTGCGGCCAGAACATCTTTAATGTTGCTGGATAGGCCTTTTTTAAAGGTCGCGCAGAGGGCCTCATTATTCCAGGAAAGTTCTGAAGCAAGAGTACGGAATTGCACGGCGTACTCGCCAACGGAAGAATTACCCTGGACCAGGTTCAGCAGGGCAGTCTCAGCAGAAGAGGCTCGGGCAGGTTCCTCAAAGACACTTCGAATTTCCGAGAAGAAGGAGTGTACAGAGGCAGTGATGGGGTCATTGCGGTCCCAGAGCGGTGTGGCCCATGACAGAGCTTTTCCAGACAGAAGGCTGACTACGAAAGCCACCTTAGACCTTTCAGTAGGAAACTGGTCCGACATCATCTCCAAGTGCAGGGAACATTGTGAAAGAAAGCCACGGCAAAACTTAGAGTCCCCATCAAATTTATCCGGCAAGGATAGTCGTAGGCCTGAGGCGGCCACTCGCTGCGGAGGAGGAGTTGGCCGGATCTACTGTCACGATGCCGGCTGGCAGGAGGTGGATCCTCTGTGCCAGAGAGGGATTGGCGTGGACCGTGCTAGTGGACCGGTTCTAAGTCACTACTGGTATTCACCAGAGCCCGCCGCAAAGCGGGATGGTCTTGCTGCGGCGGTAGTGACCAGGTCGTATCCACTAGCAACGGCTCAACCTCTCTGACTGCTGAAGATAGGCGCGGTACAAGGGAGTAGACAGAAGCAAGGTCGGACGTAGCAGAAGGTCGGGGCAGGCAGCAAGGATCGTAGTCAGGGGCAACGGCAGGAGGTCTGGAACACAGGCTAGGAACACACAAGGGAACGCTTTCACTGGCACAATGGCAACAAGATCCGGCGAGGGAGTGCAGGGGAAGTGAGGTATACATAGGGAGTGCACAGGTGAACACACTGATTAGAACCACTGCGCCAATCAGCGGCGCAGTGGCCCTTTAAATCGCAGAGACCCGGTGCGCGCGCGCCCTAGGGAGCGGGGCCGCGCGCGCCGGGACAGGACCGACGGAGAGCGAGTCAGGTACGGGAGCCGGGGTGCGCATCGCGAGCGGGCGCCACCCGCATCGCGAATCGCATCCCGGCTGGAGGCGGTATCGCAGCGCACCCGGTCAGTGGATCTGACCGGGGCGCTGCGGGAGCGAGAGTGTAGCGAGCGCTCCGGGGAGGAGCGGGGACCCGGAGCGCTCGGCGTAACAACCTGTCATTATTGGGAAGGGTGGCGATAGGCCCTAGCAACATTAAAGTATTTAACCCTCACCCTGGCGTCACGAGTGACAAGGGTTAACAGTGCCCTTTATAAGTCAAGAGAAGCAACACCCTAACTACCAAGCTAGCAGCATCTCTTGGGTTGCTGACACTGAATGAGGTAGGACCTCTGCAACTTTCAAGTACGTTTACTGGGCCAAAGCCTTGTGGCCTTGGCCTACATCACAGCGGTTATAAATATCTAATTCCCAGCTACTCTCCGCAAGATCACTGGACCTAAATGCACGCCTAAATCCAGCGGATCTGTGCAACGGAATCTCCCTAAAGCTGAATTGAGCTTATCTGATCTCAACCAACAGTCAATCGCTGCTCAAATACAAATAGACTTTGTTCATGGACTGTTATTGCTATTGTCTTCTTCAGAAAATCTTCAGTAAAAGTTCCTGCAAGTTTCAGTTGACAGTGGTTGGGGCAATTCATTTATTACGCATTCACCTGTCATTATTGGGAAGGGTGGCGATAGGCCCTAGCAACATTACAGTATTTAACCCTCACCCTGGCGTCACGAGTGACAAGGGTTAACAGCGCCCTTTATAAGTCAAGAGAAGCAACACCCTAACTACCCTATACCCCTACCAAGGTACCACACTTTCTACATTGGTCCTTTCAGCTGCTGCAATAATTAATAAGGGTGTAAAAAATATGAGCTAATATCTACAGACAAGCCAAAACAGAACATTGGAGGAGTCCTTTTTAAAGGGGTACTCCAGTCCAGCACTTTCATAGATGGAATGTGTCCCGACCCCACTGCTCCATGAAGGGTAGAAATGGGGCCCTGTTATGGAGATCACAGGGGTGTCAGCAGTCGAACCACTAATGGATAGAAGATAAGTTTTAAATTACTGGAGTACCCCTTAAAGCTGATGTTGGTAGAGTTTTTGTATTCATCAACTTATATTCTGCTCATGAAATATAAAATGTTTATGCTTTTCTGCCATGATATGTAACCTAGTTAGAAATCTCATATCTGATTTTGATTTTGGTATCACACCCCTCTTATTCTGTGCATGGTGGAAATAGAGCCCACAGAGACTCTGTCATACATACCAGATTATGAATAATAACAGTCACAGAGCCAACAAGTCCAGCTGCAGAGTGGGAAAGCTAATGGAGCAGGAATATATTACTTTTACATTTCTTATAAAGTTTTAAGTTTTAGTAATGTACTGTAGGACATGTGTATTGCAGTATTTATAGGTAGAACATGCTTAGTGAGTATTTAAAGGGTTACTCCCAACTCCCTGTCACCTGCTCTGTTTTGCAGCAGGCTCAGCTCTCCTTCCCTTCGGCACCTCAATGAGTGGGAGCTCTGCTGAGTACAAGCTAGTTGAGCTCTTTTTCCCTCACATATGCATACACTCGCTGACATACACAAACTCTCACATACAAAGACACAGTAACATACAGACTAATACACTGCAGTCGTCATCCTGCTTGTTTCCACTCTGGTGCTTAAATCACCCAGGTCCTTTTACCACTAGGTATATGAACAGAGGCTGCAGAGGACAGATGTGTGTATATATGTGTTGACAGTGTCACCACTTCATAAGCAGAGCTGGTGGCCGGTAACCTTGACAAACAGCAGACAACAACTGTTGGAGAAGAAGGCAGATATCTAGGAAATACTTCAAATAAGGTAAATAAATTTATTAGCAAAAATGCTTATATTTTCAAGAACTTAAAGGAGAAATTGGATTTTTCAGTTGGGACTAACACATTAATGTTATGTTCACACCTCGGAATACCTGCATGGGAGATCTCCGCACCAACATTCCGCAGACTGGGTGCTCTAGGACTGCACAGGAATCTCTTAGACCGCAATGTATTCCGTGTGGAGTCCGCAGAAATAACGGACAGGTTTATTCTTTCTGAGGACACGGAAATCGGATTTTCTGTGCCAGAAACATCTGGTGCGGAAATTCTGCCACGTGCACAATGCAGCAAAATCCCATTGAATTCAACTGAAATCTGCTGCAGGGGAATCTCCATGAAGAATTTCAATGTAGTGATAACATTATGAAAAAGACACAGTTTATAGTGCAGTGTTATAAATATTAAACAAATTAAAACTGATATATTTAAGAAAATAAAAGTGGGGTTTTTGGCTTTCTTAGGACAATATCTGTGTGCACAATTCATAGGCAAGTAAATGAAAAACAAATATTCCAATTTCACTTGTTTATTTTCATCTGTTAAATTAAGAATAATAAACACAAAATTTACAAATAAACTTTTGTGTCATTTCAAATATAGCCCCCCTTTTCAATAACAGTCAGAAGCCTTCCATTGACGTAGTCTGCCAGTAACTTGACCTGTAGAAGATGAACTTTTTTGTGCAGCAGTAACCACAGTCTCCCAGACACTTTTCAGAGTGTACTATTTAGGGTGTAATATTTTCTCCCACTTTAAATCGTCTGTTTGACAAGGGCCCATAAGTTCTCAATAGGGTGTGGGTCAGGTGAGTAAGGGGGCCATATCATTATTTCTTCATCTTTAAGGCCATTGCAGTGGAGTACTTCGATTCATGCGATGGAGTATTGTCCTGCATAGAAAGCATGGTCTTCCTGAAGGATGTAGACTTTTTCCGGTAGCACTGCTTGAAGAAAGTGTCTTCTAAAAATTGGCTGTAGGTTTGGGAACTAATTTTGAGTCCATTTTCAATTCGAAAAGGTCCAACTAGCTCTCCTTTGATAAAATCAGCCCATAACAGTACTCCTGCTTCACCTTGCCGCCATGTGAGTCAAAGTAAAGCTTAATGCCTATGCCGTATGCTATCCAGCCACTGGCTCATCTATCTGGAATGTCAGAAGTCACTCTAATCTCATCAGTCTATAAAGCGTTTGAAAATATGTCTTCAGATATTGCTTGGCCCGGTCTTTACAGTTAAACTTCTGCGTCTTGTTCAGTGGTGGTTAGGTTTCAGTTTTCCTCACCTCAGCAATATCTCTGGACACTGAACACTTTGCACTTTTGGCCACTTCAGGTAGGTTGCAGTTCTGGAAAACGACAGTACAGGAGGCAGCTTCACATTTGATTCTTATCAAATCTTTGGCAGTTAATATGTGTCTTTTTTTCTCAACACATCCTGCATCCCTCCCCTATTTTTGACTTTTCAGTGTCCCCGCCCTTGCCCAATCTTTCATTTAACAAACATTTTCATATTGGAATTTTAATTGGAATGTAATTGGAATCTGTGACAATTAGGCAATGTGTTTTCTAAACTTACCAAAAACTTTTTTTGATAATCTTTTTCACCACAAATAAAAGTGCCACACTTTACACAGATTTTGCCCTGTTTGCCCTGTTTTCAATGTAGCTGCCTGATGCACTGATATAATGCTGTAGAAATTAAATGCTTAACTACACACTAATTAAATGCTTAACTACACACTACTACACACTATCCCTCCACACAGATGCTCTCCTGACCCTCATAGAAGTAATGCAGCTGGCAATATGTACTGAATTAATATTGTAGAATTGGAGTGCTTCTCTCTGTTCTACACAATGTCCCTCACACAGATCTTGTCCTTGTGGCTGCTCTCCCTAAAATGCTGCAGCTGAAGCTGTGTACATAGACTTTTCGGGTGCCTATTACCTACCCCTATACTCCTAATTGGCTGGGAGCTGTATTCAAGGCATTACTGGCTAACCTGGGGTCATGTGATAATTTCTCCTTCTTGCAAGGTATTCTGGGCTACCCTGATTTCATATCTATTTTCCCCCATCCTTATGAAATTCTCACATGGCACCGAAGCCATGTTATTCTCCCTCCATCTCCTAGTCTCAAATAGTGGCCATGCCATGTTACCAGCTGTGGCTGAAGTGAATCTGTTAATGTTCTCATTCTTGACAAAGACCAAATTTAATCCTCCAAACTGCTTTGATCCTGAAATGTCTTTTTACTCACAGAATTGCAAAATGGTGAATATAACTTTGGGAAAGTATTCCATATCAACAGAAACAAAAGTGATAAACCATTTCTCTAAGGGCAGGTTCACATCCATACCATACTCCAATGAATGTACCAAAACAAGGCCGATTCGGTTCAATATTGCATACGTTTTTGTGGCATACCTTTTAATTTGTGGTATACTTTTATAACCATTTGCATACGTTTTAAACATATGCTTATAAGTTAGTATGTAAAAAATGTAAAATGTTATAAAAAAAATATGTATATAACATCATACCACACCATATGTCACTGATATACTTTTATGGGGGGAAAAACAATTACCAAGACATACAATTTTTTTGTTGTATAGAAAAGTACCCCATGCTGAACTATTCTATCCCACAAACAAAAAGTACGCAAACATATACAGTAGGGATCAAAAACAGGTCTAAACTGACAAACTTTTGGTAACTTTTGTACAATGGACGTCTATTACTATACCACAGCATATGTTTAGGTACCGTTTAAAGGGTTACTCGGGTGGAAAACATTTGGTGCCAGAAAGTTATACAGATTTATAAATTACTTCTATTCAAAAATCTTAATTCTTCCAGTACTTATCAGCTGCTGTATACTAAAGAGGAAGTTGTATTTCTTTCTTTAGTTCTTTTCTGTCTGACCACAGTGCTCTCTGCTGACAACTCTTTCCATATCTGTCATGGACAGAGGTGTCAGCAGAAAGCACTGTGGTCAGACAAAAATAAATTCAAAAAGCAAAGAGCTTCCTGTGGAGTATACAGCAGTGGATAAATCCTGTAAGGATTAAGATTTTTAAATAGAAGTAATTTACAAATCTGTTTAACTTTCTGCCACCAGTTGATTGGTTGATTAAAAAATAAATTGTTTTCCACTGGAGTACAGCTTTAAATGTATTTCATGGTGCACTGCTGGGGTATACATGTGAACAAGCCCTAAGACATTTAATAGTAATGTTAGGGTGCATTCACACCACATTTAGCTAATACGGTCACCGGGTCAAATGGGGATACGGTAGATCCGGTTTTGATAGTTTCCTGCCGGATACGGTGGCCATATTAGCTAAACGTGGTGTGAATGCCCCCTAAGTAATAGGAATATTAGTTGTGTGAGAATTAAAAACAGAAGCCAATATTTCTTGATTGCTGGTAAAGAGTGGCCTCTAGTGGTAAAAATTGATTAATACAAGCAGCAATTCTTTTTGGCGTTCTGTAGGATTACAGTGTTTGCTGTGCTCATGTGAATAAGCCCATTAAGTAAAACTTGTACAGCTGGTACAGGGGAAGAATGCATCCGATATAATCAATTTGATTCCAGAACAAGCTCTTGGGACATCCCATTCTAAATCCATAGGGAATATTATGGAGTTGTCCCGTACCCCCCCCACACTCTTTGGCAGTTATATCAGCCTTCTCTATTTACAATCTTGGAGGTGTCTATGGGATTTTTTGAACATTTGTCAAGAAGAGCATTTGGGAGGTCAGACACTAATCCTGGATGAGAGGGCCTGACTCACAATCATTATTCTTGTTCATTCCAAAGGCTTTGGAAGGAGTTGCGGACAGCACTCATGCAGCCACATAAGTTCTTCCGTAAGTTTTTCCGTGTCAGCAGAGAGCTTTGTGTTCCAAAAAGAAAATAATTTCCTCTGTAGTATTCAGCAGCAAGTACTTGAAGGATTAAGATTTTTAATAGAAGTAATACACAAATCTGTTTAACTTTTTGGCACCAGTTGATTAAAAAATAAAAAAGGGTTTTCCACCGGAGTACCCCTTTAATGCACTTGGGTAGAGATGAGCGAACTTTTCAAAAATTCGATTTGGCCGATTCGCCGAAATTTCCGATAAAGTTAGTTTTGATCCAAATTTTTTCGCGGCGAATCTATATTAAAAAAGGCTATTTCTAGCCTACATACACCCTCCATAGGGGTATAGAACACTTTGCCGTGTTCTAAAACGCATATGGAGTGTGCTGGGTTAGTGAAATAATACTGTTATTCAGAATAACATGCAGATCACCGGCATCGCTTTTAGAATCACTGCCACACAGCAGCACAATTACAGAGCCTGGTGGTGGCATCAGTGTAAGGAGACCATATAGTCACTGATTGACACAGCGTGGAGGTGTTGGCAGCATGAGGACACCATATAGTGACTGAATGGCACAGCGTGGAGGTGTTGGCAGCATGAGGACACCATATAGTGGCTGAATGGCACAGCGTGGAGGTGTTGGCAGCATGAGGACACCATATAGTGGCTGAATGGCACAGCGTGGAGGTGTTGGCAGCATGAGGACACCATATAGTGGCTGAATGGCACAGCGTGGAGGTGTTGGCAGCATGAGGAGACCATATAGTGGCTGATTGGCACAGCATGGAGGTGTTGGCAGCATGAGGACACCACAATTTTAGAAATTTATGAAAAAGACTTTTGGATAGCGGGTGCTACCTAAGAGAAAATTTGAAATTCCCAGACCCAGGCCCAGCAGCGCCATCATTTTTTGATTTGAAATTTAAAACAACCTTTGCGTGTCCCGGACCCAGCGTGTGGGTACGAAGGACCAAATCCAACAAGCCCCCACAGGGCTCATGTGGCCGTGAGATTTAGACGCAGCGTCTCCATTGCCCTGACCAGCCATTGTTTCCAAAACTTCTTGCCAAGGCAAACCATGTGAAGAACAGCGTGACACCACCGTGACCTGCACACATGGTATGCTGAAGGGCCACTAAGACTTGTTCGGGCAGTGGAGGCTTAAGACACAGTGGAGGATGTGAAGGCAGAGTAGCATACTGTCACAGAACCAACGGGCTGACAGAGTGTAGCAGGAAGCAGCTAGAGATGAGCGAATCGAAGTTGATGAACCCGAATTCGTTACAAATTTCATGAAAAATTTGATTCGCAACGAATACGAATATCGCCGCGATACTATCGCACAAATCGCTTCATTAAACTTAATTTTACAGCGTTCCAGGCTATTGGAGACCTAAGATGGCGGATTCACATGTGAGTACATGGGGCAGGGGATTATGGGAGGGTGGGAAACAGCGGCGGGAATGAAGGTAGGCGGGATGACCCAGAACCACATGTGAGATGCAGCCTATCAGTGTTCACTGACCCCTGTGATGTCACAGCCCCTATATAATCGGCAGCCATCTTGCCTCTCTTCATTTAATCTATGCACTCAGATGGAGAGGACGGGACTGCATGTGTGTGAATAGCTCATACCACAGCGTTACATAGTTACATAGTTACATAGTTAGTATGGTTGAAAAAAGACATACGTCCATCAAGTCCAACCAGGGGATTGAAGGGAAGGATGTAAGGGGATAAGGGAAAGGGATGTAGTTTTATAATTCTGCATAAGCATTAATGTTATTTTGTTCCAGGAATGTATCTAACCCTGCTTTAAAGCTGTTAATTGTTCCTGCTGTGACCAGTTCCTGAGGTAGACCGTTCCATAAATTCACAGTCCTCACGGTAAAGAAGGCGTGCCGCCCCTTTAGACTAAACCTTTTCTTCTCCAGACGGAGGGAGTGCCCCCTCGTCCTTTGGGGGGGGTTTAACCTGGAACAGTTTTTCTCCATATTTTTTGTATGGGCCATTTATATACTTACATACGTTTATCATATCCCCCCTTAAACGTCTCTTCTCAAGACTAAACAATTGTAACTCCTTTAATCGCTCCTCATAGCTAAGATGTTCCATGCCCCATATTAGTTTAGTCGCGCGTCTCTGCACCCTTTCCAACTCCGCAGTGTCCCTTTTATGAACAGGCGACCAAAACTGAACAGCATATTCCAGGTGAGGCCGTACCAATGCTTTATAATGCGTTACACTGCAACTGCTAGTCACATCCGCATTAGGGAAAGGCAGGAGTGCAGAGTGCTGTGCTGTAACACTGAGAAGGATCATTGATTGCTAAACCTCCTATTCACGTTATTGAGCATTGCAGCAGAGAGGGGCAGATAGCTGTCAGCTGCCTCATACAGATCTCCAAGCTGCCTGAATTTTCTGAAGCATCTTATCTCCTCATTTTTCAGCCCAATTGAGTTTTTTTTGCTCCACAAAACTCCTGCTGCTCAGAATTATGTGACAGAGTGCAATTTAGGGTTTAATCCCTGGATTTTTTTTTTTTTGTGGTGCTGCACTGTTGGGTCCTGCTGCTGTTCAGAAATAAGTCATATTAGTGTGGACTTTAGTGCCTTTTTACCATTTTTCACCTGTTGCTCTGTCTCTGTGCTAAATTCAGTGTTATACCACACATTATACACCTGCCGGTGTATTAAAGTAAAAAAAAGTTTTTCCTGCGTACAAATACTCTTTTTCAGTGGCCTTATCATTGCAAAGGGTATACATACAAGCAAATAACGTACCAAATACCACCTTTTTTCTGTCTCTGTGCTAAATTAGGTGTTATACCACATGTTATACACCTGCTAGTGTATTAAAGAAAAAAAAGTTTTTCCTGCTTACAAATACGCTTTTTCAGTGGCCTTATCATTGCAAAGGGCCTAAATACAAGCAAATAGCGTACCATATACTACCTTTTTTTCTGTCTTTGTGCTAAATTCAGTGTTATACCACACGTTATACACCTGCCGGTGTTATAAAGAAAAAAAAGGCTTTCCTGCGTACAGATACGCTTAACAGTGGCCTTATCATTGCAAAGGGCCTAAATACAAGCAAATAGCGTACCTTAACCTCTTAAGGACATAGGGCGTATGGATATGCCCTGCATTCCGAGTCCTTAAGGACGCAGGGCGTATCCATACGCCCGTGGGAATTCCGGACCCCACCGCTAGCCGGTTGGGGACCGGAGCCGGATGCCTGCAGAAATCATTCAGCAGGCATCCCGGCATATCGCCCAGGGGGGTCATTATGCCCCCCCATGTCGGCGATGGCCGCAGATCGCTGGACAATTCAGTCCAGCGATCTGCGGCGATTCCGGGTCAATCGGGTCTCCAGTGACCCGGAATTACGGGCTGATCGGGGCCGTCTCTGATGGCCCCGAACAGCCAGAGCCTGCAGGGGTGAGGTGGCACTGGTGCCACCTCATGATCGCCCTGATTCGTCGGCCGGATTACCGGCCGACCAATCAGGGCGCCTGCTGCGGGTGTCACTCCCGCACCCGCTCCGCCCCTCTTCCGGAGGACGTGAGCGGGTGCGGGCAGAAGACCCCGGGTGCTGGGGACCCCGATCCCCTGCGTTCATGTTGGGATCGGGGCCCCAGGAGCAGCGGTGGCGAGGGACTGTCCTGCGACGGAGCAGCAGCAGGAGGTGAGTGACAGCCTCCTGCTTTTTCTTAGCAACAGCTCCCAGCATGCAAAAAGGGCATGCTGGGAGCTGTAGTTATGCAACAGCAGGAGGCAGACCACCACAACTCCCAGCATTCCCTTATGGGCATGCTGGGACTTATGGTTTTGCAACAGCTGGAGGCACATTTTTTCTATGGAAAAGTGTACCTTCAGCTGTTGTATAACTACAACTCCCAGCTTGCACAAACAGCTAAAGTGCATGCTGGGAGTTGTAGTGGTGCATCTGCTGGTTGCATAACTACAACTCCCAGCATGCCCATTGGCTGTCGATGACTGCTGAGAGTTGTAGTTTTGCAACAGCTGAAGGCACACTGGTTGTGAAACTCAGTTTTTTTTTACCTAACTCAGTGTTTCACGACCGGTGTGCCTCCAGCCGTTGCAAACTACAACTCCCAGCAGTCACCTTGCACCATGCACCGTACATGCTGGGAGTTGTAGTTTTTCAACAGCTGGAGGCACACTGGTTTTGAAATACTGAGTAAGGTCACAAACTCAGTGATACATAACCAGTGTGCCTACAGCTGTTGCAAAACTAAAACTCTCAGCTTGTACAGTCTGTTAGCGCATGCTGGGAGTTGTAGTTTTGCAACAGCTGGATGTCCCCCCCCCCCCCCAATGTGAATGTACAGGGTACACTCACATGGGCGGAGGTTTACAGTAAGTATCGGGCTGCAAGTTTGAGCTGCGGCAAATTTTCTGCAACAGCTCAAACTGCCAGCGAGAAACTACTGTGAACCTCTGCCTGTGCGACTGTACCCTAAAAACACTACACTAACAAAAAATAAAATAAAAAGTAAAAAACACTACATATACACTTACCCCTACACAGGCCCCCTCCCCTCTCCAATAAAAATGAAAAACGTCTGGTACGCCACGGTTTCCAAAACGAAGCTTCCAGCTGTTGCAAAACAACTACTCCCAGTATTGCCAGATAGCCACTGACTGTCCAGGCATGCTGGGAGTTTTACAACAGCTGGAGGCCCCCTGTTTGGGAATCACTGGCGTAGAATTCCCCTATGTCCACCCCTATGCAATCCCTAATTTAGGCCTCAAATGCGCATGGCGCTCTCACTTTGGAGCCCTGTCGTATTTCAAGGCAACAGTTTAGGGTCACATATGGGGTATCACCGTACTCGGGAGAAATTGTGTTACAAATTTTGGGGGGTATTTTCTGCTTTTACCCTTTTAAAAAATGTAACATTTTTGGGAAAAGAAGCATTTTAGGTAAAAATTTTTTTTTTTTTACATATACAATAGTCGTGAAACATCTGTGGGGTATTAAGGTTCACTTAACCCCTTGTTACGTTCCCCGAGGGCTCTAGTTTCCAAAATGGTATGCCATGTGTTTTTTTTTTTGCTGTTCTGGCACCATAGGGGCTTCCTAAATGCAGCATGCCCCCAGAGCAAGATTTGCTTTCAAAAAGCCAAATGTGACTCCTTCTCTTCGGAGCACTTTTCACCCCCATATGGGGTGTTTTCTGAATCGGGAGAAATTGGGCTTCAAATTTTGGGGGGGGGGTATTTTCTGCTATTACCCTTTTTAAAAATGTAAAACTTTTGGGAAACCAAGCATTTTAGGTAAAAATTATTATTATTTTTTTTTACATATGCAAAAGTCGTGAATCACCTGTGGAGTATTAAGGTTCACTTTACCCCTTGTTATGTTCCCCGAGGGGTCTAGTTTCCAAAATGGTATGCCATGTGTTTTTTTTTTGCTGTTCTGGCACCATAGGGGCTTCCTAAAGGTGACATGCCGCCCAAAAACCATTTGACGCTCCTTCCCTTCTGAGCCCTCTAATGCGCCCGTATGAGGTATGTCCTTACTCGAGAGAAATTGGGTTTCAAATACAAGTAAAAATGTTCTCCTTTTTACCCCTTGCAAAAATTCAAAAATTGGGTCTACAAGAACATGTGAGTGTAAAAAATGAAGATTGTGAATTTTCTCCTTCACTTTGCTGCTATTCCTGTGAAAACCCTAAAGGGTTAAAACGCTTACTGAATGTCATTTTTAATACTTTGGGGGGTGTAGTTTTTATAATGGGGTAATTTATGGGGTATTTGTAATATGAAGACCCTTCAAATCCACTTCAATCCTGAACTGATCCCTGAAAAAAAGCGAGTTTCAAAATTTTGTGAAAATTTGGAAAATTGCTGCTGAACTTTGAAGCCCTCTGGTGTCTTCCAAAAGTAAAAACTCATCAATTTTATGATTCAAACATAAAGTAGACATATTGTATATGTGAATAATTTTTTTTTTTTGGGGAATATCCATTTTCCTTACAAGCAGAGAGCTTCAAAGTTAGAAAAATGCAAAATTTTCAAATTTTTCATAAAATTTTGGGATTTTTCACCAAGAAAGGATGCAAGTTACCACAAAATGTTACCACTATGTTAAAGTAGAATATGTCACGAAAAAAACAATCTCGGAATCAGAATGATAACTAAAAGCATTCCAGAGTTATTAATGTTTAAAGTGACAGTGGTCAGATTTGCAAAAAATGGCCGAGTCCTTAAGGTGAAAAAGGGCTCAGTCCTTAAGGGGATATACCACCTTTTTTTCTGTCTCTGTGCTAAATTAAGTGTTATACCACACGTTATACACCTGCCGGTGTATTAAAGAAAAAAAAGGTTTTCCTGTGTACAAATACGCTTAACAGTGGCCTTATCATTGCAAAGGGCCTAAATTCAAGCAAATAGCGTACCATATACCACCTTTTATTCTGTCTCTGTGCTAAATTAAGTGTTATACCACACGTTATACACCTGCTAGTGTATTAAAGAAAAAAAAGGTTTTCCTGCGTACAAATACGCTTTTTCAGTGGCCTTATCATTTCAAAGGGCCTACATACAAGCAAATAGCGTACCATATACTACCTTTTTTTTTCTGTCTCGGTGCTAAATTCAGTGCTATTCCACACATTAGTATACACCGGCTGGTGTATACAACAAAAAAAGAGTATTTTTTTTTCTACGTATAAATACGCTTAACAGTGCGCTCATCTTTGCAAAGGGCATACATAGAACCAAGTAGTATACTACTTACTACCTGTTATTCTGTCTCTGTGCTAAATTCAGTGCAATTCCACACATTAGTATACACCTGCTGGTGTATTTAAAAAAAAAAAAAGTTGGGGGGGTGGCTTGGCGCTTGCTGGAGATGGCAGCTTAGGCTGAGAGCTCCGTGCCCGAGCGACTACTACAGCGACTTGTGGACTGTCCACAGTGAAGAATTGCTACCCCACCTGATCCCAATCATCAGCTATGTCCCATAGGAACAGAAAGAGGGTGAAACCTGGAGTGAAACTCCGAAAACTGACCGATTTCTACATCTCGGCAGATCCTCTGGACTCCCAAGATGGCGCTTCTTCTCCGGCGGCCTCGGAGTCCTCCGCGTACCGCCACAGTCCGTCTGCACACTTATCCGCTACACGTGCAGATCACAGAAGTTCCTCGGTACCTCCATCCTCACCACCAGAAGCTCCGGTGTCTCCATCCGGGAGATCCTTGTTGGCAGCGGGAAGTCCTCATCAGGTTGCGGACAGGGCTGTTGCCTCAGCCCCTGCATCTCCCCTGTCTGGAAGCCCAGAGAAACAGTGCCAGCGACTTCAGGATGCTCCAGGGGTGAGTGTTTCTACTGCCCCATGTATTGCAGACTGTCTAGCGAGCCACCCTACTAGTGATGATCCGATTACGGGTCTTACTCTCAAAAACATGTTGGTTGCCTTACAACAATCTACCCATTCTGATGTTGCCTCCATGCTAAAACCGGTGCAATTAGACCTCATGGAGGTGAAGCAAAGAGTCGGGCATGCTGAAACAAAGATGGGTGAATACGCTGCCTCACATAACGCCCTCATTGATGCACACTATGAGCTGGAAGCAGAGGTGGCTACCATGCGGGCTAAAATGGCGGACCTGGAGGACAGGTCCCGTAGAAATAATGTGAAGTTTAGAGGGGTGCCGGAATCTGTCCCCCCCTCCGCTCTAAAGAAGTTCTTGCAAGATTTCATTAAACAGCTACTGCCTAATTGTTCTCCTCTCGACTTAACTATTGATAGGGCACACAGGGTGCCTAAACCCAACCATCTGGCTGATGACATCCCCAGGGACGTACTAGCTAGACTGCACTACTTCCATGTTAAGGACGAGCTCATGGCTACCTCAAGGAAGGCTCCTCCACTGTCTGGAGACTTTGGGAAGATCACTCTCTTCACGGACCTCTCTGCCGCCACCCTGCAGCAGAGAAGATCATTTTTCCCTGTTACTTCCATACTGAGGAGAAACAAGATCATGTATCGTTGGGGGTTCCCTGTTCGTCTCTTAGTTCAAAAAGACAATACTCTGCATGTTTTAAAGACGGTTGAGGAGGGTCAGCAGTTGCTTGCCAAATGGCAACTGTTTGGAGAAAACAAAGCTCCTCCGTGTCGCCCTCCACCTAGTAGGGTGGACCCGGGATGGTCTACAGTGGGATCGGTGAAATGAGTCTACACCAGTAATCCATGGCACGGACTGGTCTGACTGGCTAAACTAGCACAAGTTGACTATGTCCCCTGATGAGTTGTCTGCAGGAGTGGTACACTGCAGGCTTTCCCACACTGATGCTATGCGTTGGTTCTTTTTATTTCTTTTTTTTTTTTTTTTGTTTCCTGTTTGTTTTGTTCTATTGCTCTTTGTCGTTCTTTTCTAGGTGGATTGATTGCCTTCCAACTGTCCGTGAGGTACTGCAGTTTCAGTTATGTAAACAGCTCAGGATGTATGTATCTTTAGCAGAAGTTAAGTTGTTGTCATGGTGCTGACATTTGTGTCACTTAATGTAAATGGACTCAACAGTCCATATAAAAGGGCGATGCTATGGTCTGAAATGAAACAACTAGGTGCTGATGTTATATGTATTCAAGAGACGCATCTTTTACAGGGTGACGCTCATAGACTAAAACATCCCCAATACGCTAATATTTTTCATTCGCATGCCTCCTCCAAAACAAGAGGTGTATCAATTGCAATTAAAAATTCAGTGGCTTTCACTCTCAAATCCTATATCGAGGACCCTTCGGGTAGATACATTATTTTAGTGGGATCCCTGAATAATATACTTTACACAATTGTATCGGTGTACGCTCCTAATAGGGGTCAGGGCGGTTTCTGAATAAAATACTTAAGAGGGTGAAAGGCTGCTATGAAGGTAGACTGCTGTTATGTGGAGACTTCAACACTGTGGTGGACGGGGAGTGGGATAGCACTACGGGGTTCCATTCGGGCTCCTCTGATTTTATTAAAATTCTTCATGGTGCTGATTTGTTTGATGTCTGGAGAACCCAGCATAGCGGCGAGAGGGATTACTCCTTCTTCTCGTCGGCCCATAATAGTTACTCTCGACTAGACTTTTTTCTCTTGGATAGAGCACTATTACTGGATGTCCTTACGTCTTCTATTGGTCAAATAAAGTGGTGGGATCATGCACCAGTCCTGCTAACGATTAAAGAAACCACATGTGTTCCTCTGACGTACCTTTGGCGTACCAACCAATTCCTGTTGCACCACCCCGTCCACTCGCAAGTGTTGGAGTCTGACCTAAGAGAATATTTTGACATACATGCCTGCACTACTACACCTGCTGATACTATTTGGAATGCCCATAAGGCGTTCATCAGGGGCACATTCATTAAGCTAGGCTCCAAATTAAAAGCCGCTAGGACAGCTGAACTTAATAGGTTACTTCAAGATATCCAAGACATAGAGTCCCTCAATAAATCTTGCCAAACCTTAGCACTTAAAACACGTTTATTAGAACTTAGAACCACACTGAGGGAGAGATTGTTTGTTGACCATGAACGACGGTTGCGGCGAATAAAAGCGACTTACTACACCTGCTCAAATAAGGCTGGCAAACTTTTAGCCTCCGCACTTAATCGTAGGCAGGCCAAATCAAAAATCCTTTTCCTTTGGAATCCGGATAAATCGGCCAAGCTGACACATCCGAAGGAAATAGCAAACCAATTTAAAACCTATTATGAATCTCTATATAATCTTAGGGACGACACCAATACTCCTCAGCCGACACGTGACACCATAGTGGACTTCCTCACATCAATTAAGCTCCCCTCTTTACAACCTGACCACCTCGCTATCCTCAATTCCCCTATCACTATTGACGAGCTTACTAAGACCATAAAGTCCCTCCCCATAGGGAAGTCACCAGGGCCGGATGGCCTGAATAATGAATATTTTAAAGCCTATACCTCCGTTCTGATGGCCCCCCATGCTGAATCTCTTTCAACATGCCATAGACCATGGTTCATTACCCACAGAAAATCAACAGGCACTAATTGTTACCCTAGCTAAGCCTGGAAAGGAACCTGATACCCCTCAAAATTTCTGCCCCATATCCTTGTTAAATTGCGATGTTAAGATATACGCAAAACTGCTTGCATCTAGACTCTCTCAAATTCTCCCATATCTAATTGCTGCAGACCAAACTGGATTTGTAAAGAACCGTCAGTCCTCCGATAATTCCCGCAGTGCCCTCAATCTTATACATTGCATCAACCACCACAAGTTGCCAGCCCTCTTGGTTACTTTAGACGCGGAAAAGGCGTTTGACCGCCTACACTGGTCTTATGCCTTTAAAGTCCTTGAAGTAATGGGTTTCTCCGGCCCCATAGTATCAGCAATTAATGCTCTATATACACACCCCACCGCTGCCGTCTATGCCAATGGAACTCTATCAGACTCCTTCCACCTGACCAATGGGACTAGACAGGGTTGCCCCTTGTCGCCCCTCTTGTTTATTCTCTCTCTGGAACCTTTGGCCCAGGCGGTATGGACGTTGATATCCACGGCATACATGAGGGCAATCGCACACATGTTATATCGCTTTATGCTGACGATATACTCTTAACTTTGTCACATCCTGACAGTTCCCTCCCGGTGATACTTTCCTTACTGCAAAGATTTGGAGAAATATCATATTATAAATTGAACCACCTAAAATCTCAAGTACTACCCCTCCACCTTCCCCCCTCTTCTCTTGCTTCCCTTAAAATGAAATACCAATTAGACTGGCAATCCGGCGGCATTAAATATCTGGGCATTACTCTTACCCCCTGGCTTCACACTCTCTACAATGCCAATTACACTCCTTTTCTCCAATCTCTGCAGGCAGAACTTACACTGATAGGCAAGGTTGAGGTTTTGTGGCTGGGTAGAGTTGCGGCCTTTAAGATGTCCACATTGCCCAAATTACTATATCTATTCCGAACATTGCCTATTGCTATCCCTTTATATTTCTTCTCGAAGGTTAGAACATTAGTCAACTCTTATATTTGGGGAGGTTCCAGACCCCGCATCCATCACTCTATAGCGACTAAACATAAGGGAGTGGGCGGTCTGGGGATCCCAGTTGTACGCAGATATTATTTAGCTACATTGGTCTCTCTCTTACGGCCCCTATGGGAGGACAACACGGCAATCCCATAGGTTGCTATAGAAAGCTTCTATGCACAGGGAGTTAGCCCCAAGACCCTGTTGTACATATACGCATGGGGCGTCACACCCCCACCTACACTGTCACCCCTAACCCTTGCAGGGCTCAACTGTTGGAAATGATCCCATTCCATGAGTACAGCGACAGCCACATCCTGTAAATTACAGGCTCCATTGGAGCTGTTGAGACTGGCTATACCAGACCTGAATGTGTCGCCTTGGCTACTATGTAATATCACTACGGTAGGTCATTTATGTGATGGCGACACGATTCTTCCCTACCCCACATTACAACACAAATATAGCTTACCCCCGCGCCTACTCTTTCCCTATCTTAGGATCAAAAATTTTATTCAAAACTGCCGCCCCCCTCCACTAAACTCATCTCTGTTTAGAGCTTTTTCTCTTAGAAAGGCAGGTCTAAAACCTATTTACTCTGAACTAGGCTCCCATTGTGACCTTACACTAACACCGGTAATGAGAGCCTGGGAACTAGACCTTAACAATGTGTTTACTCCTGCTGATTGGGCTTTGGCGTATAAATATATCTATAAATCCCATCAGAGTATGACCCACATTGAAGCGGCCATGAAAACCCATCTCAGGTGGTACCACACCCCTGCACGGCTTCACCGCATGTACTCGACTTGCTCTGATCTATGCTGGAGGGGTTGCTCACACAGGGGTACACTTTTACACATTTTATGGGACTGCCCGATAATCTCATCATATTGGAAGGGCGTGGAACACCTCCTTGCAGCTGTCCTTTCCATTAGAGTACAGTTGACCCCAAGTCTAGCTTTATAGCTGATAGGTCTGGAACAATTTCCTCCCAATGTCAGATGCCTGATGTGTAAAATCTTAATAATAGCCAAATTGGTTCTCACTAGACATTGGAAAACTTCCACCAGCCCATCACTTAATGAGCTGTGCACAGTTATTAATCATGCCTATGTCCTGGAGGAGATTTGGGCGATAGGCCAAGGCCGGCATCACCGATTCCGTGACATGTGGACTGGTTGGAAGAAATATTGGGATGGGACTAGATCCACTGCCTCCTTACTTATCCACTCCGTGATATGATGGTATAATAGAGTTGACTACATGCCTTCCTGGGCATCCTGTGGTGCCTTTTAGGCCTTCATCTTTTCTCCTTTATTTCCCCACTTTCCATATCCTTCTTCTTCTCTCGCTTTCTTCCCTCTACCTCCTCCCCTTTGTGTTTTCTCCATTTCATACTGCACACGGTACCCCGGGAACCCCGGAATCCATCTTATGTTCTCTTTCGGTAGTACCTTACTATGTCATCTTTACAATCCTTGGTAGACAGTCTGTTTTCCCACTTTCCACCCTAGTTACTTAGGTTTGTTGGTTATTTACTGGTTGTCTTACTTAACATCACAATTGTGAGACTTTTCTTTTATTACTTATACCTGTTGTACTGCATGTTGCTGCATCACTTAGGGCAGGTCGTATATCCTAGGCTAATGGGGTGACCGTGGGAGTAAACTTTCCTGTTTCTCCCCCATTACATGCATGTACTCCTGATCACGCTACCCTGCAAGTCAGGTTTTATTTTTCCTTTTTGTTTTTCTCTCTCACTTAACTTGTGTATGCTATACATGTGATGTGAAACACGAAAGAAAAAAACTGGGTACTTGTTAAGGCATGTTTGATTTGTTTGTACTTTACCTATGCTGTATCCCGAATAAAATATTTTGAACCATAAAAAAAAAGTTTTTTTTTCTGCGTAGAAATACGCATACCAGTGCGCTCATCATTGCAAAGGGCATACATACAATAAAGGAGTGTACTATTTAGTAACTGTTATTCTGTCTAGGGCCTATATACTTTGAAAGGACAGTCGTAAGTAATTGCCTGCTGCTGTTCTATACCCTCATAAACGCAAGTATGTCAGGCAGGGAAGTGCCAGGACGTGCACAGAGAAGGGGCAGAGGCCTACATACATCAGGCAGAGTTGGCAGCAGACTTGGGGCGAGTGGCTGCAGGAGTCGCAGCAATAGGCCTTAGCTCCCGTTAACACCCAGCGGCCGTGTCGTCGACCCATCTCTCCTCGTCAATTGATGGCTTGTGCTGAGCCGAGATGGAGTGCCCCAAGCCGTTATTTCTTTGCGAAGAAGGCAGTACCAGCCCTGCATAAGTTTGTACAAGAGAAGGTGGGCCAGTCCTTGAGCCTGTCGGTGTGTTCAAAAGTGCACGGCAGCGCCGACATGTGGAGCTGTAACTACGGGCAGGGACAATACATGTCTTTTATGGCCCACTGGGTAAATGTTGTTCCTGCATAGCCACAACAGCAACTTGGACAGGTCACATCGCTTCCTCCTCCACGCTCTCGCTCCCAGGCAGTTGGTCCTTTTACAGTGTGCGCCTCCTCCTCCCCCGTATCCTCGGCCTCCACTGCGCGTCCAAATCTCGGTGGCCCTTCATCGTACCACGTGTGTAGGGCACAGCGGTGTCAAGCCGTCCTTCACATGGTTTGCCTTGGCGAACGGAGTCACACAGGGGAGGAACTGCTGAAGTTCATTAGTGAAGAAATCCGAGTATGGCTTACTCCACGAAATCTGGAAATGGGAACCATGGTGACCGACAATGGGAAGAACATTGTGGCCGCGCTGCGACAAGGAAGTGTGAACCATTTGCCCTAAATGGCACACATGTTGAATCTGGTTGTCAAGAAGTTCATCAAGCCTTCACCCCAGTTGCAAGACGTTCTGACAATGGCAAAGAAACTGTGCATGCACTTCAGCCACTCGTACACCGCCAAGCACACTTTGCTTGATAAAGCTGCAGAGGCAGCGAAACATGTCGAGGGGGGCAGAGTAGGGACTCAATTTTAATAGAAAGCAAAGCGGTAGCTTAGAAATTAGCTCAGCGTGCACTGCAGGCACGCCGGGCATCTCCACTCCAGTATAGCCAATCAGAATAGGCTGGAGTACACTGGCCTGATGCACAGTATATAGATATTAGTTTAAATGCTAAGCTACCGCCCTGCTTAATTTTTAATCTACGTGAAGTTTTCATTATATGTTTATGCACAATTACCTTAATAAAGCTTGTGGGTTCACCATAAAGATAATACATATATGGGAAATTAGGGATTTTTTGGATTCCTATTTATAGGGATCTATAGGTTGACACATTTTTTGTTAGTCGCTCGAATTACGCCATGAACGACATAATTCCACTCCTACATTTACTCCAAAAAATGATTGAAAACATGGCTGGTCACGGCAATGGAGACGTTGCGCCTACATCAGAAGGCTACATGAGTACTGTGGGGAATGAACTGGAGGAGGATGATGAGGGTCAGAGCGGAGCACAGTTTACGGTGGATGAGATGGCCTGTGTTTCTGGTCATTGGACAGGAGAGGAGGAGCAGGAGCAGCCAGAGGAGCTGGAGGGTTATTACGAGGGAGGCGAGACAGAGGACCCAGACACACAGTGGCAGTATGCAGTGGAGATGGAGGCAGGTAGTCCCAGCGAGTCACTGTCACAAATGGCACAATGCATGCTGAGTTGCTTGCGTAGTGACCCCCGAATTGTCAAAATTCATCAGCGCGATGACTTCTGGATCTCCACCTTATTAGACCCTCACTGAGAGGGAGGACAAACTGACCTACTTCAGGGAGCTTCTACGTAGTCAGTTGGCCGATGCCTATCGGCCATATGGTCCATCCACTCGCAGGTCTGACTCGGGGAGCCCTCTGCACTCACCTTCCTCTGCCACGGCTGCTGGGGAGGGGAGGGGTGGCAGGAGCAGTACCGGCTCAATCAGCAGCAGCCTGAGTCTACAGTCGCTGATGAGTAGCTTCCTTCAGCCGCATAGTGAAGCTACTCATCAGCAGCAGGTGGACATGGAGCAGGACCTGAACCAGCAGGTGGTGGCTTACCTCGATATGACCCTGCCAACAACCGTTGAAGATCCGCTGGACTTCTGGGCAGCCAAACTCGATTTATGTCCGCAACTAGCGGAGTTTGCCCTGGAAAAGCTGTCCTGCCCGGCCAGTAGTGTGCCATCAGAGCGGGTGTTGAGTGTGGCCGGGGCCATAGTCACCCCAAGGCGAACTCCTCTGTCCACTAAAAATGTGGAGAGACTGACGTTTGTCAAGATTAATCAGGGATGGATCAGCCAGGATTTCCAGCCACCAATGACAGATGGGTCTGAGTAGATTGACCATGCTCCTACAACAAAATTTTCTCTATTGTGGTTGGTTATGAAACACTCTGGGGCAGACCTGGGCATTGTACGTGCTGATTGGGGGACAACTATGCTGCCTAATGGGGGGGGACAACTATGCTCCTAATCTGGGGGACATCTATGCTGCCTAATCTGGGGGACAACTATGCTCCTAATCTGGGGGACATCTATGCTGCCTAATCTGGGGGACAAGTATGCTCCTAATCTGGGGGACATCTATGCTGCCTACTCTGGGGGACAAGTATGCTCCTAATCTGGGGGACATCTATGCTGCCTAATCTGGGGGACAAGTATGCTCCTAATCTGGGGAACATCTATGCTGCCTAATCTGGGGGACAAGTATGCTCTTATCTGGGGGACATCTATGCTGCCTAATCTGGGGGACAACTATGCTCCTAATCTGGGGGGCATCTATGCTGCCTAATCTGGGGGACAAGTATGCTCCTAATCTGGGGGACATCTATGCTGCCTACTCTGTGGGACAAGTATGCTCCTAATCTGGGGGACATCTATGTTGCCTAATCTGGGGGACAACTATGCCCCTAATATGGGGAAAACTGATGCTTCTGGCCTTGGGCCTATAATTTTTTGAAGTTTAGCAGTAGCTAAATACATGCTTAATGCAAATGTAAACATTGATCTTTAAATGTAAGGGGTTATGAAAACCTCTTGGGTACTGCAAATGCATGATCCAGACTCATTCTGTGTCTTTCAGGAACTACTTGCCTCCCTGGTGCCTCTGGCCTTGGGCCTCAAATTTTTGGATGTTTAGCAGTAGCTAAATACATGCTTAATGCAAATTTCAACAATAATCGTTAAATTCTCGGCACTCTGCCAGGGCCTTCTCCTACCTTGCCTGGGCCGATCCGAGGACCTCACTAACCAATTCACTAACTAATCCAATCGCTTATAGCGACGGGCGGTGTGTACAAAGGACAGAGACTTAATCAACGCCAGCTTATGACCCTCACTTACTGGTAATTCTTTGTTTTAAGGTTAAATAATTGCAATCCCAGATCCCTATCACAAACTGTTTTCAGCGTGCAACACGCACCTGTCCTTGAAAGATAGAGACACGCTAATCCGTTCAGTGGAGCGCTAGTGCGGCCCAGGACATCTGAGGCCATAACACACCTCTTATTGCTCAATCTCGCAATTGATCGGGCAAGGTAAGGGGTTATTAAAGCCTCTTGGGTACTGCTGAGGCTTACTCCTGACTGCACTGGTGCAATGTATGGGGTAATTAAACACTCTTGGGTAGTGTTATTGTTAAATTTACTGGTAATTTTATCAGTAATAAAATTTAATTTTGCAGAATGCTAACCGTTACACAACAGAACGCTTGTTGCATGTGATTTTTTAATGAAAAAAAAATAAAAAATAGATGGAGAGGGATTAACTCTGCTTAATCATTTTTGGCGATTAGAATCCTTTTGTCATCTGATTTTTTGGAGACAGATGCGCTTACACACGTAATAATTTTTTTAGCCAAATTTCAAACATTGTGTGGTTTATTATTTTTGAGAAGAATGCCTTTTGGTGGTCCACCATCCTGCATTATAGAGTCTTCTGAACTGCTGTATATGTGCTTGTTTTAAAAAAACAAAAAGGTATTTTGTCAGACAATTTCAATAAAATTTTGCGTTTTTTTGGGGGTGGATTGTGAAGCCCGGGTGACGGGTGTGTAGTGTGTACTCGTGCATCAGTCAACTCCAGTCTGTGTCTGTTAGGCAATATATGGGTTACTGATGCAGCAGAGGTGGGGCCTTGGTCTTGGAATTTAAATTTATTTAAAAACTTGAACATATTGTGTGGTTTATTATTTTTGAGAAGAATATCTTTTGGTGGTCCACCGTCCTGCATTATAGAGTCTTCTGAACTGCTGTATATGCGCTTGTTTTTTAAAAACAGGTATTTTGTCAGACAATTTCAATAAAATTTGGTGTTTTTATGGGGTGGATTGTGAAGCCCGGGTGTGTACTCGTGCATCATCCAACTCCAGGCTGTGTCTTTCAGGCAATCTATGGGTTCCTGATGCCGCAGAGGAGGGGCCTGGGTCTGGGAATTTAAAAATTTTGGATTGCGGGTGCTACCAAAAAAGATGGACACACCCTAATCCGTTCAGTGGAGCGCACCTGCGGCCCCGGACATCTGAGGGCATAACACACCTGTTATTGCTCGATCTCAGGAGAAGGGGGGTTCATCATCGGGAGAAGAGAGTTGCAGGTTGCCCTTGAGTCAGCAAGGCGGTAGCATGGTTGGCAATCAGCGTGGTGTGGCAGTAGTGGAAATTCTGGAGCCAAACGTGCCCGGGGGAGACCACCTGCTTCGCGGCAGCTTACCTTTCCGGGAGTTAGCGGGTTACCAGCACCGGTCGATGAAAGATAGAGACATGCTAATCCGTTCAGTGGAGCGCGCCTGCGGCCCCAGAAATCTGAGGGCATAACACACCTGGTACTGCTCGATCTCGCAATTGATCGTGCAAAGGTAGGGGGTTATTAAAGCCTCTTGGGTACTGCTGAGGCCTACTCCTGACTGCTCCTGGTGTAATGTATGGGGTAATTAAACACTCTTGGGTAGTGGTTTTTTTTTTATTTACTGATAATTTTATCGGTAATAAAATTGAATTTTCCAGAATGCTAATCGTTACACAACGGAACACTTGTTGCGTGTGATTTTTTAATGAAAAAAAAAAAAAAAAAACGGACAGGGAGTAACTCTGCTTCATCATTTTGGGCGAAAAAAAGTCCTTTGGTGATCTGATCTTTTGGAGACAGATGCGCTTACACACATATTGAATTAGTTTTTGTAAAAAAAATTCAAACATTGTGTGGTTTATTATTTTTGAGCAGAATGTCTTTGGTTGGTCCACCGTCCTGCATTATAGAGTCTTGTGAACTGTTGGATATGCACTTGTTCTTACACAAAGGTATTTCTTTAAAAAATGTCTAAAATGTTGTTGTTTTTTGGAGGGGATTGTGAAGCCCGGGTGTGCACTGGTGCATCAGCCAACTCCAGGCTGTGTCCTTCCGGCAATATATGGGTTCCTGATGCCGCAGAGGTGGGGCCTGGGTCTGGAAATTTCTAATTTTTGGATAGTGGGTGCTACCTATGAGAAATCTTTGTCAAAAATGTCATATATTGTGTTTTTTTTTGGGGGGGGGGGGATTGTGAAGCCCTGGTGTGTAGTGTACTAGTGCATCAGTCAACTCCACGCTGTGCCATTCAGCCACTAAATGGTCTCCTCTTGCTGCCAACATGTCCACGCTGTGTCATTCAGCCACTATATGGTGTCCTCATGCTGCCAACACCTCCACGCTGTGCCATTCAGCCACTATATGGTGTCCTCATGCTGCCAACACCTCCACGCTGTGCCATTCAGCCACTATATGGTGTCCTCATGCTGCCAACACCTCCACGCTGTGCCATTCAGCCACTATATGGTGTCTTCATGCTGCCAACACCTCCACGCTATGCCATTCAGCCACTATATGGTGTTCTCATGCTGCCAACACCTCCACGCTGTGCCATTCATCCACCATATGGTGTCCTCATGCTGCCAACACCTCCACGCTGTGCCATTCATCCACTATATGGTGTCCTCATGTTGCCAACACCTCCACTCTATGTCATTCAGTCACTATATGGTCTCCTGACACTGATGCCACAACCAGGCTCTGTCATTGTGCTGCTGTGTGGCAGTGATTCTAAGAGCGATGCCGGTAATCTGCATGCTATTCTGAATAACAGTATTATTTCACTACCCCAGCACACTCCATATGTGTTTTAGGACACAGCAAAGTGTTCTATACCCCTGTAGAGGCTGTATGTAGGCTAGAAATAGCCTTTTTTAATATTGATTAGCCACAAACAAATTCGGATCGAAACAAACTTTTCGGGAAAATTCGGCAAATCGGCCGAATCGAATTTTTGAAAAGATCGCTCATCTCTAGAAGCAGCATTGAGTACACACCAGGGCTTCAGAATCCCAAAGAAAAAACAACCATTTTTAAAATAATTTTAAGAATATTTAGGACGGTGGGTGCTGCCTATATATTGCCTGAATAACACAGCTGGGAGTTGGCTGATGCATGAGTACACACTAGGGCTTCACAATCCCTCCAAAAAAACACAACAATTGTAGAAGTTTATGAAAAAAACTTTTGGATAGCGGGTGCTACCTATGAGAAAATTTGAAATTCCCAGACCCAGGCCCAGCAGCGCCATCAGTAAACCATATATTGCCTGAATGACACAGGCTGGAGTTGGCTGATGCATGAGTACGCACAAAAGCTTCACAATCCCTAATAAAAAAGACAAACATTTTTGATGAAAAATTTTAACGAAAATTTAGGAAAGCAAGTGCTCTCTATATATTACCAGAATGACGCAGCCTGGAGTTGGCTGCAGCATGAGGAGACCATTGAAATGTATAATTTTTTTATTTGAAATTTAAATCAAAATTTGTGTCCCGGACCCCGCCGTGTGGGTACAAAGAACCTAATCTCACAAGCGCCCACAGGGCTCATGTGGCCGTAAGATGTAGGCACAACGTCTCCATAGCCCTGACCGGCCATTTTTGTTTTTTGTACCTTTGTTTAAGAACAAGCGCATATCCAAGAATCCAGAAGACTCTATAATGCAGGACGGTGGACCACTAAAAGACATTCTTCTATAAAAGAATTTTTTATGAAATAAAGAAGCAGAGTTCATCCCTCTGCATATTTTTTTTGAAAATTTTACTTAAAAAAATCACACGCAACAATCGTTCAATGGTGTAATGGTTATTATTGTGGAAAATTCAAGTTTATTACTGTGATAATTATCAGAAAATTTGAAAAAATTTTAATAATCCCATACATTGCACCATAAATGTTGAAATTTAAATTAAGCATGTATGTATGTATTTCAAAAATCCTAAAATTAAAGGCCCAAGCCCAGAAGCATCATGAAGTCAAGTAGTTCCTGAAAGACACAGGAGCAGTCAGGAGTAGGCATCAGCAGTACCCAAGAGGCTTTAATAACCGTTTACATTGCACGATCACTCGCGAGATCGAGCAATAACAGGTGTGTTATGCCTTCAGATGACCGGGGCTGCACGCGTGCTACACTGAACGGACCAGCGTGTGTCTATTTTTCACTGACAGGTGCGGGTAACCCGCTGAACCCCGTTCGCAATAGGGATTAGGGATTGCAATTATTTGCCAGGAAAGAAGAATCACAACTAAGCGCAGGTCATAAGCTCGGGTTCATTAAGTCCCTGCCCTTTGTATGTCTCTACTACCGATTGGATGGTTTAGTGAGGTCCTCGGATCGGCCCCGGCAGGGTAGGAAAAGGCCCTAGCAGAGCGCCGAGAATTTAAAGATCATTGTTGAAATTTGCATTAAGCATGTATTAGCTACTGCTAAACTTCCAAAAATTGAAGGCCCAAGGCCTGAGGCATCAGGGAGGCAATTATTTCCTGAAAGACACAGAATGAGTCAGAAGCAGTCATTCGCAATACCCAAGACGGTTTCATAACCAACCCCTTACATTTAAAGATCAATGTTGAAATTTGCATTAAGCATGTATTTAGCTACTGCTAAACATCCAAAAATTGAGGGCCCAAGGCCTGAGGCATCAGGGAGGCAAGTAGTTCCCGAAAGACACAGAATGAGTCAGGAGCAGTCATTCGCAGTACCCAAGTGGGTTTCATAACCATCCCCTTACATTTAAAGATCAATGTTGAAATTTGCATTAAGCATGTATTTAGCTACTGCTAAACATCCAAAAATTGAAGGCCCAAGGCCTGAGGCATCAGGGAGGACACAGAATGAGTCAGGAGCAGTCAGGAGCAGTACCCAAGAGGGATTCATAACCAACCCCTTACATTTAAAGATCAATGTTGAAATTAGCATTAACCACTTAAGGACCTAGGGCGTATGGATATGCCTTGACGTCCTGGTACTTAAGGGCCCAGGGCGTATCCATACGCCCGTGGGAATTTCGGTCCCTGCCGCGCGCCGGGCGGGGACCGGACCGGGATGCATGCTGATATCGTTCAGCAGGCATCCCGCGCAAATGCCCAGGGGGGTTATCAGACCCCCCCATGTCGGCGATCACGGCAGATCGTTGGTGAATTCACACTAACGATCTGCCGCGATTTGGGCCATAAGGGTCACGTGTGACCCGCTGACCCGAAGATACAAGGGGATCAGGGGTGTACAATACACCCCCTATCACCCACTGTATCTATGGGGAGGTGGCAATTTCGTCACCCCCCCCCCCCCCAGGAGCGCTGCTATTGGCTGGATGATGGTCCAGCCAATAGCAGCCGACGGGGGAGGGGTTAACTGCATCTTCTTGCAGCTCTGCCCGTTAGCTGATTTCAGTCAGCGGGCAAAGCTGCTCGAAGGTGCCAGGGACCCCCACCTGTGAAGATTGGAGCCCCCTCAGGACCGACAATCCCCCATAGAGCAGGGACAGAAAACCCCCCAGGGAAAGGTAGGAGAAAATAGAGTAGAACAGTAAAAAAAAAAAAGGAAAAAAAAAATTCCCCCCCCCCCCCTGACCCCATAATAGGTCCCCAAGGGTCTGCCGGAGATTTTTCATCTTGATACAGGCCCTTTTAGGGGTTCAGGGCACTGAATTTGGCCCCCCCCCCATTTTTTTTTGGCCGCAGCTTTTTATTTTTGTTCATATAACGGTGTGTGATTTCTAATCACACACCGTTATATATAGTATATACCAAGCACACACACTAAATACATCCCTGCCACCCCCCCACACACACCCCCCCCTGCCAGCGCCCCCCCCCCCTGCCACCGTAGAAAAAGGCGATGGCTCGCCAGGAATTTTCGGTAGCGGAGGCATACGCTTTTCTTGCCTCCGACTCCGAATCTGTCAGTGAGGACGATGAAGATCCAACATTTCTGTGTTCTTCATCGTCCTCCTCATCATCTAGCAGTGATGATGAGCCCCCTGCACGGCGGCGGAGACGCCGCCAGGCGAGGCCACGCACCCCCCATAAAAGTGCCCCAGTGGCTGGCACTAGTGCGAGTGGTGATGCCACTCGTACTTGGAGTCCGACCCCCCCAGGCGATTTTACAGGAGCCCCCTTCCGGTGAACCTGTCTGGAGACCCCCAGAGGGTTATCAGCCACGGATTTCGGAGTTTGTTGGCGACTCCGGAATCCAGATTGACACGGCTGGGTTCACTGAATTTGACTTTTTCAGTTATTTTTTTAGTGACAGCCTGGTCAATCACATGGTGGAGCAGACGAATCTGTACGCCAGGCAGTTCATCGCCCACCACCCTGATTCTTTTTTGGCCAGGTCCAATGAATGGTACGCCGTCAGTGCAGACGAAATGAGGACATTTTGGGGCCTTGTGCTGCACATGGGCCTGGTCAAAAAGCCAAGTGTCAGGCAGTACTGGAGCTGGGACGTCCTATACCAGACCCCGCTGTACAGTATGGCCATGGCACAGAAGCGGTTCGAGGACATTCGGAAATGACTGCATTATGCAGATGATGAGGCATGTCCACCCCGAAGTGATCCCACCTATGACTGGCTTTACAAAGTGAGGCCGGTCATCGATCACTTTGGGGACAAATTTTTGGAGGCCTATGTACCGCTTAGGGAGCTCTCTGTAGATGAGTCTCTCATCAGTTTTAAGGGGAGACTCATCTTCCGCCAGTATATTCCCTCGAAGCGAGCGCGATATGGCATGAGGCCCTCTACTGTGACCGCCGAAAACTTTACATACACATATGAGGTATTTCCTTACTCAAGAGAAATTGGGTTACAAATTTTAAGAAAATTTCTCTCTTTTTACCCCTTGTAAAAATGCAAAACTGGGTTTACAAGAACATGCGATTGTAAAAAATTAAGATTTGGAATTTTCTCCTTCAACTTGCTGCTATTCCTGTGAAACACCAAAAGGGTTAACAAACCTTTTGAATGTCATTTTGAATACTTTGAGGGGTGCAGTTTTTATAATGGTGTCATTTATGGGGTATTTCTAATAAGAAGGCCCCTCAAATCCACTTCAAAACCTAACTGGTCCCTGAAAAAAATCCGATTTTGAAAATTTTGTGAAAAATTGGAAAATTGCTGCTGAACTTTGAAGCCCTCTGATGTCTTTCAAAAGTAAAAACATGTCAACTTTATGATGCAAACATAAAGTAGACATGTTGTATATGTGAATCAATATATAATTTATTTGGAATATTCGTTTTCCTTATAAGCAGAGAGCTTCGAAGTAAAAAAAAAATGCAAAATTTTCAATTTTTTCATGAAGTTTTTGGAATTTTTCACCAAGAAATGATACAAGTATCGACAAAATTTTACCGCTAACATAAAGTAGAATATGTCACGAAAAAACAATCTCGGAATCAGAATGAAAGGTAAAAGCATCCCAGAGTTATTAATGCTTGAAGTGACAGGGGTCAGATGTAAAAAAAATGGCCGGGTCCTTATAGTATATTTGGTCTGGGTCCTTAAGGGGTATTTAGCTACTGCTAAACATCCAAAAAATTGAAGGCCCAAGGCATGAGGCATCAGGGAGGCAAGTAGTTCCTGAAAGACACAGAATGAGTCAGGAGCAGTCATTCGCAGTACCCAAGAGGGTTTCATAACCAACCCCTTACATTTAAAGATCAATGTTGAAATTAGCATTAAGCATGTATTTAGCTACTGCTAAACATCCAAAAATTGAAGGCCCAAGGCCTGAGGGCAGGGAGGCAAGTAGTTCCTGAAAGACACAGAATGATTAAGGATCAGGCATTCACAGTACCCAAGAGGGTTTCAGAACTCCTTACATTTAAAGATCAATGTTGACATTTGCAATAAACTACTGCTAAACATCCAAAAATTAAAGGCCCAAGGCCAGAAGCATCAGTGAGGCAAGTAGTTCCTGAAAGACACAGGATGAGCCAGGAGCAGGCAATCACAGTACCGAAGAGGGTTTCATAACCCTAATTGATAACCCAAGAGGGTTTCATAACCAACCATAATTGGGAAATGTTGGTGTAGCAGCATGATCAATCTACTCTGAGGCATCTGGCATTGGTGGCTGGAAATCCTGGTTGATCAATCCCTGATTCATCTTGAAAAACGTCAGTCTTTGCACATTTTTAGTGGATAGACGAGTTCACCTTGGGGTGACTATGGCCCCGGCCGCACTAAACACCCGCTCTGATGGCACACTACTGGCTGGGCAGGAAAGCTTTTCCAGGGCAAACTCTGCTAGTTGTGGCCATAAATCAAGTTTGGCTGCCCAGAAGTCCAGCAGATCTTCAATGGTTGTTGGCATGGCCATGTAAAGGTATGCCACCACCTGCTGGTTCAGGTCCTGCTCCATGTCTACCTGCTGCTGATGAGTTACTTCACTATGCGGGTGAAGAAAGCTACTCATCAGCGACTGTAGACTCAGGCTGCTGCTGATTGAGCTGGTACTGCTCCTTCCACCCTTCCCCTCCCCAGCAGCCATGACAGTGGAAGGTGTGCGCAGAGGGGCCCCCGAGTCAGACCTGCGAGTGGATGGACCATGTGGCCGATAGGCATCAGCCAACTTACTACGTAGAATCTCTCTGCAGTAGGTCAGTTTGTCCTCCCTCTCAGTGGGTGTAGAATTATGTTGTTCATGGCGTAATCCAGGCGACTCACAAATAATGTGGCTTCCTCAAAGGGCCTCAGCAAATGGCAGGTGTCACGTATGAGCTGCCACTGGTTCACATTGACGTTACACAGGGGAGTACTCCTATCTGCTTGGATCATCAAGAAATCGGTGATGGCTTTTCTTTGTTCGTATAGTCTGTCCAACATATGGAGAGTGGAATTCCAATGTGTGGCAACGTCACAAATAAGACTATGTTGTGGAATACCGTTCTGATGCTGCAGCTCAAGGAAGGTGTGCTTGGTGGTGTACGAGTGGCTGAAGTGCATGCAGTTTCCTTGTCATTTTCAGGATGTTTTGCAAATGGGGTGAAGATTTGAGGAAGTGCTTGACAACCAGATTCAAAACGTGTGCCATGCAGGGCGCATGTTTCACACTTCCTTGTCGCAGCGCGGACACAATGTTCTTCCCATTGTCGGTCACCATGGTTCCCATTTCCAGATTCCGTGGAGTAAGCCATACTCGGATTTCTTTATGAATGAACTTTAGCAGTTCCTCCTCTGTGTGACTCCGTTCGCCAAGGCAAACCATGTGAAGAACAGCTTGACACCGCTATGCCTTACACACGTGGTACGATGAAGGGCCACCGAGATTTGGATGTGCAGTGGAGGCCGAGGACACGGTGGAGGATGAGGAGGCGGCGTTGCACACTGTAACAGGATCAACTGCATGGGAGCGAGAGCGTGGAGGAGGAAGCGGTGTGACCTGTCCAAGTTGCTGTTGTGGCTGTGCAGGAACCACATTTACCCAGTGGGCCGTAAAATGCCCGTAGTTACAGCTCCACGCGTCGGCGCTGCAGTGCACTTTTGAACACACCGACAGGCTCAAGGACTGGCCCACCTTCTCTTGTACAAACGTATGCAGGGCTGGTACTGCCTTCTTCGCAAAGAAATGACAGCTTGGGACTCTCCACCTCGGCTCGGCACAAGCCATCAATTCTCTGAAAGGTGCAGAGTCCACCACTTGAAAAGGGAGGGACTGCAACACCATTAACTTGGACAGGAGCACATTCAATTTCTGCGCCGTTGGATGACTGGGCGCATACTGTTGTCTCTTGGACATGGCTTCCCCGATGGATTGTTGGCGGAATGGCTGACTAAAAGCGGGAGAAGCAGGAGCGACAGAAGGAGGGTTTAACAAACAGCTCCCTTCGGCTGAGGTGGTGGAGCCTTGGCTGGATGAAGGAGGGAGTGGATGGCCACTGGGTGATGCAGCAGGCTGGACCACTACATCGGAGCCACGGTTCTCCCAGGCCGCTTTATTGTGGCGAAGCATGTGTTGACACAGGGCCGTGGTGCCGACATTGGGACCCTGGCCACGTTTCACCTTCTGCCGTCAGATCTTGCATGTGGCTACGTGAACCTCCTCCGGATGCCTTATGAAAAACTTCCACACCGCCGAGTAGCTGATTTTCCAACCCGCAGTCCGCACTAATTGACTGTTACTGGCGCCGTCTCCAGGAACCCCTGTTCCAATACCTTCAGGAAAGGTAGGCTCCCGCGAAGCAGGTGGTCTCCCCCGGGCACTTTGGCTCCTGAATTTCCACTACTGCCACCACGCTGACTGCCAACCGTGCTACCGCCTTGCTGCCTCAAGAGCAACCTGCAACTCTCTTCTCATCATCCACAGGTGTGTGCATGTCACTGATGTCCTCCTCAGGTTCCCCAACAGTGTCTGTTTCAGGACCCTGAACCCTTGCAACACCACCACCCACGTCACTCCCCGCATCACTACTTGGCCACCTAGCGGAGCAAGCGGCGCATGTCTTCTCCCCTTCTTGGCTGTCCAGTAGCTGCTGTCTGTCCTCTATTAGATCATCCTCAGTAAATTGTGGAGCTGAACCCACAGCATAAGATACTTCTTTAGGAGAGGGAACAGCATAGGACAAAGGCAATGGGAGGACAGGGACTGCTACCGGGCCATGCCAACTGAGGGTTGTGTCTGAGGAACCCACCGACTGTTGACTGGTGGTGTCAGATGTCACTTGTGATGATGTGGATGAGCGTGTTAACCAATTGACGATGGCAGATGGGTTGCTGGTGGAGAAACGACCGCTGGCTGATAACGGGAGCTCAGGCCTCTCGCTGCGACTCCTGCTGCCACTCACCCCAAGTCTGCTGCCAACTCTGCCTGAAGTATTTAGGCCTCTGCCACTCCTCTGTGCACGTCCTGGCACTTCTCTGCCTCACATACTTAGTTCATTTATGAGGGTATTACAATACGCTACACTACTCTTTAAACAGTATTTGTCTAGAACAGCAGCAGGTGATTACTTACGGCTGTCCTTTCACAGTATGTAGGCCCTTGACAGATTAACAGATACTAGATGGTACAATACTTGGATGTACCTATGCGGTATGCACTGATGAGGGCAGTAATATGCCTAACTATTCGCTGAAAAAATTCTGTATTTTTGTACAACACCAGCCGGTGGATACTATTGTTTGGACTTTGACGGTATGGAGCACCTTGACAGCTTAACAGGTACTAAATGGTACAATATTTGGATGTACCTATGCGGTATGTACTGATGAGGGCAGTGATATGCGTAACTATACGCCGAAAAAACTCTGTATTTTTGTAAAACACAAGCCGGTGAATACTATTGTTTGAACTTTGACGGTTTGGAGCACCTTGACAGTAGTGATGTCGCGAACATAAAATTTTCGGTTCGCAAATCGGCGAACCGGGCAAATCGCCATTGACTTCAATGGGCAGGCGAATTTTAAAACCCATAGGGACTCTTTCTGGCCACAATAGTGATTTAAAAGTTGTTTCAAGGGGACTAACACCTGGACTGTGGCGTGCCGGAGTGGGATCCATGGCAAAACTCCCATGGAAAATGACATAGTTGGTGCAGAGTCTGTTTTTAATCCATAAGGGGCATAAATACCTATTATTCCTAAATGGTTTGGAATAACATGCTTTAGCCCCCTTTAGGCAGCACATAGAGCCCCCCTTTAGGCATCACATAGTTAGATTCCCCCCTTTAGACAGCACATAGATTCCCCCATATTAGGCAGCACATAGTTAGAGCCTCCCTTTTTAGCAGCACATAGTTAGATTCCCCCATGTTAGTCAGCACATAGTTAGCACCAGGGACGTGCACAGACATTTTAGAGGGCAGGGGCTCAAGTAAAAAAAGGGCACTTATTTAAAAAAACGTCTGCCAGACTTAATGGGCTGCGGCCCAGGGACACTGTGGACCTCCGGCCAGGCCCCCTTGACATTCCTAGTCCCATAAAAGTTGGTGCTTTTGTAAAATAAAGTCAAGAACAGTTTCTCTGAGGTCTGCCATGTGTATATACACTTTGGCTGTGCTGTCAGTCTTATTTACAGAAAACATGTGACAGCTGCCTTATAATATACTGAATTATAGAGGAGATTTATCAAAACCTGTGCAGAGAAAGAGCGGTGCAGTCGCCCATAGCAACCAATCAGATCGCTGCTTTCATTTTGCAGAAGGCTTTTCCTCTGCAAAGGTTTTAATAAATCTCCCCCTATATGCCCCGGTCTGAGCTCTATATGACAGAACGTGCACTGTATCTGGCCTCACCCAGCACCCAGCACCCATCCCCAATCACCCATCCCCAATCACCCAGCACCCATCCCCAATCACCCAGCACCCATCCCCAATCACCAAGCACCCATCCCCAATCACCCAGCACCCATCCCCAATCACCCATCACCCATCCCCAATCACCCAGCACCCACCTTATGCAGGAATCTCCACACAGCTCTGGTTCTTACACTGAAGAGATGGACACCTCACTAATATATACTTACATGCTGCAATATACAAGTTGGCAAAAAAAGAATTATAAATATACAAAGACATCCAGGCATAGCACAGCATACAGGATGGAGGCAGGGAAGCTCCGCCTCCATTGCGCACAAGACTGAATTTGCATATTAGCAATGTGGGGCAATACCTAGAAAACGGCTGCTCCACATTTAGTAAGTATAACATTATCTTTCTCCTGTTCTCCTGCACTGTAACCTAGTGTATTGGGTTTAGTGCGAGTAAACAGCCTGTCAGTTTCCCTTTAATTATTTACCGTACCCCCCTTAATGATCTATATACTGTGCCACCATTAATGAACTATATACTGTGCCACTATTTATCTATTAATTCCCTATATACTGTGCCACTATTAATGAACTATATACTGTGCCACTATTATTTAACTATACTGTGCCACCATTAAAGGAGTACTCCGACACAAAACTTTTACCTGTGAAAAGAAGCATGAATAAAAGTTATATTACATTGTAATGTACTCACCTTGTCCATATCGGCTTCTTCCCGGACTTCTCCTCGGTTTTCCATCAGGCCGGAAGCTGGTGCCTTTGATGACGCTCGACTGCCTTTTTTTCACGATCCGGCACCATCTTCGCCCGGTGACTCATCGATCCCATGAGTCACTGCGGGCTGTGCCGGCCTTCCAGCCCAGAGTCGGCTACTCCCTCTAACTTAATTTATTCATTTATGCGCTGAGCTGAGCTGCCATAGGCTCAGCTCAGCAAACGCCCACCTAAGCGCTGTCACCCAATCAGGGGGAGGGCAGGAGCTGGCCGGATGTCAGGAGCGGGCATGCTGGGAGATGTAGTTTTTCCCAGCGTGGGCCAGGAACTTAACAGGAGAATGGCTGGGCCGTTTAACAAGATTGAGGGGTCGTTGGGCAGGTAAGTTAATGGGCTACATTGTGGCATTTTCTTTTTTTTGTGGTGCATCGGAGTACTCCTTTAAGGATCTATACACAATGCCAGAATACATAAAAATAAAATGTTCCAATATAAATAAAACATATTCTCTGCTTCCATAAATTCCCTATATACTGTCCTTACATTACTCTATTAATTCCCTAATAATGTACTTCATACAATACATACAAGCACATAACATAAAGGCACATACAGTACATAAGAAATATGCACACATACATAGAGACACTGACACATACATACAACATGGAATTTATACTAAAAGATATAGCCAACAGGCACATCATACATACAGGTACACACATACAATCATACAATCACTCACAGATATATACACATTTACATAGATTCACTTGCTCACATTATATATATATATATATATATATATATATATATATATATATATACGTGTGTGAGCAAGTTAATCTATGTGTGTGTGTGTGTGTATGTAGGATTTTATATTATATATATATACACACACACACATCATACAGACACACTGACATACAATCACTCATATATAAACAGTCACTTACACTAAGGCCCCAGCCATCCCCCTCTGCACAGGCACATACATAAAGATATACACACACATATATATACAATCACTCACTTATATTTCCAGTTACTTACAGTAAGTAAGGGCTCCATCCCCCTCTGCACAGGCTGGAGTTTGTGTCCGGACATGCTGTGGGCGGGGCTTCTCTCTGCCTCCTTTGCTTCTGTCTCCTCTGTGTGGAGAGAAGCAGAGAAATGGCAGATAATGACAGGGTGAGTGGCTGCAGGGAGGACACAGCACCTTGCTGCAGGGAGGGCACAGCACCCTTCATTAAACCACATACAAATCTCCCCAGCAATGGATCCTTTTTACTTCACCTGTCACCCTGAAGCTCCTTTTGTGAGGGCACTAGAGGGGCAGGGTCTCCAGCCCCCTTTTACCCCTATGTGTGCACATCCCTGGTTAGCGCTCCACTTTAGGCAGCACATAAGATTCCCCCATATTAGGCAGCACATAGTTAGAGCCCCCCTTGAGGCAGCACATAGTGGGATTTGAACCCAAGGCCCCCAACGGTGCAAGGCAGCAGTGCTAACCTCTGAGCCACAATGCTACCCTTAGCATACATCTAATATCCACGGTTGCTAAAATGGACAGAGATGTCAGCAGAGAGTACCAGAAAAATTAAGCATGTACACATGCCTGAAAAATTTGGTATTGTTGCAGCCGCTTCTGTAGCAGCGGCCAGAAAAATGGCAGCACCATAACAAGTGCAGCAGCAGAGGCCGGAAAAATTAGGCATGTACACATGGATGAAAAATGTGGTATTGTCGCAGCCGTATCTGTAGCAGCAGCCAGAAAAATTGCAGCACCAGAAAAAGTGCAGCAGCAGAGGCCAGAAAAATTAAGCATGTTCACCTGGTTGGAAAATTTGGTATTGTCGCAGCTGTAGCAGCGGCCATAAAAATTGCAGCACCATAACAAGTGCAGCAGCAGAGGCCAGAAAAATTAGGCATGTTCACATGGATGAAAAATTGGGTATTGTCGCAGCCGCATCTGTAGCAGCAGCCAGAAAAATTGCAGCCCCAGAAAAAGTGCAGCAGCAGAGGCCAGAAAAATTAGGCATGTACACCTGGCTGGAAAATTTGGTATTGTCACAGCTGTAGCAGCGGCCATAAAAATTGCAGCACCATAACAAGTGCAGCAGCAGAGGCCAGAAAAATTAGGCATGTACACATGGATGAAAAATTGGGTATTGTCGCAGCCGCAGCTGTAGTAGCGGCCAGAAAAGTTGCAGCACCATAGCAAGTGCAGCAGCAGAGGCCAGAAAAATTAGGCATGTACACCTGGCTGGAAAATTTGGTAGTGTCGCAACCGCTGCTGTAGCAGCGGCCAGAAAAATTTCTGTTTGTTTTGCCAGGCAGAAAGTGCCCTAAAACATTGCGGCTTGAACCCTAGTTGGTGGCGGATAAGTCACGCAAGTCATCCGGCATTCAGAGTTCAAATACAGCAGCATGTGGACCATTTTTAGCCCAAAGCAGCTCATCTGATCAGGCCTTGTTCGGTCAAATGTATCACTCAGTGTCAGTCCCTTCAGGATCCATCCCTCATTCATCTTAAGAAAGGTGAGGTAATCCAGACTTTTTTGACCAAGGCGACTCCTCTTCTCAGTGACAATACCTCCTGCTGCACTGAAGGTCCTTTCTGACAGGACACTTGAAACGGGACAGGCCACAAGTTCGAGCGCAAATTAGGATAGCTCAGGCCACAAGTCAAGCCCCCGAAGGGCTTTGGCGATGCGTAGGACTTAAAAAGCTCTGCATGTCTTCCATCAACAGCATGTCTGTACAGCATCCTGTCCTTGCCGGCGTGTTCGTGGGAGGAGGAGGAGGATTACTTTCACCTCTTCCCCTGTTAGATCCCTGTTGTGCTGTGACATGACCCTTATACGCTGTGTACAACATACTTCTTAATTTATTTTGGACCTGCTGAATCCTTTCCGCCTTGCTGTAATGTGGTAACATGTCAGGCACTTTATGTTTATACCGGGGGTCTAGTAGCATGGACACCCAGTACAGGTCGTTCTCCTTCATCCCTTTTATACGATGGTCCCTCAACAGGCACGACAGCATGAAAGACCCCATTTGCACAAGGACGGATGCCGAGCTACTCATGTCCCGTTCCTCGTCCTCAGGGATGTCAGGGAAGGTATAATCTTCTTCCCTCCAGCCACGTACAACACCACGGGAACCAGATAGGTGACAAGGAGCACCCTGGGATGCCTGCTGTGGTTGGTCTTCCTCCTGCTCTTCAAAGCCACATTCCTCCTCTGACTCCTCTTCCTCACAATCCTCTTCCAGCGTTGCCGCAGGTCCAGCAAGCGATGCTGATAAGGCTGTTTCTGGTGGTGATGGTGTCCACCTCTTCCTGTTCACGCTCATCTACTGCCTGATCCAGCACTCTTCGCAGGGCACGCTCCAGAAAGAAAACAAACGGTATGATGTCGCTGATGGTGCCTTCGGTGCAACTGACCAGGTTTGTCACCTCCTCAAAAGGACGCATGAGCCTACAGGCATTGCGCATGAGCCTCCAGTAACGTGGCAAAAAATTTCCCAGCTCCGCAGATGATGTCCTAGCACCCCGGTCATACAAATATTCATTGACGGCTTTTTCTTGTTGGAGCAGGCGGCCGAACATTAGGAGTGTTGAATTCCAACCTGTCGGGCTGTCGCAAATCAAGCGCCTCACTGGCATATTGTTTCTCCGCTGGATATCTGACAAGTGCGCCATGGCTGTGTAGGAACGCCTGAAATGGCCACACACCTTCCTGGACTGCTTCAGGACATCCTGTAAGCCTGGGTACTTGAGCACAAAGCGTTGTACAATCAGATTACACACATGTGCCATGCACGGCACATGTGTCAACTTGCCGAACCTCAGTGATGCCAACAAATTTGTTCCGTTGTCACAAACCACCTTGCTGATCTCCAGTTGGTGTGGAGTCAGCCACTGATCCACCTGTGCGTTCAGGGCCGACAGGAGTGCTGGTGTGGTATGACTCTCCGCTTTGAGGCAAGTCAATCCCAAGATGGCGTGACACTGCCGTATCCGGGATGTGGAATAGCACCTGGGGAGCTAGGGGGGGGGGGGGTGCCGGTGATGTGGAGCAAGACGCAGCAGTGGAAGAGGACTAGGCCGAGGATGTTATGGAAGAGGATGGAGTAGGAGTAGAGGAAGTGGCAGCAGGCCTGCCTGCAAGTCTTGGCGGTGTCACCAACTCCTCTGCAGAGCCACGCATTCCATGCTTGGCAGCCGTCACCAGGTTTACCCAATGCGCAGTGTAGGTGATATACCTGCCCTGACCATGCTTTGCAGACCAGGTATCAGTGGTCAGATGGACCCTTGCCCCTAAACTGTGTGCCAGACATGCCATAATTTCCTTTTGCACAATGGATTAAAGGTTGGGGATTGCCTTGTGTGCAAAAAAAATTCGGCCGGGGACCTTCCACTGCGGTGTCCCAATGGCTACAATTTTTTTAAAGGCCACAGACTCCACCGGCTTGTATGGTAAAAGCTGGCGGGCTAGGGGGTGACTTTGAGACCTTGTCTTCTTTCGCTCAAACATCTCCTTGACAGACACCTGACTGTGAGCAGATGAACAGGAACTGCTCAAGGCGAGAGACGGAGAGGCGGATGGTTGAGAGGGGGCAAGGAGGGCAGCAGTGGTTGACCTGGCTGAAGATGCTGGACCAGGATGAGGATGGCGGCTTTGACTTTGTGTGCTGCTTGTACTGACGTGTTGATCCCATAGGCGTTTGTGATGTGACATCATGTGATTTCGCAAAGCAGTTGTGCCTAGGTGGGTGTTGGACTTCCCACGACTCAGTTTCTTCTGGCACAGGTTGCAAATGGCCTCGCTGTTGTCAGAGGCAGACACACAAAAAAAAAATGCCACACTGCTGAGCTCTGCGATGATGGCATTCTGGTAGTGGCAACAGCATGCGTTGATTGGCGTCCTGTCTGGCTGACCCCGGGTGCTCATGCATGTTGTCTGACTGTGCCACTAGCTCCTTGCGACGACCTCTCCCTGCTTCCAACTCGTCTCCTCCTCCTCTCTGTCTCCCCATCTGAACTTTCCCCCTCTTCTTCTCTTCTAGCGGGCACCCACGTGGCATCCACGGACACATCGTCATCAACAACACCTTCACCGCTATCTGACACCTCAAGAAAGGAAGCATCCCTGTTAACTACATCCTCTGGCAATAATGGTTGCACATCACTCATGTCTTCAAACTAATGTGTAAATAACTCCTCTGACGGATCAAGTAAAGCTGCTGTGGTGCTAGTGTTGGTGGTGGTGGCATGCGGGCAAGTGGTAGCATGAGAGGTGCCCGAAGCTAAGCTAGAGGAGGAGGACGGTGCGTCAAGGTTCCGAGCGGAAGCTGTAGTAGATTAGGTGTCTTGTGATAGCCAGTCAACTAAGTCCTCAGAACTTTGGGGGTTCAGGGTATGTGGCCTCTGAACACTGGCCATTCTAGGGCTATAGGGAATCCCAGCACCACGATGGCCCCTGCGGGGTGGCCTTCCTATGCCTGTAATTTTTTTGGTTAAATTTGCACAAGTTTCACACCAAATGTGATTTGCACTAGGGTGACACTATTTGCCCTGCAGGCAAAAAAATGGCAACTCTGACGGGAACTGACAGTGATGACTGATTTTATTTAACAACCAAAAAGTTTTTTTTTTTTTATTTGCACAACTGTCACACCTAATGTGATTTGCAGTAGGGTGACACAATTTGCCCTGCAGGCAAAAAAAATGGCAACTGTGACGTGAACTGACAGTGAAAACTGATTTTATTTAACAGCCAAAAAAGGTTTTTTTATTTTATTTGCACAACTGTCACACCTAATGTGATTTGCACTAGGGTGACACAATTTGCCCTGCAGGCAAGAAAAATGGCAACTGTGACGTGAACTGACAGTGATGACTGATTTTATTTAACAGCTAAAAAAGTTTTTTTTATTTTTTTTATTTGCACAACTGTCACACCTAATGTGATTTGCACTAGGGTGACACAATTTGCCCTGCAGGCAAAAAAAAACTGGCAACTGTGACGTGAACTGACAGTGACGACTGATTTTATTTAACAGCCCAAAAAGGTATTTTTTTTAAAATTTGCACAATTGTCAAACCAAATGTGATTTGCACTAGGGTGACACAATTTGCAACTGCCAACTGTGACGTGAACTGACAGTGACTGGTTTTATGTAACAGCCACAAAAAAGGTATATGTGATTTGCACTAGTGTGACAATGAGCAAAAAAGCTTGCCAGCGGAGTTCCCCTTTTAAGCAGTGGTCCCCAACCAGGGTGCCTCCAGCTGTTGCAAAACACAGGGACTGATATATTTCAGCCCTTTGAATACTGTAGTAGTTAGTTGCTTTAAAGAAAAAAGCTTGCCAGCGGAGTTCCCCTTTTATGCAGTGGTCCCCAACCAGGGTGCCTCCAGCTGTTGCAAAACACACAGACTGATATATTTCAGCCCTTTGAATACTGTAGTAGTTAGTTGCTTTAAAGAAAAAAAGCTTGCCAGTGGAGTTCCCCTTTTATGCAGTGGTCCCCAACCAGGGTGCCTCCAGCTGTTGCAAAACACACGGACTGATATATTTCAGCCATTTGAATACTGTAGTAGTTAGTTGCTTTAAAGAAAAAAAGCTTGCCAGCGGAGTTCCCCTTTTAAGCAGTGGTCCCCAACCAGGGTGCCTCCAGCTGTTGCAAAACACATGGACTGATATCTTTCAGCCCTTTGAATACTGTAGTAGTTAGTTGCTTGAAGGAACTTAAGTTTGATTCTGGAGTACCCCTTTTAACCAGCGGTTGCCGCCCAACCAGGGTGCCTCCAGCGGTTGCAAGACAAACGGACTGATATCTTTCAGCCCTAAAAAAGGCTTTTTTGGGTGCTGTCCTTAAAGCAGATGTTACACTAGTGCTTTAGAAGTAAACTGGACCCTGAATACACCACCTAGCAGCAACCTAGCTATCGCTTTCCCTATACAGCAGGAGCAGCTTCTCTGACCCTCCACTTCCTAAGCCTCCAGCATGCTGAATGAGGGTAAAATGGCATCCGTGCAAGAGGTAGAAGGGTCTGGAAGGGAGGGACTGCTGCTGATTGGCTGTAATGTGTCTGCTGACTCTGACTCACAGGGTCAAAGTTTCCTGCAATGTTAAAGTATAGGGGGCGGATGGAACTTCATTCATGTTCGCCCGGTGATGCGAACATGCTGAATTCGCCGGGAACTGTTTGCGGGCGAACAATTCGCGACATCTCTATTTGACAGATTAACAGGTTGTAAATGGTACAATACTTGGATGTACGTATGCGGTATGCACTGATGAGGGCAGTAATATGCCTAACTATACGCAGAAAAAAATCTGTATTTTTGTAAAACACCAGCCGGTGAATACTATTGTTTGGACTTTGATGGTTTGGAGCACCAGGACAGATTAACAGGTAGTAAATGGTACAATACTTGGATGTACCTATGCGGTATGCACGGATGAGGGCAGTAATATGCTTAACTATACGCAGAAAAAACTCTGTATTTTTGTAAAACACCAGCCGGTGAATACTATTGTTTGGGCTTTGACGGTTTGCAGCACCTTGACAGATTAACAGGTAGTAAATGGTACAATACTTGGATGTACCTATGTGGTATGCACTGATTAGGGCAGGAATATGCCTAACTATACGCAGAAAAAAATCTGCATTTTTGTAAAACACTAGCCGGTGGATACTATTGTTTGGACTTTGACGGTTTGGAGCACCTTGACAGATTAAGAGGTACTGAATGGTACAATACTTGGATGTACCTATGCGGTATGCACTGATGAGGGCAGTAATATGCGTAACTATACGCAGAAAAAAACAGCCGGTGAATACTATTGTTTGGACTATTGCAGGACCCAACAGTGCAGCACCACAAAAAAAAAAAACTCAATTGGGCTGAAAAATGAGGAGATAAGATGCTTCAGAAAGTTCAGGCAGCTTGGAGATCTGTATGAGGCAGCTGACAGCTATCTGCCCCTCTCTGCTGCAATGCTCAATAACGTGAATAGGAGGTTTAGCTATCAATGATCCTTCTCAGTGTAACAGCACAGCACTTTGCACTCCTGCCTTTCCCTAATGCTGATGTGACTAGCAGTTGCAGTGTAACGCTGTGGTATGAGCTATTCACACACACACACACACAGTCCCGACCTCTCCATCTGAGTGCATAGATGAAATGAAGAGAGGCAAGATGGCCGCCAATTATATAGGGGCTGTGACATCACAGGGGTCAGTGAACACTGATAGGCTGCATCTCACATGTGATTCAGGGTCAGCCCGCCTACCTTCATTCCCGCCGCTTTTTCCCGCCCTCCCATAATCCCCTGCCCCATGTACTCACATGTGGATCCGCCATCTTAGGTCTCCAATAGCCTGGAATGCTGTAAAATGGAGTTTAATGAAGCAATTTGCGCAATCGAATTGCGGCGATATTCGCATTCGTTGCGAATCAAATTTTTCATGAAATTCGTAACGAATTCGGGTTCGTCAACTTCGATTCGCTCATCTCTACAAAAGGGAGCTGTGTGTCCTACCCTCCTTCTGTCACTCCAGATGCTCCTGCTACTTTTAGTTATTGCACCAGCAATCCATCTGCGAAGCCATGTCCAAGAGACAACAATATGTGCCCACTCATACAATGGTGCAGAAGCTGAATGTGCTCCTGTCCAAGTTGCTGGTCCTACAGTCCCTCCCTTTTCAAGTGGTGGACTCTGCACCTTTCAGAGAGCTGATGGCTTGTGCCGAGCCAAAGTGTAGAGTGCAAGCTGTAATTTCTTTGGGAAGAAGACAGTACCAGCCCTGCACAATTTTTTGGAAGAGAAGGTGGGCCAGTCCTTGAGCCTGTCGGTGTATACCAAAGTGCACGGCAGTGCCGACGTCTGGAGCTGTAACTATGGTAAGGGACAATACATGTCCGTTACGGCCCACAGGGTGAATGTGGTCCGTGCACAGCCACAATACCAACTAGGACAGGTAACACCGCTTCTTCCTAAATGCTCTCAGGCCGTTGGTCCTGTGACAGTGTGCGACTCCGCCTCCTCATCCTCCACCATGTTGTTAGCCTCCACTGCACAGACAAGTCTCAGTGCCCTTCCAGCATGCCATGTGTGCAGTGCATGGCAGTGTCACGCTGTTCTTCACATGGTTTGCCTTGGTGAACGGAGTCACACAGGGGAGGAACTGCTAAAAGTAATACATAAAGAAATCGGAGCATAGCTTACTCGACAAAAACAACGGGAAGAATATATTGTCTGCGCTGCGACAAGGAAGGCTGAGCCATGCGCCCTGAATAAAATAGAAAAGCAAAAAAAAGGAGAACGGCGCCTCGTGTAATTCCGATGGTATGTGTTAAAGCGAAAGATTAAGTAGTATGCTCACCTTAGGTGAACCTTGGGTTCATGCATGTAACCCCTCCGTGTTGGGGTAGTGAGTGATAGTCCGGAGCTGCAGCCTGCGGGTTGCGCCCAATGTCCTCGCAGGGATCAGCAGAAGTCTTGGAACAAAGTACGGTTTGAAGAAAAAGTAGAACCCTCTTCGTCGGTGCTGCTCGGATGGTGCAATAATGTGGATGGTACCCAGAGTATTATGTAACAATATTTTATTGAAACACATACAATAGGGGGTACAGACAGGACAAGACGCGTTTCGGGAGTGAGCCCTCCCTTTCTCAATTGTGGACATATGCAGTCTGAAGTGACAGGGGATGTGGTACACATAAATACATTTACAATCTGGCGCCAAAAACATTCCGGCACAGGTCAAAGGTTCACCATAAGAAAAAAGTGATGCTGCATATTCATTTTCAATAAAAATGGTCATATTTAGAAAACAATATAGAGAATATTGTGTTTGGTTCTTGAAAAATATTGGAATTTGCTTTATTCATTGCAAATCCACTTTTACAGAGTCTAACAGTTATGTACTAGTCATAGTAGCCATGGACTCAGAACGAGGCTTGGGCTAGCTAGTGTTGATAGTGAAGCATGGTCTCAATGGCCGTGGTTAAAGCTTGCCGCTGTTTGCCTATGTGAAAAAGGTGGCCAATCAGAGTATAGATACGCGATGACGTACTATACCGTCCTTACGGGTAAGTCGGGATTTGTATGTGCCGCTTATTTCAATGCAAAGTCGGCGACCAATCAGATTGTGAGATTGGGGTGACGTATTGTGTTGATGTTAAGAGCGCTTCTTTTTGTTTATATAGTCACGTGGAAACGCGCACCACGTGACTATATAAACAAAAAGAAGCGCTCTTAACATCAACACAATACGTCACCCCAATCTCACAATCTGATTGGTCGCCGACTTTGCATTGAAATAAGCGGCACATACAAATCCCGATTTACCCGTAAGGACGGTATAGTACGTCATCGCGTATCTATACTCTGATTGGCCACCTTTTTCACATAGACAAACAGCGGCAAGCTTTTACCACGGCCATTGAGATCATGCCCCACTATCAACACTAGCTAGCCCAAGCCTCGTTCTGAGTCCGTGGCTACCATGACTAGTACATAACTGTTAGACTCTGTAAAAGTGGATTTGCAATGAATAAAGCGAATTCCAATATTTTTCAAGAACCAAACACAATATTCTCTATATTGTTTTCTAAATATGACCATTTTTATTGAAAATGAATATGCAGCATCACTTTTTTCTTATGTTGAACCTTTGACCTGTGCCGGAATGTTTTTGGCGCCAGATTGTAAATGTATTTATGTGTACCACATCCCCTGTCACTTCAGACTGCATATGTCCACAATTGAGAAAGGGAGGGCTCACTCCCGAAACGCGTCTTGTCCTATCTGTACCCCCTATTGTATGTGTTTCAATAAAATATTGTTACATAATACTCTGGGTACCATCCACATTATTGCACCATCCGAGCAGCGCCGACGAAGAGTGTTCTCCTTTTTCTTCAAACCAGACTTTGTTCCATGCGCCCTGAATGGCACACGTGTTAATTCTGGTTTTCAAGTGGTTCCTGAAGTTTCCCCCCATTTGCAAGACATCCTAACAATGGGAAGGAAACATTGCATGCACTTCAGCCACTCATACACCGCAAAGCACACCCTCCTTGAGCTGCAGTGTCAGAACGGTATTCCCCAACATAGTCTGATTTGCAACATTGCCACATGTTGGAATTCCACCCTCCATATGTTGGACCGACTATACAAACAGAGAAAAGCCATCACCGATTTCTTGATGATCCAGGTGAATAGGGGGACTCCCCTGTGTTGCTTTAATGTCAACCAGTGGCAGCTCATACGTGACACCTGCCGTTTGTTCAGGCATTTTGAGGAAGCCACATTATTAGTCAGTCGCCAGGATTATGGGGTGAACGACGTCATTCCACTGCTTCATTTCCTACTACACGTGATGGAAATGATGGCTGGTCAGGGATATGGAGACGTGGCGCCTACATCTCATGGCCACATGAGCCCTGTGGGGGCTAAACTGGAGGAGGGGAACAGTGGAGCTTGAGGGTAATGAGGAAGGCGAGACAGAGGACCCAGATACACCGTGGCAGTATGCAGTGTAGATGGAGTCAGGGAGTCCTTCCGAGTCACTTGCATAAATGGCACGATGCATGCTCACTTGCTTGCGTAGTGACTGCCGAATTGTCGCCATTCAGCAGCGAAATGACTTCTGGTTCTCCACCTTTTTGGACCCTCGCCACCGCCACAAAATGGGAGCCTTTTTTTAAGCCCACTGAGAGGGAGGACAAACTGACATCCTATGTAGTCAGTTGGCAGATGCCTATCGGCGCCATCGTCCATCCTCTCGCAGGACTGACTCGGGGGGCCCTCTGCTCTCACCTTCCCCTGCAATGCCTGCTTGGGAGGGGGGGGGGGTGGCAGGAGAAGTACCAGCTCCATCAGCAGCAGCCTGAGTCTACAATCGCTTATGAGTACCTTTCTTCATCCACATAGTGAAGCAACTCATTAGCAGCTGTCAGACATGGAGCAAGACTTGAACCAGCAGGTGGTGGCATACCTTGACATGCCCATGCCAACACACCTTGAAGATCCGCTGGACTTCTGGGCAGCCAAACTTGATTTGTGGCCGCAACTAGAGTTTTCCCTGGAAAAACTGTACTGCCCGGCCAGTAGTGTGCCATCAAAGCGGGTGTTTAGTGCGTCGGGGGCCATAGTCACCCCAAGGAGAACTATTATGTCCACGACGAATGTGGAGAGACTGACCTTTGTGAAGATGAATCAGGCATGGATAAGCTAGAATTTCCACCCACTAATGCCTGATGCATCAGAGTAGATTGACCATTGTGCCACACCAACACTACACAAATATGTTTAGTGCAAAACAGATTTAAGGCGCTGCTCCCCAGTTACAAACATTCCTCTGCATCAGACCTTTCTTCACCAACCTTCATCACCGGGTACTGGTATTGCCACCCACCGCACCTGCTGCTGCCACCATTAGGCTGTCTCATTCTGACACCATATGGTCTATTCATGCTGTCGCCAACTCCAGGCTGTGCCAATCAGTCACAATATGTTCTACTCATACTGCCGCCAACTCCAGACTGTGCCATTCAGCGACGATATGGTATACTCAACTGCCGCCAACTCCAGGCTGTGCCATTCAGCCACTATATGGTCTCCTCATCTGCAGCCAACTTTAGGCTGTGCCCTTCGGCCACTATATGTTCTACTCATCTGCCACCAACTCCAAGCTGTGCCATTCAGCCACTATATGTTCTACTCATGCTGCCGCCAACTCCAGGCTGTGCCATTTAGCCACAATATTATCTCAGTATCTGCCGCCAACACCAGGCTGTGCCATTCAGCTACTATATGGTCTCCTCATGCTTCTGCCAATTCCAGGCTGTGCCATTCAGCCACTATATGGTCTTCTCATCTGCTGCAAACTCCAGGCTGTGCTATTCAGCCACTATATGTTCTACTCATGCTACCGCCAACTCCAGGCTGTGCTATTCAGCCAATATATGTCTCCTCATCTGCCGCCAACTCCTGGCTTTGCCATTCAGCCACTATATGTTCTAATCATGCTGCCGCCAACTTTAGGCTGTGCCATTCAGCCACCATCTGGTCTCCTAATTTGCCGCCAACTCCAGGCTTTGCCATTCAGCCACTATATGGTCACCTCATCTGCCGCCAATACCAGGCTGTGCCATTCAGCCACTATATGTTCTGTTCATGCTGCCGCCAACTCCAGGCTGTGCCATTCAGCCACTATATGGGCTCCTCATCTCCCGCCAACTCCAGGCTGTGCCATTCAGCCACTATATGTTCTAATCATGCTGCCGCCAACTCCAGGCTGTGCCATTCAGCCACTATATGGTCTCCTCATCTGCTGCCAACTCCAGGCTGTGACATTCAGCCACTATATGTTCTACTCATGCTGCCACCAACTCCAGGCTGTGCGATTCAGCCACCATATGGTCTTCTTATCTGCTGCCAACTCCAGGCTTTGCCATTCAGCCACTATATGGTCTCCTCATCTGCCGCCAACACCAGGCTGTGCCATTCAGCCACTATATGGTCTCCTCATGCTTCTGCCAATTCCAGGCTGTGCCATTCAGCCACTATATGTTCTACTCATGCTTCCGCCAACTCCAGGCTGTGCCATTCAGCCACTATATGGTCTCCTAATATGCTGCCAACTCCTAGCTGTGCCATTCAGCCACTATATTGTCTCCTCATTTGCCGCTAACTCCAGGCTGTGCTATTAAGTCACTATATGTTTTACTCATGCTACTGCCAACTCCAGGCTGTGCCATTCAGCCACTATATGGTCTCCTCATCTGCCGCTAACTCCAGGCTGTGCCATTCAGCCACTATATGATCTTCTCATCTGCCACCAACTCCAGGCTGTGCCATTCAGCCACTATATGTTCTACTCATGCTGCTGCCAACTTCAGGCTGAGCCATTCAGCCACTATATGTTCTACTTATGCTGCCGACAACTCCAGGCTGTGCCATTCAGGCACTATATGGTCTCCTCATCTGCCGCCAACTGCAGACTGAGCCATTCAGCCACTATATGGTCTCCTCATCTGCTGCCAAATCCAGGCTTTGCCATTCAGTCACTATATGTTCTACTCATGCTGCCGCCAACTCTAGGCTGTGCCATTCAGCCACTATATGGCCTCTTCATCTGCTGCCAACTCCAGGCTGTGGCATTCAGCCACTATATGGTCTCCTCATCTGCCACCAACTCCAGGCTGTGCCATTCAGCCACTATATGTTCTACTCATGCTGCTGCCAACTCCAGGCTGTGACATTCAGCCACGATATGTTCTTCTCATGCTGTCGCTAACTCCAGGCTGTGCCATTCAGCCACTACATGGTCTCCTCATCTTCCGCCAAATCCAGGCTGTTGCATTCAGCCACTACATGGTCTCTTCATGTGCCGCCAACTCCAGGCTGTGCTATTAAGCCACTCTATTGTTTGCTGATGCTGCTGAGCCTTGGACATTACATAAAAAGTTTTTTTATGGAAGCACTAGCTACCATAAATCTTCAATTTAAATGTGAAAATTCATCTTTTATTCTTAGGGTTTGTGAAACCCTATTGTTTCCTCATGTTGCAGCCAGCTCCAGACTGTGTCCTTCAGCCACTATATGGTTTACTAATGCTACTGGGCCTGGGACATTACCTACAAATTTTTATGGTAGCACTATCTACCATAAATCTTCAATTTCAATTTTAAAATTCATCTTTTAATGTTAGGGATTGTGAAGCCCTATTGTCTCCTCATGCTGTAGCGAGCTCCAGTTGGTGTCATTCAGCCACTTTATGGTTTAGTGATGCTGCTGAGCCTGGGACATTACTAAAAAATTTTTATGGTACCATTAGCTACCATGAATCTTCTATTTAAATTTGAAAAGTAATCTTTTAATCTTAGGGATTGTGAAGCCCTATGTCTCCTCATGCTGTAGCGAGCTCCAGTCGGTGTCATTCAGCCACTTTATGGTTTAGTGATGCTGCTGAGCCTGGGACATTACTAAAAAAAATTTATGGTACCATTAGCTACCATGAATCTTCTATTTAAATTTGAAAAGTAATCTTTTAATCTTAGGGATTGTGAAGCCCTATGTCTCCTCATGCTGCCGCTAACTCCAGGCTGTGTCATTCAGCCACTATATGGTCTCCTCTTGGAGCCGTCAATTCCAGGCTGTGTCATTCTGCCAGATTATGGTCTCCTCATGCTGCTGTCACCTTTGGGATCTGTCATTGTGCCACCATGTGACTCCTTGTTAGTTTGGGTTTGTGGTCATACAGTATTAGTTCAAAGTAAACACCGGGACATTAAACTTGGGAATCTAATATAAATCTTACATTTTTATTTTAAAAAATCGATGTGATCTTTTCAAGACTGAGGCCCTATTGTCGTCAACGTCATATTACCTGTGGAATTATCGTAAGAATCCAATAAAACATGTTGGAGCGATAACAAAGAACCATAACTAATTAAATGAAACAAAATGGAAAGATAACACCAGCGCTGAATAGATCTCGTACAAGCTGCCTAGATACAAATGGAGCTGTATACAATATATATAAAATGTGTATCGGCGGTCTAATAATAAAAACTACTAATAGTAGTAGAGGCTCACTTACTAAAATTCTGATGGGAAGTATACTCAGAATCTCTGCCCAGAGGGAAGTTCTTGTCTCCACTTAAAAATCCTGCAAAGCTGTAAATCCACGTCCTTGATAGTATGGAGCTTGTCCCGTTATATTTGCTTTTTCTGCTTGGAGTAGTTTACAGAAGTCCGTGGTTCAAGTCAGCCTATTAGCCAGGAGATCTGCCCCGGCCGGTGGCGTCTCACCGGCTTGCTGTACTGTTAGTGGATTACGGAGTGCTGTGACCTAGCGCTGCGAGTGACGACACTACTACAGGGAGAGCGCAAAGCCAAAAAACCTCTAACGTGTTTAGGAAAATAACGCTTTCCTTCATCAGAGATGGATTATCCTCCTAGGTCACAGTGACTTATAGCAGTACCGTATTCCACACCCTCACTGAAACTTAAAGGGGTACTCAGGTGAAAACCTTTTTTCTTTTAAATCAACTGGAGGCAGAAAGTTAAACATATTTGTAAATTACTTCTATTAAAAAATCTTAATCCTTCCAGTACTTATTAGCTGCTGAATGCTACAGAGGAAATTCCTTTCTTTTTGGAACACTGATGACATCACGAACACAGTGCTCTCTGCTGACATATCTGTCATTTTAGCAACCATGCATAGCAGATGTATGCTAAGGGCAGCATGGTGGCTCAGTGGTTAGCACTGCTGCCTTGCAGTGCTGGGGACTTGGGTTCAAATCCCACTAAGGACAACAATAAATAAAGCGTTATTATAATAACATCAGCAGAGAGAACTGTGGTCGTGATGTCATCAGAGAGCATTCCAAAAAGAAAAGAATTTCCTCTGTAGTATTCAGCAGCTAATAAGTACAGGAAGGATTAAGATTTTTTAATAGAAGTAATTTACAAATATGTTTAACTTTCTGCCACCAGTTGATTTAAAAGAAAAAAGGTTTTCACCAGAGTACCCCTTTAATGAGAGTATTACTACCACCATTCAATGGTTCCCTCCCGCTTATACATCCTTTATATTAGGGGTACCAAATGTCCTTGTATAGCAAGCATTCATTAAAGGCATCTAAAACGCACAATATGAACCTGGTCCAATACATTCTTCAGGAAATATGAATATAAAGGCTGATCTGCAAAAAAATTAAGGTGTAACATCCTTGCATATGCGCAAATAATTCAAAATCAATATTGAGTCCATATGAAATCAAGGTATTTAAATTAAAAATCCATTTTCCTTCAGCTCTTGACATAGCAGCGATATAATCGCCTCCCCTTCAGTGTTTTTTCACATGTTCCATTCCAAAAAAAATTGAATAGGCAAAGGAAGCATTATGACAATCCAGATAATGTTTCGATAATGGATGACCCGCAAATCTCCTCTCTATATTATAGATGTGTTCCCCTATTCGTGTGGAGAGGAGGCGTTTTGTTCTTCCAACATAAGTTTTGCCACATGGGCATTGTATTCCATAGATCACAGTCTTTGTTTTACAGTTTATGTGCGTTTTTATAGTCTTCTTATATAAACCGTCTCTACTTTCAACATCCAATATTGCTTTTTTCTCCTTAGTAATTTTACATCCCTTACAGGAATGGCATGGATGAAAGCCTGGTTTCTCGAAAAATATAGATTGATTCAAACTATTAGGGTCTTTGCGATTTTTTGTAGTGGGTGCTATTCTGTTGCCAATATTAGATGTTTTCCAAAAAATGATGATGGGTGCCTTTGGTAATGTCTCGCCCACTACCCTATCTCCGTGCAAAGTTTCCCAGTGTTTATGCACAATTTTACGAAAAGCAGAGCATTGACTGTTGTACGCTGTGATTATAGGAACCATAATTTTATCTTGTTTACTTTTATCCTCTGTTTTGTCCTTGTCAGCCAGTAGTAATCCCTATCTATTTCCTGGATCTGTTTGATTGTGTCCTCTAAAGTGTCCCTCTTATATCCTTTCTCAAGGAATTTTTCTTGTAGTTCCATGGCTTCCTTTTTGTACTCCTCAATTTGTGTACAATTTCTAAGGAGACGGATAAACTGGCTTCTGGGGATATTATTAAGCCATGCAGGCAAGTGACAGCTATTAAGATCAATAAAGCTATTGCTATATGTTACTTTTGTGAAGGTTTTGGTGTGGATTCCATTATCCTTGATAAAAATGGTGAGGTCTAAAAAACGTATCTCTGTTTGACTAATGGTAGGTGTAAAAGAGAGATAAAAATCATTTTTATTTAAATTATTTAAAAACAACTGTAACCCATGTTCAGACCTCTTCCAGATAAAAATGATATCATCAATGAAGCGATGCTAGAGGACCAGGTCTGATGCCGGGACCATGGTAGGGAGGATGTTTAACTCCTCCCAATGACCCATGTAAAGGTTTGAATAACCCGGCGCAAACCTGGTCCCTATAGAGGTGCCCCATGCCTGCAGAAAAAATTCACCTTTATATAAAAAATAATTGTGATTTAAAATGAAAGATATGCACTCCCCAATAAAATCAATTTGGTCAAGGGGTAATGTGTTGTCCTTCCTCATAAAATGTTCAGCTGCCTCTCTTCCCTTCCTGTGCTCTATTATCGTATATAAAGACGTGACATCCAATGTACCTAATATGTACTCCGGATGCCACGTCAACCCTTCCAATACTTGGAGAATGTGTTTTGTATCCTTCAAATAGGCGGGTAACTGCACCAGATATTTCTGTAGCTGTGTGTCAACATATTTAGACATATTCGAAGTTGGACAATTAATGCCTGATATAATAGGACGCCCTGGGGGTTTAGTGGTGGACTTGTGGATCTTTGGGATATGATACAATGCTGCGATCTGTGGGTTCCTAATGTTGATGAATTCAGCTTCTTTTTTTTTATTAAGGATGCCTTTTGTTGTCCCCACTTGGATCAAATCCATAAGTTGCTTCTTAAAGGGGGCTGTAGGGTCACCCGGGATTTTCTGATGCGTTTTTCCATCCTGCAGCAAACGCATTGATTCTTCATGGTAATCCTTGGTGTTCTGTTTGCTGCCGCCAACTCCAGGCTGTGCCATTCAGCCACTATATGGTCTCCTCATCTGCTGCCAACTCCAGGCTGTGACATTCAGCCACTATATGTTCTACTCATGCTGCCACCAACTCCAGGCTGTGCGATTCAGCCACCATATGGTCTTCTTATCTGCTGCCAACTCCAGGCTTTGCCATTCAGCCACTATATGGTCTCCTCATCTGCCGCCAACACCAGGCTGTGCCATTCAGCCACTATATGGTCTCCTCATGCTTCTGCCAATTCCAGGCTGTGCCATTCAGCCACTATATGTTCTACTCATGCTTCCGCCAACTCCAGGCTGTGCCATTCAGCCACTATATGGTCTCCTAATATGCTGCCAACTCCTAGCTGTGCCATTCAGCCACTATATTGTCTCCTCATTTGCCGCTAACTCCAGGCTGTGCTATTAAGTCACTATATGTTTTACTCATGCTACTGCCAACTCCAGGCTGTGCCATTCAGCCACTATATGGTCTCCTCATCTGCCGCTAACTCCAGGCTGTGCCATTCAGCCACTATATGATCTTCTCATCTGCCACCAACTCCAGGCTGTGCCATTCAGCCACTATATGTTCTACTCATGCTGCTGCCAACTTCAGGCTGAGCCATTCAGCCACTATATGTTCTACTTATGCTGCCGACAACTCCAGGCTGTGCCATTCAGGCACTATATGGTCTCCTCATCTGCCGCCAACTGCAGACTGAGCCATTCAGCCACTATATGGTCTCCTCATCTGCTGCCAAATCCAGGCTTTGCCATTCAGTCACTATATGTTCTACTCATGCTGCCGCCAACTCTAGGCTGTGCCATTCAGCCACTATATGGCCTCTTCATCTGCTGCCAACTCCAGGCTGTGGCATTCAGCCACTATATGGTCTCCTCATCTGCCACCAACTCCAGGCTGTGCCATTCAGCCACTATATGTTCTACTCATGCTGCTGCCAACTCCAGGCTGTGACATTCAGCCACGATATGTTCTTCTCATGCTGTCGCTAACTCCAGGCTGTGCCATTCAGCCACTACATGGTCTCCTCATCTTCCGCCAAATCCAGGCTGTTGCATTCAGCCACTACATGGTCTCTTCATGTGCCGCCAACTCCAGGCTGTGCTATTAAGCCACTCTATTGTTTGCTGATGCTGCTGAGCCTTGGACATTACATAAAAAGTTTTTTTATGGAAGCACTAGCTACCATAAATCTTCAATTTAAATGTGAAAATTCATCTTTTATTCTTAGGGTTTGTGAAACCCTATTGTTTCCTCATGTTGCAGCCAGCTCCAGACTGTGTCCTTCAGCCACTATATGGTTTACTAATGCTGCTGGGCCTGGGACATTACCTACAAATTTTTATGGTAGCACTATCTACCATAAATCTTCAATTTCAATTTTAAAATTCATCTTTTAATGTTAGGGATTGTGAAGCCCTATTGTCTCCTCATGCTGTAGCGAGCTCCAGTTGGTGTCATTCAGCCACTTTATGGTTTAGTGATGCTGCTGAGCCTGGGACATTACTAAAAAAATTTTATGGTACCATTAGCTACCATGAATCTTCTATTTAAATTTGAAAAGTAATCTTTTAATCTTAGGGATTGTGAAGCCCTATGTCTCCTCATGCTGTAGCGAGCTCCAGTCGGTGTCATTCAGCCACTTTATGGTTTAGTGATGCTGCTGAGCCTGGGACATTACTAAAAAAATTTTATGGTACCATTAGCTACCATGAATCTTCTATTTAAATTTGAAAAGTAATCTTTTAATCTTAGGGATTGTGAAGCCCTATGTCTCCTCATGCTGCCGCTAACTCCAGGCTGTGTCATTCAGCCACTATATGGTCTCCTCTTGGAGCCGTCAATTCCAGGCTGTGTCATTCTGCCAGATTATGGTCTCCTCATGCTGCTGTCACCTTTGGGATCTGTCATTGTGCCACCATGTGACTCCTTGTTAGTTTGGGTTTGTGGTCATACAGTATTAGTTCAAAGTAAACACCGGGACATTAAACTTGGGAATCTAATATAAATCTTACATTTTTATTTTAAAAAATCGATGTGATCTTTTCAAGACTGAGGCCCTATTGTCGTCAACGTCATATTACCTGTGGAATTATCGTAAGAATCCAATAAAACATGTTGGAGCGATAACAAAGAACCATAACTAATTAAATGAAACAAAATGGAAAGATAACACCAGCGCTGAATAGATCTCGTACAAGCTGCCTAGATACAAATGGAGCTGTATACAATATATATAAAATGTGTATCGGCGGTCTAATAATAAAAACTACTAATAGTAGTAGAGGCTCACTTACTAAAATTCTGATGGGAAGTATACTCAGAATCTCTGCCCAGAGGGAAGTTCTTGTCTCCACTTAAAAATCCTGCAAAGCTGTAAATCCACGTCCTTGATAGTATCGAGCTTGTCCCGTTATATTTGCTTTTTCTGCTTGGAGTAGTTTACAGAAGTCCGTGGTTCAAGTCAGCCTATTAGCCAGGAGATCTGCCCCGGCCGGTGGCGTCTCACCGGCTTGCTGTACTGTTAGTGGATTACGGAGTGCTGTGACCTAGCGCTGCGAGTGACGACACTACTACAGGGAGAGCGCAAAGCCAAAAAACCTCTAACGTGTTTAGGAAAATAACGCTTTCCTTCATCAGAGATGGATTATCCTCCTAGGTCACAGTGACTTATAGCAGTACCGTATTCCACACCCTCACTGAAACTTAAAGGGGTACTCAGGTGAAAACCTTTTTTCTTTTAAATCAACTGGAGGCAGAAAGTTAAACATATTTGTAAATTACTTCTATTAAAAAATCTTAATCCTTCCAGTACTTATTAGCTGCTGAATGCTACAGAGGAAATTCCTTTCTTTTTGGAACACTGATGACATCACGAACACAGTGCTCTCTGCTGACATATCTGTCATTTTAGCAACCATGCATAGCAGATGTATGCTAAGGGCAGCATGGTGGCTCAGTGGTTAGCACTGCTGCCTTGCAGTGCTGGGGACTTGGGTTCAAATCCCACTAAGGACAACAATAAATAAAGCGTTATTATAATAACATCAGCAGAGAGAACTGTGGTCGTGATGTCATCAGAGAGCATTCCAAAAAGAAAAGAATTTCCTCTGTAGTATTCAGCAGCTAATAAGTACAGGAAGGATTAAGATTTTTTAATAGAAGTAATTTACAAATATGTTTAACTTTCTGCCACCAGTTGATTTAAAAGAAAAAAGGTTTTCACCAGAGTACCCCTTTAATGAGAGTATTACTACCACCATTCAATGGTTCCCTCCCGCTTATACATCCTTTATATTAGGGGTACCAAATGTCCTTGTATAGCAAGCATTCATTAAAGGCATCTAAAACGCACAATATGAACCTGGTCCAATACATTCTTCAGGAAATATGAATATAAAGGCTGATCTGCAAAAAAATTAAGGTGTAACATCCTTGCATATGCGCAAATAATTCAAAATCAATATTGAGTCCATATGAAATCAAGGTATTTAAATTAAAAATCCATTTTCCTTCAGCTCTTGACATAGCAGCGATATAATCGCCTCCCCTTCAGTGTTTTTTCACATGTTCCATTCCAAAAAAAATTGAATAGGCAAAGGAAGCATTATGACAATCCAGATAATGTTTCGATAATGGATGACCCGCAAATCTCCTCTCTATATTATAGATGTGTTCCCCTATTCGTGTGGAGAGGAGGCGTTTTGTTCTTCCAACATAAGTTTTGCCACATGGGCATTGTATTCCATAGATCACAGTCTTTGTTTTACAGTTTATGTGCGTTTTTATAGTCTTCTTATATAAACCGTCTCTACTTTCAACATCCAATATTGCTTTTTTCTCCTTAGTAATTTTACATCCCTTACAGGAATGGCATGGATGAAAGCCTGGTTTCTCGAAAAATATAGATTGATTCAAACTATTAGGGTCTTTGCGATTTTTTGTAGTGGGTGCTATTCTGTTGCCAATATTAGATGTTTTCCAAAAAATGATGATGGGTGCCTTTGGTAATGTCTCGCCCACTACCCTATCTCCGTGCAAAGTTTCCCAGTGTTTATGCACAATTTTACGAAAAGCAGAGCATTGACTGTTGTACGCTGTGATTATAGGAACCATAATTTTATCTTGTTTACTTTTATCCTCTGTTTTGTCCTTGTCAGCCAGTAGTAATCCCTATCTATTTCCTGGATCTGTTTGATTGTGTCCTCTAAAGTGTCCCTCTTATATCCTTTCTCAAGGAATTTTTCTTGTAGTTCCATGGCTTCCTTTTTGTACTCCTCAATTTGTGTACAATTTCTAAGGAGACGGATAAACTGGCTTCTGGGGATATTATTAAGCCATGCAGGCAAGTGACAGCTATTAAGATCAATAAAGCTATTGCTATATGTTACTTTTGTGAAGGTTTTGGTGTGGATTCCATTATCCTTGATAAAAATGGTGAGGTCTAAAAAACGTATCTCTGTTTGACTAATGGTAGGTGTAAAAGAGAGATAAAAATCATTTTTATTTAAATTATTTAAAAACAACTGTAACCCATGTTCAGACCTCTTCCAGATAAAAATGATATCATCAATGAAGCGATGCTAGAGGACCAGGTCTGATGCCGGGACCATGGTAGGGAGGATGTTTAACTCCTCCCAATGACCCATGTAAAGGTTTGAATAACCCGGCGCAAACCTGGTCCCTATAGAGGTGCCCCATGCCTGCAGAAAAAATTCACCTTTATATAAAAAATAATTGTGATTTAAAATGAAAGATATGCACTCCCCAATAAAATCAATTTGGTCAAGGGGTAATGTGTTGTCCTTCCTCATAAAATGTTCAGCTGCCTCTCTTCCCTTCCTGTGCTCTATTATCGTATATAAAGACGTGACATCCAATGTACCTAATATGTACTCCGGATGCCACGTCAACCCTTCCAATACTTGGAGAATGTGTTTTGTATCCTTCAAATAGGCGGGTAACTGCACCAGATATTTCTGTAGCTGTGTGTCAACATATTTAGACATATTCGAAGTTGGACAATTAATGCCTGATATAATAGGACGCCCTGGGGGTTTAGTGGTGGACTTGTGGATCTTTGAGATATGATACAATGCTGCGATCTGTGGGTTCCTAATGTTGATGAATTCAGCTTCTTTTTTTTTATTAAGGATGCCTTTTGTTGTCCCCACTTGGATCAAATCCATAAGTTGCTTCTTAAAGGGGGCTGTAGGGTCACCCGGGATTTTCTGATGCGTTTTTCCATCCTGCAGCAAACGCATTGATTCTTCATGGTAATCCTTGGTGTTCTGTATTACTATACTGCCCCCTTTGTCAGCAGGCCTTATTATGATGTCATTATTATCCTGTAGAGCTTGTATGGCCACCTGTTCTTTTTTGGTAAGATTAGATTTCTGGTATCGTGTTTTATAGCATCTGATATCTCTAGTAACTAGATTTTCAAATACTCGGAACGAGTCCGAGTATTCATTATGTAGATGGAATGTTGATTTGTTTTTTAGTGTAGTTTGTTGATACCTAGATGGACTACTGGTGTTACTGCTTATTGGGTTTTTCAAAAAAAAAATTTTTATAGATAGGTTCCGCATAAACTTTTTTATCCCTATGTATGCCTCGAACTTGTTGAAGGTACTCGTCGGAGAAAACTTAAGGCCTTTTTGTAGTAATTTGGTTTCATTTTTCTCCAAAGTATAGGTACTAAGATTGGACATTTTTTGGGAGGATTCTTTCTCCATAACTGTAGTCCTTACTTTAGTTCTTATTGATGCATCCCTCTTTTTTTTTGGTGAGTTTCCCTCCTCTCGTACCTCTCTTATGGATTTTCTTCCTCTCTTTTAAAAAAAAAATCAAAGTTTTGAGTCTTTTTGACCGATGTTTGTGTCTGTTCAGCATAGGTTCTTGATGGTTGTGTTTTATTGCTACTTATATTATTTTAAGGTCCTTTCGTTTTTGGGTCCCTTTTATTGATACTGTAAGTACCTTTATTTGTATTTACTCCAGTGTTATTTTTTATTTTAGGCCTAACTACTGGTTCAGGTTCAGACATACCTATTAGTTCCGGTTCAAGCTGTGAACTCTGTTCTAAGGGTGCATATCTATTCGTAATGGATACCTGTATCCGTTCTGACTGTGTAAAGGTATTTTGTTGTACTGGGTGTGAATCTCCAGAGGCACCTTGTACCAAGACACCCTCTCTCTCATGGTTGGAGAGGGTGTCCAGTAATTTATTTATTTATTTATTTTATTTATATTTATTTATATAGCGCCAACAGAGTAATGATGCAGTTGGTGTCGGAAAAATAGAAAATACTCTACTGTCATGTTCAGAGTTAGTATCCGGAACACTTACTTCTCCAATTTCATCAATAGTATGGAGATCTAATTCTCCATTAGATTGAACGATATCACTAAGGAATTGTGAGTCATCTGGTACAGAATCACGCATAAATTTGTTACGTTTCTTTTTAATAATTTCCGTTTATTTCATTTTAATCCTATATTTGATGTTTGCAGACAGATGTATAATTTCTTGATAGTACTTGTATGGTTGCAAATGCTCGAAGATTGTTTTTATTTCTGTTTTTGCAGATAATAAACTCTGTTTTCTTTTTTCAATGATAAATAACACCGCCTGTTTGGAGAAGTCATGCATCATCTTAAGTTCTTGGGTCTCCCAAATCACCCAACAAATTTTTTATGAGTTGTAGCCCCTTTGGAATAACATCCAAATTAAGGTATTTCTCCAAAGTAGCTATTTCCCAAAGATCTCTCATTTCCGAAATCAAAAGGCGTTCCAATCGTTTTAGTTGACTAAAAGCTAAGTTAAGATTTTCACTTGGGTTCTCCTCTGTTATAACTCGTGTGTTTTTAGTTAATTGGAAAAAGTTTTGCATATTATTAATTCATACCCTGCGATCTTCCCATAAATCCATTCTGCAGCCATGTGTTATGCCGAGATAAATAGAGTGTATAACAAAATGGAAAGATAACACCAGCGCTGAATAGATCCTGTACAAGCTGCCTAGATACAACAGATGGATCTCGGCTAAAACCGCCAAAAACGGAGCTGTATAAAATATATATAAATGTGTATCGGCGGTCTAATAATAAAAACTATAAATAGTAATAGAGGCTCACTTACTAAAATCCTGATGGGACATGTACTCAGAATCTATGCCCAGAGGGAAGTTCTTGTCTCCACTTAAAAATCCTGCAAAGCTGTAAATCCGTGTCCTTGATAGTATGGAGCTTGTCCCGTTATACTTGCTTTTTCTGCTTGGAGTAATTTACAGAAGTCCATAGTTCCAGTCAGCCTATTAGCCGGGAGATCTGTCCTGGCCGGTGGAGTCTCACTGGCTTGCTGTACTGTTAGTGGATTACGGAGTGCTGTGACTTAGCGCTGCGAGTGATGTCACTACTACAGGGAGAGCACAAAGCCAAAAAGCAACTAACGCATTTCGGAAAGTAACACTTTCCTTCATCAGAGATGGATTATCCTCCTGGGTCACCGTGACTTATAGCAGTACCATATTCCACACCCTCACTGAGACTTAATGAGAGTATTACTACCACCATTCAATGGTTCCCTCCTGCTTATACAACCTTTATATTAGGGGTACCAAATGTCCTTGTATAGCAGGCATTCATTAAAGGCATCTAAAACACACAATATGAACCTGGTCCAATACATTCTTCAGGAAATATGAATATAAAGGCTGATCTGCAAAAGAATTAAGGTGTAACATCCTTACATATGCGCAAATAATTCAAAATCAATATTGAGTCCATATGGAAGCAAGGAATTTAAATAAAAAAATCAATTTTCCTTCAGCTCTTGACATAGCAGCGATATAATCGCCTCCCCTCTGTTACGCCTAGCGCTCCGGGTCCCCGCTCCTCCCCGGAGCGCTCACGGCGTCTTTCTCCCTGCAGCGCCCCGGTCAGTCCCGCTGACCGGGAGCGCTGCACTGTTTTGGCCGTTGGGGATGCGATTCGCACAGCGGGACGCGCCCGCTCGCGAATCGCATCCCAGGTCACTTACCCGTCCCGGTCCCCTGCTGTCATGTGCTGGCGCGCGCGGCTCCGCTCTCTAGGGCGCGCGCGCGCCAGCTCTCTGAGACTTAAAGGGCCAGTGCACCAATGATTGGTGCCTGGCCCAATTAGCTTAATTGGCTCCCACCTGCTCCCTGCCTTTATCTAGTCTCCTCCCTTGCACTCCCTGGCCGGATCTTGTTGCCTTGTGCCAGTGAAAGCGTTTAGTGTGTCCAAAGCCTGTGTACCTGAACTTCTGCTACCCATCCTGACTACGAACCTTGCCGCCTGCCCCCGACCTTCTGCTACGTCTGACCTTGCTTCTGCCTACTCCCTTGTACCGCGCCTATCTTCAGCAGCCAGAGAGGTGAGCCGTTGCTAGTGGATACGACCTGGTCACTACCGCCGCAGCAAGACCATCCCGCTTTGCGGCGGGCTCTGGTGAAAACCAGTAGTGGCTTAGAACCGGTCCACTAGCACGGTCCACGCCAATCCCTCTCTGGCACAGAGGATCCACTACCTGGAAGCCGAATCGTGACAGTAGATCCGGCCATGGATCCCGCTGAGGTGCCGCTGCCAAGTCTCGCTGATCTTCCCACGGTGGTCGCTCAGCAATCGCAGCAGATTGCCCAACAAGGACAGCAGCTGTCGCAGTTGACCGCCATGTTACAGCAAATTCTGCCTCTGCTACAGCAGCAACCATCTCCTCCGCCAGCTCCTGCACCTCCTCCGCAGCGAGTGGCCGCTCCTAACCTCCGCTTGTCCCTGCCGGACAAATTTGATGGGGACTCCAGACTCTGCCGTGGATTTTTGTCTCAGTGTTCCCTGCATATGGAGATGTTGTCAGACTTGTTTCCTACAGAACGGTCTAAGGTGGCATTCGTAGTAAGTCTTCTTTCAGGAAAGGCCTTGTCTTGGGCCACACCGCTCTGGGACCGCAATGATCCTGCCACAGCCACAGTCCAGTCCTTCTTTGCTGAAGTCCGAAGTGTCTTTGAGGAACCTGCCCGAGCCTCTTCTGCTGAGACTGCCTTGCTGAACCTGGTCCAGGGTAATTCTTCCGTTGGCGAGTACGCCATACAATTCCGTACTTTTGCTTCTGAACTATCCTGGAATAATGAGGCTCTCTGCGCGACCTTTAAAAAAGGCCTATCCAGTCGCATCAAGGATGTGCTGGCCGCACGAGAGATTCCTGCCAACCTCCAAGAACTCATCCATTTGGCTACCCGCATTGACATGCGTTTTTCTGAGCGACACCAAGAGCTCCGCCAGGAAAAAGACTTAGATCTCTGGGCACCTCTCCCACAGCATCCTTTGCAGTCTTCGCCTGGGCCTCCCGCCGAGGAGGCCATGCAAGTGGATCGGTCTCGCCTGACACAGGAAGAGAGGAATCGCCGTAGAGAAGAAAATCTCTGTCTGTACTGTGCCAGTACTGAGCATTTCTTGGTGGATTGCCCTATCCGTCCTCCACGCCTGGGAAACGCACGCACGCACCCAGCTCACGTGGGTGTGGCATCTTTTGCTTCTAAGTTTTCTTCTCCACGTCTCACGGTGCCCGTGCGGATTTCCTCTACAGCCAACTCCTCCATCTCAGCCGTGGCCTGCTTGGACTCTGGTGCCTCCGGGAATTTTATGTTGGAGTCCTTTGTTAATAGATTCAGCATCCCGGTGACCCGTCTCGTCAAACCGCTCTACATTTCCGCGGTCAACGGAGCCAGATTGGACTGCACCGTGCGTTACCGCACAGAACCCCTCCTGATGTCTATCGGACCCCACCACGAAAAGATTGAGTTCTTCATTCTCCCCAACTGTACCTCTGAGGTCCTCCTCGGTCTGCCTTGGCTCCGGCTTCATTCCCCCACCATTGATTGGACCACCGGGGAGATCAGGAACTGGGACTCTGCCTGCCACAGGAAGTGTCTCTCCCCCCCTCCCAGTCCCATCAGGCAAGCCTCTGTGCCTCCCCATGGCCCCCGTCCTGGTGTCACACTGCCCCGTGCCAGGCCTCGCCCTCTGCCCTCCCTCCCCATTCCCACTCCTGCTGTACTGCCTGCCGTTGAGGAAACCCTCCATTCTTTCCCGGTGTCCTCATCCCAGGGGAGGCAGTTACCGGACAAAGAGAAGGGGAGACCTAAGGGGGGGGGTACTGTTACGCCTAGCGCTCCGGGTCCCCGCTCCTCCCCGGAGCGCTCACGGCGTCTTTCTCCCTGCAGCGCCCCGGTCAGTCCCGCTGACCGGGAGCGCTGCACTGTTTTGGCCGTTGGGGATGCGATTCGCACAGCGGGACGCGCCCGCTCGCGAATCGCATCCCAGGTCACTTACCCGTCCCGGTCCCCTGCTGTCATGTGCTGGCGCGCGCGGCTCCGCTCTCTAGGGCGCGCGCGCGCCAGCTCTCTGAGACTTAAAGGGCCAGTGCACCAATGATTGGTGCCTGGCCCAATTAGCTTAATTGGCTCCCACCTGCTCCCTGCCTTTATCTAGTCTCCTCCCTTGCACTCCCTGGCCGGATCTTGTTGCCTTGTGCCAGTGAAAGCGTTTAGTGTGTCCAAAGCCTGTGTACCTGAACTTCTGCTACCCATCCTGACTACGAACCTTGCCGCCTGCCCCCGACCTTCTGCTACGTCTGACCTTGCTTCTGCCTACTCCCTTGTACCGCGCCTATCTTCAGCAGCCAGAGAGGTGAGCCGTTGCTAGTGGATACGACCTGGTCACTACCGCCGCAGCAAGACCATCCCGCTTTGCGGCGGGCTCTGGTGAAAACCAGTAGTGGCTTAGAACCGGTCCACTAGCACGGTCCACGCCAATCCCTCTCTGGCACAGAGGATCCACTACCTGGAAGCCGAATCGTGACACCCTCCAGTGTTTTTTCATATGTTCCATTCCAAAAAATTTTGAATAGGCAAAGGAAGCATTATGGCAATCCAGATAATGTTTCGATAATGGATGACCCGCAAATCTCCTCTTTATATTATAGATGTGTTCCCCTATTCGTGTGGAGAGGAGGCGTTTTGTTCTTCCAACATAAGTTTTGCCACATGGGCATTGTATTCCATAGATCACACCCTTTGTTTTACAGTTTATGTGTGTTTTTATAGTCTTCTAATATGAACTGTCTCTACTTTATTTTTCGGAAAACATCTAATATTGGCAACAGAATAGCACCCACTACAAAAAATCTCAAAGTTTGAATCAATCTATATTTTTCAAGAAACCAGGCTTTCATCCATGCCGTTCCTGTAAGGGATGTAAAATTACTAAGGAGAAAAAAGCAATATTGGATGTTGAAAGTAGAGACGGTTCATATAAGAAGACTATAAAAACGCACATAAACTGTAAAACAAAGGGTGTGATCTATGGAATACAATGCCCATGTGGCAAAACGTATGTTGGAAGAACAAAACGCCTCCTCTCCACATGAATAGGGGAACACATCTATAATATAGAGAGGAGATTTGCGTGTCATCCATTATCGAAACATTATCTGGATTGCCATAATGCTTCCTTTGCCTATTCAAATTTTTTTGGGAATGGAACATGTGAAAAAACACTGGAGGGGAGACGATTATATCGCTGCTATGTCAAGAGCTGAAGGAAAATGGATTTTTTATTTAAATACCTTGATTCCATATGGACTCAATATTGATTTTGAATTATTTGCGCATATGTAAGGAGGTTACACCTTAATTATTTTGCAGATCAGCCTTTATATTCATATTTCCTGAAGAATGTATTGGACCAGGTTCATATTGTGCGTTTTAGATGCCTTTCATGAATGCTTGCTATACAAGGACATTTGGTACCCATAATATAAAGGATGTATAAGCAGGAGGGAACCATTGAATGGTGGTAGTAATACTCTCATTAAGTCTCAGTGAGAGTGTGGAATATGGTACTGCTATAAGTCACTGTGACCTAGGAGGATAATCCATCTCTGATGAAGGAAAGCGTTACTTTTCAAAACACATTAGATGCTTTTTCACTCGCAGCGCTAGGTCTCAGCACTCCATAATCCCCTAACAGTACAGCAAGCCGGTGAGACGCCACCGGCCGGGGCAGATCTCCCGGCTAATAGGCTGACTGGAACCACGGACTTCTGTAAACTACTCCAAGCAGAAAAAGCAAGTATAACGGGACAAGCTCCATACTATCAAGGACCCGGATTTACAGCTTTGCAGGATTTTTAAGTGGAGACAAGAACTTCCCTCTGGGCAGAGATTCTGAGTACACTTCCCATCAGGATTTTAGTAAGTGAGCCTCTATTACTATTTATAGTTTTTATTATTAGACCGCCGATACACATTTATAAATATTGTAATTAAATGAAACGTTTGCACTTTCACAGTCAGGGGGCGCTGAGAGGCAGGGGCTGTAACAGGTGGTATCAGGGGCTGATACAAGTACGAGCTTTTTCACTGCAGCCACTTCTAGCTTTATGCACCCACTTATCCAATGGCACAGAAGCTGAATGTGCTCCTGTCCAAGTTGCTGGTACTGCAGTCCCTCCCTTTTCAAATGGACACTTAGAGTATGGGGGTGTGCTGAGAGGCTGGGGCTAAAACAGGTGGTAGCTCAACTCGCGGCATACCGCCAGCTCGATGCTCACCAGAATGGATAATCAAAATATTAAAATGAATTCAAATTAAATTAAATAAAAATCACATAAAAGATCTGCCACATACAGATGCTCTGCGGCAGTGATTCTAATAGAAATGCCTGTAATCTGCATGTCATACTGAATAACAGTATTATTTCACTAACACAGCACAGTCCCTATGCATGTTAGGACAAAGCAAAGTGTTCTACTGAGGCTCTCTGTAGGCCAGAAATAGCCGTTTTTAATAGTGATTTGCTGCAAATAAATTCGACCCGAACCAATCAGCCGAATCAAATTTTACAAAAAAATCACTCATCTATAGTGATATACAAAGCTTGTCCTCTGTGTGTGTGTATATATATATATATATATATATATATATATATATATGGACCCCTTCATTGCCTCTGTATAGCAGTGTTTCCCAAGCAGTGTGCATCCAGCTCTTCTCCTTCTGTACCCTCTTGTATAGAGCCCTCTTCCTCTCTCTTCTGCATTCCTTATATAGAGTTCTCTTTACTCCGGTACCCCTTATATAGAGCGCTCTTATCACCTCCAGTACCCCCTTTACATAGTGCAATCTTCTTCTCCTCCACCCTCCTTAAATACTTGTCCTCCTCTTTCCCTTTATAGAACTCTCCTGTCCCCCTTACAGATTCTTTCTATCCCCCTTCATAGTGACCCTGCTCCCTTTTATATTTCCTACTTTTATCCCACTTTCCTTATTTCTGTTCCACCGCTGTTATTGTTTCCTCGTCTGCTGTCCGTTGTGAGCACTCAGTCTCTGCTCCAAAGCTACTTCCACCTGTAGGACTTCTAGTGCAGGCCGCACATGATGAGATGAAGTCATTGCGATCGGCCTGCACGGTAAGAGCTGCGCGCTGTTAACCCTTCAGACGCGGCGATCAGACCACCGCGTCTGAAAACAAAAGTAAATGCTTCCCAGCAGCTCAGTTTGGCAGATTGCGATAAAATCGCGATGTTCCGATCAGCTGGGACGCAGGCGGAGGTCTCCTTACCTGTCTCTGCGCCCGATCGTCGATTTATTGCTCCAAGCCTGAGCTACAGGCTTGAGCAATCAAGCCCCTATCTCACTGATCAGTGCAAAGCTATGGCTTTGCAGGAATCAGCATAGGAGATCAGTGTGTGCAGTGCTATAGCTCCCTATGGGAGCTATAACACTGCAAAAAAAGGCGGAGGTCTCCTTACCTGTCTCTGCGCCCGATCGTCGATTGATTGCTCCAAGCCTGAGCTACAGGCTTGAGCAATCAAGCCCCTATCTCACTGATCAGTGCAAAGCTATGGCTTTGCAGGGATCAGCATAGGAGATCAGTGTGTGCAGTGCTATAGCTCCCTATGGGAGCTATAACACTGCAAAAAAAGTGAAAAAATAAAGTTAACAAAGGTCATTTAACCCCTTCCCTAATAAAAGTTTGAATCACCCCCCTTTTCCCATAAAAAAAAATGTGTAAATCAAATATAAAAATTATCATATGTGGAATCTCCGAGTGCGTAAATGTCCAAACTATAAAATTATATCATTAATTAAACCGCACTGTTAATGACGTACGTGCAAAAAAATTCCAAAGTCCAAAATAGCATATTTTTGGTCACTTTTTAAATCATAAAAAATTTAATAAAAAGCGATCAAAAAGTCCGATCAACACAAAAATGGTACCGATAAAAACTTCAGAACACGACGCAAAAAATTTGTCCTAATGCTGGCCAGTACACAGAAAAATAAAAAAGTTACAGGGGTCAGAAGATGACAATTTGAAACATGTACATTTTCCTGCATGTAGTTATGATTTTTTTCAGAAGTGCGACAATCAAACCTATATAAGTAGGGTATCATTTTAACCGTATGGACCTACAGAATAAAGATAACATGTAATTTTGACCTAAAAATGCACTGCGTAGAAACGGAAGCCCCCAAAAGTTACAAAATGAAATTTTTTCTTCAATTACGTCGCACAATGATTTTTTTTCCATTTCGCCGTGGATTTTTTGGTAAAATGACTAATGTGACTGCAAAGTAGAATTGGTGGCGCAAAAAATAAGCCCTCATATGGATTTTAGGTGCAAAATTGAAAGCGTTATGATTTTTAGAAGGTGATGAGGAAAAAATGAAAATGCAAAAACGGAAAAACGCTGAGTCCTTAAGGGGTTAATATTAAATCTTTATCCTGCCATATCTTCAAGCAATATCTTCATCCTCAGCATTCTATATTTCTCTGTAAAAAAAAATATATATATATATCAGATATGTTTATATTTCCATTTGTTAACACCTGTGAAATATTCACATTATTTTAATGTGACGTCGCTATTTTCAAACCAACCACAAGAGGTCACCACAACACTATTCTTTTACCTATTAAAAAAAAAAAAAGCTGCTGTTCTGTCCGTAGTCCTAGAATGACATAGTCTAATACAGCATATGAAATAGTATTTTCATATAACTATATAATAGCATTATACAAAGTATTGCTTTATACAATGTGTGTGTGTGTGTGTGTATATATATATATATATATATATATATATATATATATATATATATATATATTTATATTTACTATATTATATAATGCATTGTAACAAAAATGTCTATAAAATGTTAAGTTGAGGGCAAAAGCAGTTAGAAATAGAGTGAAATAAATAGTCATTTCTTGTGGTGCTAAAGTTACTTTGGTAATGTACTAATAGATTTCTATTGCAAAGCTACAACTCCCAGCATGCCCAGACAGCCTTCGGCTGTCTGTGGAATACTGGGTATTGTAGTTTTGCAACAGTGGAGGCACCCTGGTTGGGAAACACTGCATCGGGGCATGACTTAAAGTCAAGCTTAGAGGTCAGGGGAAGGAAGGAACAGCATGTTGGGCATTATAGATTTCCTAATAATAGGAATATTTAGGACTACAGGGGAGATTCATCAAAACCTGTCCAGAGGAAAAGTTGGCCAGTTGCCCATAGCAACCAATCAGATCAGTTCTTTCATGTTTGAAAAGCCTCTGAGAGATAAAACAAGCCATCTGATTGGATGCTATGGGCAACTGGTAGACATTTCCTCAGCACAGGTCTTGATGAATCTCCCCCTGTATGTGGGTCTAAGCTGGTTCTTTATTTACAGCCATGTTTCCTATGCCCTATTTAGGAATGTATTCTGCATCCAGAAATCACTGATGAATGTACAGAACAAAATGTGCCTCTTGCAGGGTTATTCCAGCTCTTCTCTTTCTTGGTTCTATGTTTTTGTGCATGAATTTTTATTTCTATGTGTAATCCATTGTAATACCTGTTTTATGTTTAGTTTTTTATGGGTGTCATGTCTTTTTTTTCTATGTGCATTGGTTATTTACTGGTGTGTGATATCAATAAGTTTAAAGGGCTACTCCGTCTCTAGACATCTTATCTCTTTTCCAAAGGATATGGGATAAGATGTCTGATCAGCTGCTGTGACACCACGCACCCTTTATCTATGTCTATGGGGGGGGGAGGGGAGAGTGACGGCAAGTACATAGCCGTCACGCCTCCTACCACAGAAGTGAATGGAGGAGGCATAGGAGAGATTGCGCTGCGGTCCCCAGCCAGCCATCTCTATAAAAATATACAATCCCCAGTGTAGAATTTAACCCTTTAACGACGTAAATGTACATCCTGGTGAACCGGTACTTAATGCACCAAGACGTACATTTAAGTCCTACACATCACCGCGAGCATCAGAGCGATGCTCGGGGTCATGCTTGGCAGGTCCCAGCTGCTGATAGCAGCCAGGGACCCGCCGGTAATGGCTGACATCTGCGATCGCGCGGATGTCTGTCATTAACCCATCAGATGTCGTGATAGAAAGTTAAATACATTTGTAAATGACTTCTATTACAAAAATCTTAAACCTTCAAGTACTTTTTAGGGGCGGTATACTACGGAGGAAATGCTTTTCTTTTTGGATTTCTCTTCTGTCATGATCACAGTGTTCTCTGCTGACCTCTGCTATTCATTTTAGGAACTGTCCAGAGCAGGAGAAAATCCCCATAGCAAGCACATTATACTCTGGACAGTTCCTAAAATGGACAACAAACGTCAGCAGAGAGCACTGTGGTCGTGACAGAAGAGAAATAAAAAAAAAGAAAAGCATTTTCTCTGTAGTATACAGCTCCTAAAAAGTACTGGAAGGATTAAGATGTTTTAATAGAAGTCATTTACAAATCTGCTTAACTTTCTAGTACCAGTTGACTTAAAAAAGAAAAAAAAAGGTTTCCACGGGAGTACCCCTTTAACACGTTAAGGACTCAGGGCATACCTGTAGGTAATGAGTCTGTTCCCGTTCTATAATACGGGACCACAGCCATTGTTAGAGGCCGGGACCCATTGAACGCCCCGTCTAAAGTGAAAGTAAAACATTGCTGGTGAGCTCAGGGGGCTGTTCGGGATCGCCGCGGCCTCCCGAAAAGCTCTAGGACAGCAGAAGGGTCCCTTACTTTGCCTCCTGTTGTCCGATCACGGAATGACTGCTCAGTGCCTGAGATCCAGGCATGAGCAGTGAAGTGGCAGAATCATTGATCAATGGTTTCCTATGAGAAACCATTGATCAATATAAAAGATGAGTGTGTGCAGTGTTATAGTCACCTATAGGAGCTATAACATTTCAAAAAAAAGTGAAAGAAAAAAAGTTAAAGGATCATTTAACCCCTTCCCTAATAAAAATTTGAATCACCCCCCTTTTCCCATAAAAAAAAAAAAAAAAGTGTAAATAAAAATAAACATATGTGGTATCGCTGTGTGCAGAAATGTCCGAATTAGAAAAATATATCATTAATTAAACCACACGGTTAATGGCGTACGCGCAAAAATTATTCCAAAGTCCCAAATTGCGTATCTTTGGTCACTTTTTATATCATAATAAAGTGAAGAAAAAGTCTGATCAATAAAAAAATGGTACCGCTGAAAACTTCAGATAACTGCACAAAAAATTAGCCCTCATACCGCCCCATAAGCGGAAAAAAAAAGTTATAGGGGTCAGAAGATGACACTTTTAAACGTATACATTTTCCTGCATATAATCATGATTTTTTTCAGAAGTACAACAAAATCAAACCTACATAAGTAGGGTATAATTTTAATTGTATGGACCTACAGAATAAAGAGAATGTGTCATTTTTACCAAAAAATGTACTGTGTAGAAACGGAAGCCCCCAAAAATTACAAAATGGCGTTTTTTCTTAAATTAAAAAAGTAGAATTGATGGTGCAAAAAATAAGCCATCATATGGATTTTTAGGTGCAAAATTGAAAAGGTTATGATTATTTAAAGGTAAGGAGGAAAAGACCAAAGTGCAAAAACGGAAAAACTCTGAGTCCTTAAGGGGTTAAGGCCCAAATGGGCTGAGCCCTTAAGGGGTTAAAAGCCCCACCTGGAGACCTGAATGGACACTCGATGCCAGCCATTCATGGCTCCTGGTGGGGTATTTGAATTGCAAGTTATGAAAATGTAATGTACATCGCTGGGGAGCGGTCCAGCTGGTATGCCTCCCGCTCCCCACGTTAATAACTTAGGATCGCATCAGGTCTCAGAATTGACACCCGAGGCAATCAATCACTCCGCCCCTGTACTACTACCCCCAACATAGAACAGACTGTGTTCCATGATGGGAACCAGTAGTACTGGTGCTACAGTAGTCTCCCCAACTGCCCACAGGCTCCTGCAGTCAGGGAACTACTACTCCTATTATGAAAACGAATATGTTCCATGAAGGAAGTAGTAGTTGTACCGCAGAAATGAAAAAGTCCTGGGTGGCTGCGGATTAAAGATGCAAAATCATGCGGGATCCGTGCTGAGTCTGTGTGAACATTTCCACACGGATTCCGCATTAAATCTTGCTCCAACCTGTTTCATTAGATTCTTGTGTAATTCCAGAGGTAATATATGACGACGACTAGAGAGGAGTGATTTAAAAAAAAAAATGGATTGGTCCTATTTGATTCACTCATCTCTATTGAGGAACCCTTGGAGGGCAAGTCTGGTGCCATAGTGTATAATTGTTGCAGTGTAAACTATGGAAAAGCTCCTAGTTGTATCTTAAAATCGAGCTGGCGGTCCGCCACGAGGCCAGCTACCACCTGTCCCAGCTCCTGCCTCTCCGTGCACCCCCCATGCTCTGAGTGTCCACTTGAAAAGGGAGGGACTGCAGCAGGGCTCAAGTCCTGCAGGAACTCATGGGAACAGAGTTCCTGCACTTTTTCCACAGCGGGAACGCAGTTTCCATTAGCAGGTGTCCTGAAGGACCAGCCGTTAAAGGGGTACTCTGCCCCTAGACATCTCATACCCTATCCATAGGATAGGGAATAAGATGTCTGATCGCAGGGGTCCCACCACTGGGGACCCCCACGATCTTGGTGCATGGAGTGAACTTTGCTTCGTACGGAATGACTGGCAAATGGGGGCAGGGGCTCCTGACATCACGACCATGACCCCTCAATGCAAGTCTATGGGAGGGGGCATGACGGCTGTCGCACCCCCTCTTATAGACTTGCATTGAGGGGCTGTGGCCATGATGTCAGGAGCTTCCGGCGCTGCACCCAATGCTCTAAAGGAATGCTGGGTGCAGCATGGAGAAAGCGGGGGTCCTCAGCGGAGGGACCCCCCGTGATCAGACATCTAATACCCTATCCTTTGGAAAGGGGATAAGATGTCTAGGGGCGGAGTACCCCTTTAAGTGGAAATCTTGGGTGAGTTCCCACACTTTTTTCCCTAGGACTTGACCCCTGGACTGCAGTACCAGCAACTCGGACAGGAGCACATTCAGCTTCTGTGCCGTTGGATAACTGGGCACATAAACCTGGAAGTGGCTGCAGTGAAAAAGCTTGTACTTGTATCTTAAAATCGAGCTGGCAGTCTGCCGCCAGGTGAGCTGCCACCTGTTCCAGCCCCTGCCTCTCAGCGCCCCCCTGACTGTTAAAGTGTGAATGTTTCATTTAATCAGTTATGGTTCATTGTTATCGCTCCAACATGTTTCATTGAAATCTTGTCGTAATTCCACAGGTAATATATGATGTCGACAACCATAGGGCCTCAGTCTTAAAAAAAATTACATTGATTTTTTTTTATTTAATTTTAATGGGGTTATCCACCATAAGGTGATTTTAGTATGTACCTGGCAGGCAGTAATGGACATGCTTAGGAGGGATTTGCGCTTGTCTTGGGGCTAAATTTCTATGTTGTGAGATTACCATAATACTGTGGCTAGCTTTTTGTGAACTGGTATTTCCTGTTTGACTCTTCTTTTTTTGACTGCAAATCCCATAATTCCTTTTTTCTCCCTCTCACATATCAGCCACCCCACCCTTTGAAACATAAATGAGCTGCATCCATTCAAAAGACCTGTGGTTTTCAATCAGGGTGCCTACAGCGGTTGCATTAGTTGCAGATTGATCTCTCTCCAACCAAGCGATATCTCCACCCATTGAAGCAGACAGGCTCCCTGTCATCAGCTTACTAGTGAGTCAGGTCTCTGCCGCATTGCAACCTGGGAAAAATCTGAGACAACAGTCATTTCGTATGCTGTTAAAAATAAATATTGGGGTGAAAATCACAGAAGAATTGTGAGAAAACTGTCACACACAGGTAAAGACACTATGGCCCAGATTTATCAAAGAATGTCTACGGTAGAGCTATTTTCCCACGTTTATTTGGATGGTGGGCTTGACTAGCATGCATCTTATTTATCAAGAATGTGCAGCAGGATGATTAATTTTGTGCAGCTCTCCTGTGTTGGGAAAAGCTCTACCACATACACTTTTTCTAGACACTTGTGAAGGAGGGAAGTAGACACTTTCCCAGGTCCTGAATTTGGCAGGTTAGGTGTTTTTACTTACTTTCACACAGCTGTCTGGACATTTTTACTTGCATTTTAGATGCTACAATCAAATTTGATTGCGGTATCTAGGGGGTTAAAGCCTGGCATGACCATGATCAGTGATGTCTGGCATTAGAGATGGGCCCTGGTGGCAGATAGCCACCAGGACCACCCAGCTACTACCCGCTCTCAGCTCCTGAGCACGTGTCATAGAAGGGGATGGAACGCTGTCGTCCACAAGGGGTTAAAGGTTGAATTGTGGAAGGTAGAAATTATTCTCATGCATACTGGTAGATGATGTAGCTTTGTGCCTAAAAAGTACCTTTGCGTACAAAATAGCGACTTTTGACAAAAGTCGCAAATGATAAATACTTGACCACTGCATGGTCAAAAAGAAAAAGTTCTACGGGTAGGCAAAATTTGTAAAACTGTCTATCTCAAAAGGAGCATAAAAGTCTCTGCTGCTTGCACCTGAACTGTGCCTAAACATAGACAAAAAAATGCTCTAAAAGCAATGATAAATCATCTATATTATTAACTACACTAATATTACATCCCTGTAGCATAGACAAATAAAAAATAAAAATCCTCGAATACCCCTTTAAGATTTTGAATAGATTCAAAAGTAAAATTGAAAATTTCAAATAGATTAACATATAAAAATTCAATTAATGTGCCAGCAGCATGAGGCCACGGTGTGTCTGGGTCCTCTGTCACGTCTTCCTCATCACCCTGTATCTCCAAAGCCTGCTCTTCCTCTGCTATATCAGTATGTGCACAGTGGAGTGGCAGAGGCCTATAATTTCTATTTCAAAATCTTAAATTTCAATGGTCTCCTCATGCTTCTGCCAACTCCAGGCTGTGCCATTCAGATACTTTATGGTCTCCTCATGCTTCCACAAACTCCAGGCTGTGCCATTCAGCCACTATATGGTCTTTCCTCATGCTTCAGACACCTCCAGGCGGTGTCATTCAGCCAATATATGGTTTGCTGATGCTGCTGGGCCGAGCCTAAAAAGAATATATGTAATTATACCAGCGCTTCCAAATTTACTGAACGCGTAGCTGCCAGATATTATTTATGGATCCCTGTTTGCCATAAAAATGCATCAAGTACAAGAAAAATAAAGGATAAATACCAGCGCTAAAATAGAAATGAACATTTATTGAAAATATAAAAATGTAAAAGATCACAGGTGTGTAAAAGGACTTTAAAAGGGATTGTCACTTTAAACAGATGATGGTGTTCTGAAGGTGGCATATTTCCTAGATGTTTGAAGGGGTAATGTAGGTGCTGAAAAAAGAAAAAAAGATATGTACTAATCAAGAATGAATAATCAAGAAAGATTTTCCTATAGCACATACCTATAATGCAATTATAGCTGTGGTTCTTAAGATCCCTCGGTTTGGGAAATGGACATAGATCACGGTGAAAGCAATGTGAACCTATGTTAACAAATGGTAAAAAATGAATTGGATTTATGCTGTGGAGTTGTAAAAATAGTATCACAGAATATATTTATGATATAATACCTGCTCAGAAGAAACAGGCAATGTAGCGATCAGAAGGAGCAAGTTCTGAGCAGGTATTATATCATAAATATGTTCTGTGATATTATTTTTACAACTCTGCAGCATATATCCAATAGATTTTTACCATATGTTAACTTAGGTTCACATTGCGTTCACTGTGATCTATGTCCATTTCCCAAAAGGAGGGATCTTATGAACCACAACAGCTATAACTGCATTATAGGTACGTGCCATAGGAAAATACTTCTGGCCTTGTACAGATATAGTAATCCTTGATCATTGATCTTTTTTTCTTTTTTTAGCACCTACTTTACCCCTTCAAACATCTAGGAAATACGCCACCTTCGGAACAACATCATCTGTTTAAAGTGACATCCCCCTTTTAATTCCTTTTACACACCTGTGCTTTTTTACATTTTTATATTTTCAATAATTGTTCATTTCTATTTTAGCGCTGGTATTTATCCTTTAAATTTCAAAATCCATCTTTTATTCTTAGGAAAATTCATCTTTTAATCTTAAGGATTGTGAAGCCCTGGGGCCTACTCATGCTGCTGACAGCTCCAGGCTTTGTCATTCTGCAACTAAATGGTCTCCTCATGCTGCCAATACTTCCACACTGTGTCATTCAGCCACTGTATGGTATCCTCATGCTTCAGACACCTCCAAGCTGTGTTATTCAGCCAATATATGGTTTACTGATGCTGCTGGGCCTGGGCCTAAACATTTTTACGGTAGCACTAGCTACCATAAATCTTCAATTTTATTCTTAGGGATTGTGAAGCCCTGGGGCCTCCTCATGCTGTTGCCAGCTCTAGTCTGTGTCACTCAGCAACTACATGGTTTAGTGATGCTGCTGGGCCTAGGACATTACCTACACATGTTTATGGTAGCACTAGGTACCATACATCTTCAATAGAAATTTCAAAATGCATCTTTTATTCTTAGAAATTGTAAGACCCTATTGTCTCCTCCTTCTGTCAACTCCAGGCTGTGTCATTCAGCCACTATATGGTCTCTCTTGATGCCTCAGCCACCTCCAGGCTGTGCCATTCAGACACTATATGGTCTCTTCATGCTGTCACAAACTCCAGGCAGTCATTCAGGGACTATATGGTCTCCTCATACTGATACCACCTCCAGTCTCTCTCATTGTGCTGCCATGTGACATGTGACTCCTTGTTTGATTTGGTCCTTTGTACCCACACACCGGGGCCCGGGACACTAAAACTTGGGAGTTAAAATTTCTGTTTAAAAACCCTCAATTTCAAAATCTTAAATTTAAAATTCTTACATTTCAATGGTCTCCTCATGCTTCTGCCAACTCCAGGCTGTGCAATTCAGACATTATATGGTCTCCTCATGCTTCAGCCACCTCTTGGCTGTGCCATACAGCCACTATAGGGTCTCCTTATGATTCAGCCAATTTATGGTTTACTGATTCTGCTGGGCCTGGGCCTAAATTTTTTTTTATGGTAGCACTAGCTGCCATAAATCTTTAATTTAAATTTAAAAATTCACCAATTAATCTTAAGGGTTGTGAAGCTCTCTTGTGTAATCCTGCTGCTGCCAGCTCTAGTCTGTGTCATTCAGCAACTACATGGTTTAGTGATGCTGCTGGGCCTGCGACCATACATCTTCAATTTAAATTTCAAAATTCATCTTTTAATCTTAGGGATTGTGAGGCCCTTTTGTCTCCGCCTTCAGCCAACTCCAGGCCGTGCTATTAAGCCATGATATGGTCTCCTCATGCTGCCAACACCTCCACGCTGTCATTCAGCCACTATATGGTATCCTCATTCTGTCAACACCTCCATGCTGTGTCATTTAGCCACTATATGGTCTCCTCATGGTTCAGCCACCTCCACGCTGTGTCATTCAGCCACTATATCGTCTCCTCATGCTGCCAACACCTCCATGCTGTGTCATATAGCCACTATTATGTCTCCTCATACTGATGCCACCTCCAGGCTCTATCATTGTGCTGCTCTGCGGCAGTGATTCCAATAGCAATGCCTGTAATCTGCATGTCATACTGAATAACAGTATTATTTCACTACCCCAGCACACTCCATATGTGTGTTAGAACACAGCAAAGTGTTTTACACCCCCTATTGAGCCTCTCAGTAAGCCAGAAATTGCAATTTTTAATATAGATTCGCTGCAAATAAATTTCTCAAAAAATTCGGCGAATGGACCGAATCAAATTTTAAAAAAGTTCCCTCATCTCTGATTAACATAAAAAATGTTATGTAATGTGCCAGCAGCACGAGGAGACCACATGACGGCATAATGTTAGAGGCTGGAGATGGCATCAGCATGAGGAGACCAAAATGTGACAGAATGACACAGCCTGGAGGTGGTGGCAGCCTGATGAGACCAAAGGGCCTCCCAATTGAAAAGAATAAAGATATTTTTTTAAATTGCATGTGGCCATATTAACATCCTCTTTAATACTTGATAAAGTTCCTCTACTGTGCAGGTAGGCTGCCGTAAAGCAGGTGGTCTACCCCGGGCATGTTTGGCTCCAGACTTCCCACTTCTGCTGCCATACTGACTTCCAACCATGCTACCACCTTGATGGCTCAACTACTGCCTTCTGCACCTGGCTCCCAAGTGCAATCAGCTTCATCATCATCAAGTTGTGTCTGCACGTCACTTATGTCCTCCTCAGGTTCTTCAACAGTGTCTGCTTCAGTAGCCTGAATGCTCCCAACACCACGCCACTCTCCTCATCATTACTTGCCCGCTTAGCGAAGGAATCGGGGGATTTCTCCTCCACTTCTTGGCTGGGCAGTAGCTGCTGACTGTCCTCTAGTAGATCATACTGACTAAAAAGTGGAGCTGAATCCACAGCATAGGATACTTCTATGGGGGAGAGAATGACATAGGACAGAGGCAATTTGAGAACAGGGACTGCTCCCGGGCCATGCCAACTGATGGCTGTGTCTGAGGAGCCCACCGACTGTTGACTGGGGGTGTCAGATGCCACTTGTGATGAAGTGGATTACCAAGTTAACCAGTCAATCACAGCAGATGGGTTGCTGGTTGAGACACAACCACTAGCTGATACAGGAGATCAGGCCTCTCGCTGCGACTTCTGTTGCCACTCGCCTCTAGTCTGCTGCGACCTAATGAATTTAGGCCTCTGCCACTCCTCTGTGCATGTCCTGGCACTTCTCTGCCTGACATACTTAGTGCTTATAAGGGGAGTACAATACGCTCCACTACGCTTAAAACAGTATTTGTCTAGAACAGGAGCAGGTATGTACTTTTGGCTGGCCTTTCACAGTAACTAGGCCCTTAGGACTATAACAGGAACAAAATGGTACACCAAGTAGATGTATGTACGTGGTATGCACTTATGAGGGGAGTTAAATATGCTCCGCTACCCTTAAAACAGTATTTGTCTACAACAGTAGCAGGTGTGTACTTTTGGCTGGCCTTTCACAGTAACTAGACACTTAGTGCAATAACAGGCACAAAATGGTACCCCACTTAGATGTACGTACATGGTATACACTTATGAGTGGAGTACAATGCGCTCCACTATGCTTAAAACAGTATTTGTCTACAACAGCTGTAGGAGTGTACTTTTGGCTGGCCTTTCACAGTAACAGGAACAAAATGGTACACCACCTATGTACGCACAGGTTACACTTAATAGAGGACAATATGCTCCGCTACTCAAACCAATATTAGGCACTAATAGTAGGTGATCATGGCTTTTAGTGCTCTGCTCACCCTAACTGGCTGGCTACTATTAGCTTTTCAGTTGTTGTAGCACACATACTGTGTACTACACCCAAAATTGCACTTTCTCTCTCAATCTCTCTCCCTTCCCTATCAGTGCTTCTAGGCTGGATTTGGGCTTGAGGTGAATCGCTGCTGTAAAAATGCTTTTCTGTGCAACACACACTGTTCTCTGTCCCTCTCTCTCTGCAATAGAACGCTGATGTAACTGGCCGCAAGTTGGCGGCCAATTATATAGGACTGTGACATCACAGGGGTGGCTAGCTGCTGATAGGCTGCATGCTGCATGTGATTCAGAGTCATCCCTCCTACCTGCCTTGCCAACTTCCCGGCATTCCTTGCCCCATGTCCTGACATGTGGAGTTGCCATCTTAGATGCCCTGGAGCCTGGACCGCACTAAATGGAGTTTAATGAAGTGATTTGTGCAATCAAATCGCGGTGATATTCGCATTCATAGTTAGTATGGTTGAAAAAAGACATACGTCCATCAAGTCCAACCAGGGGATTGAAGGGAAGGATGTAAGGGGATAAGGGAAAGGGATGTAGTTTTATAATTCTGCATAAGCATTAATGTTATTTTGTTCCAGGAATGTATCTAACCCTGTTTTAAAGCTGTTAATTGTTCCTGCTGTGACCAGTTCCTGAGGTAGACCGTTCCATAAATTCACAGTCCTCACGGTAAAGAAGGCGTGCCGCCCCTTTAGACTAAACCTTTTCTTCTCCAGATGGAGGGAGTGCCCCCTCGTCCTTTGGGGGGGTTTAACCTGGAACAGTTTTTCTCCATATTTTTTGTATGGGCCATTTATATACTTATATACGTTTATCATATCCCCCCTTAAACGTCTCTTCTCAAGACTAAACAATTGTAACTCCTTTAATCGCTCCTCATAGCTAAGATGTTCCATGCCCCATATTAGTTTAGTCGCGCGTCTCTGCACCCTTTCCAACTCCGCAGTGTCCCTTTTATGAACAGGCGACCAAAACTGAACAGCATATTCCAGGTGAGGCCGTACCAATGCTTTATAAAGGGGGAGTATTATGTCCCTGCCCCTCGAGTCCATGCCTCTTTTTATACATGACAATATCCTGCCGGCTTTGGAAGCAGCAGCCTGACATTGCATGCTATTTTGTAGTCTGTGATCTACAAGTACACCCAGATCTTTCTCTACCAGTGACTCTGCCAGTTTAATCCCCCCTAAGACATACGACGCATGCAGTTTATTAGTACCCAGATGCATAACTTTACATTTATCCACATTGAACCTCATTTGCCAAGTGGATGCCCAGACACTTAGTCTATCCAAGTCATCTTGTAACTTATGCACATCCTCTATAGACTGTACCGTGCTACAAAGCTTGGTGTCATCTGCAAAGATAGAAACAGAGCTGTTAATACCATCCTCTATATCATTGATAAATAAATTAAACGGCAGCGGGCCCAGTACTGAACCTTGGGGTACACCACTAATAACCGGGGACCAATCAGAGTACGAATCATTGACCACCACTCTCTGGGTACGATCCATGAGCCAGTGTTCAATCCAGTTACAAACTAAAGTTTCCAAGCCCAAGGACCTTAACTTACCTGTCAGATGTCTGTGAGGGACAGTATCAAACGCTTTGGCAAAATCCAGAAACACTATATCCACAGCCATTCCTCTGTCAAGGCTTCTACTCACCTCTTCGTTTCAAAGCAAATTTTTCCTGAAATTTGTAACGAATTCGGATTCGTCAGATTTAATTCACTCATCCCTATTTAACATCTGCAGAATGCAGATGCAGAATCGATGCAGATTTGCAGATTTTCTGCATTGTGAACACAGACTAACTTTGCTGCGGAATTATACAGAAAGCATCCGGACTCCGCAGCAAGAATTCTGCATCAATTTGCATCAATGCGGAAAAATATGCAGCAGAATTCTGCAAAAACAAATGCAGACACTGAATTGATACAGACATGTCTAGTCAAGGTTTACACTCTCTAAGGCTGTGTTTACATGACGTAAAGTCCGCATGGATTTCCATACGAATTTTCTGCACTTAATTCCGCATAAATTTACTCTTTCACTTTAATGGGATTCTGCATGGTCATTAACACAGCAGAATCTCTGCTGCAGATTGTTTGATGTGGAAATCATGCTTTCCGCGCTCCGGAAAATATGGTCGGATCTTATATTTTTTCCGGTCTTCGGCTGTGGAATCCTTTTAAAATCAATGAGGATCGAATTTCTGTGGGAAAATGCAGAATTTGTGCGCAATATATATGTGGAATATGCACAGGATTTGTGGAGAATTTATGCAGATTTTGAAGGGTACCATCAAATTTAAGATGCAGAAAGGATGCTGTAGGGATGCTAGAATTTTTAAGTAACAAATTTTTTTATAACAAATTTTTATTTAATTTAGACGCAGGGAGCCATTATTGGGAACGAGGCAGTGAAAAAGAGAGAGAGTCGCGGACATTGCAACAATGGAAGACAGGTTTGTACAATTTTATGTGATAAATGTAAACTTAAATCAATGGTACTGTATTGTGTGACATGCAATTTTATAAAAAAAAATATAGGCCCTCATTTACTAAGCTAAAACCGACTAGTTTTTATTGAGTTATTATAGCACATAGTGTCTGGGCCAGGGTATGTTACAGTGTGCGCCAGGAAAATCCAACAAACCCGTCATTGCATTGTGAAAATCCAAAAAGGGATGTGGTATGTCACAAAGGGGGAGTGGTCAACATGAAAAGGGGCATGGTTTCACAACCCCACCTATTTACTATTGAATTCCCAGAAAATCCTGTAATTTAATGGCTGGAAACTTCCACCCAGAAAAAGCTGGTCAAATCCACACAAATTCAGCAGAAATGAAGCCCCTTTGACTTCGGGATTCTGCAGCTGAAGGCCAGAAAAATATAGGACCAGACTTTTTCCGGAGCGTGTAAAGCGGGATTTTTGCATCAAACATTCTACAGCAGAAATTCTGCTTTGAGAGTGACCATGCAGAATCCCATGAAATAAATGGGCAATAAATTTTGGAATTCCGTGTGGAAAATTTATGCAGAATTCCATGATGAATTTCTTCTGTGTGAACACAGCCCAAGGCCGGGTTCACGCGGCAGAAATTCTGCATGACTTTATGGCCAATAAACTTCAATGGGATTCCGCTGTCCAATTCACACAGCAGAATTTCCATTGAAGTGAATTGGCTATAAATTCATTCAGAATTCAGTGCATAAATTCTGTCGTGTGAACCTGGCTTAAGGCTTTATTCACATGGCAGAATTTATGTGCAGAATTGTGTGTGAAAATTCTGTAGAAATGTATTGCCCATTCACTTCAATGGAATTCCTGCAGCAGAAATGTCGCAGCAGTAATTCTGCTGTGTGAATGGGACAGCAGAATCCCATTAAAGTTTATTAGCTATAAATTCATTCAGAATTTTTATGTGGAAATCCATGCAGATTTCCATGCAGAAATTCTGGTGTATGCACAAAGCCTAAGGCTAGGTTCATAAAATTGAATTTCCCAGTGAAATTCTACTTTAAAATTCCTCTTGGAAATTCTAGTACAGTAGAATCCCATTGTTAAAAGTAGAATTCCGCTTCAAAGCGCATAGTGCGGAATTTCCGCTGCTGAAAGAGCAATCTCAGTCATTTTTTTTGGAGGAATCTGCATGGGATACTTTGCCGTCTATGGGGACGGCAACGTACGCTTGGTCCCAGTGCAGACTGATTGAATCAGCGCTTGCTGTACTCTGAATCTGCAATGTGAACCTAGATTAATTCACCAGATTTATTCCAATGGCTCAAGCTTTTAGAATGTCTTCTGCATCTGTAAACTGTCTTTTTTTTAAGATTAGACCATTTCTTAGTTGACTTATGATAATGCCAGATATTTGAACCAAAATTTGTGGCATTTGTGGTGCACAGTGTCACATTAAAGCCATAAACTCTTTTCAACCAAAATGACATTAAAAGTGGGATATAAGTCATGAAAGCCAATTTTTCGGCACACCGTTTTATTTATTGCACTCTTTTCATTGATCAATCTAAATCCCTATTTTAAATAGAAATCTTTATTGTGGATTTTCTTAGTAAAATATTTTTTTTGTTTTTTACTTCAGATGAAGTGTTTTATGGTAAGGCTGTGTTCACAGCTGCATCAGAGCCATTGCAGATTCTGTCAGACAAAATAGCATGGCATGCAACCAAAACAACAAACATCTCATCTGTTCTCTATGGACTCAACTATAAAGGGTTCTGCCAGGTACCAGTGATGCTCCTCATGGTACATATGTGCCATGGAGAACTACTTGTTAAAGGGACAGTAAACCTTCAGTCTACCAATAAGGTAGAGATTGATAGACGGCACTCACGAATGCAGTACAACTCGGATGCTTTATTTCTTGAGGAGCAGCAGGATAATCAGCAGTTACAAGTATAACAAGCAAGCAACAAATGTTTCACGCTACATGCGCTTCATCATGGCTTGATACCCCATCATGTATCGTGAAACATTTGTTGCTTGCTTGTTATAATTGTAACTGCTGATTATCCTGCTGCTCCTCAAGAAATAAAGCGTCCGAGTTGTACTGCATTCGTGAGTGCCGTCTATCAATCTGTACCTTATTGGTAGACTGAAGGTTTACTACCTTATTGGAATTCTACAAACCCTTATAAGTGGACTGAGCACCACATACGAGGTACACTGGGAGCTTCTTTGGCTGCGCTGCATATATTGGAACCTGAAAGCCGTATGTTGATTTTGGGGTCAGATTCTTTGGATAAGCGGTGCCAGCATTACTCTCATTGCTAAACCTTCAGTCTATTTCTGTGGTGCAGATGATTGGTGGCTGGTAGCAGACAATTCTAGAGAGTGGATGACTATATTGTGTGAAAAAGTCCAGAATAATGTCTTTCCCATTATTAATTTTTTATGTCATACTTCATCCTTTATTGACAGAAACATTTACATACACATGTGGGAATAACAGTATCAGCTTTTTCTCAATCGCAGTGTTTCAAAACCAGGGTGCGTACAGCTGTTGCAAAACTACAACTTCCAGCATGCCCGGACAATCAAAGGCTGTCTGCTCATGCTGAAGGTTGTAATTTTTTTTAACAATTGGAGGCACATCGGTTGGGAAACACTGCTTTATGAGAATGGATCACCTAGTTTTTTTTTACTAATTGAACCCGGATATTGGTACACTTAAGGGGTGTCCCAGTACAGGATGTTGTCCTGTCCTGTAAATGTGGCCTCAGGCACTTCTAGTGTCTGTTCTTCAGGGTGGAGTTGTTCAGTCTAGAGTTGGAGGAGAGCTGAGGTGAAGTGTGGAGAAGTGTGAGGAGAAGTCTGAGGTGATCTTTGGAGGCCTAAGGAGAAAAGTCTAAAGTCTATAACCACGCAAATCTCAGGAACCCCATTACACAGGGGAAGGTCAAGCCTGGCGGTAAGCTCATCGCTCCGCAGGAATATTCTTCAGTCAATCTAAAAGTCAGCATAGGTCGCCATCGGTCACACATCTCAATTCAGCTAAGATCAAGCAACTAAAGGTCCCAGCAGGGCAAAGGCTCCCCAAGGTTACTCTGCACTTCCCCTACTCTAATCTGTACTGGTTAAAGTTACCCTGGCATCACAAACTGTGCATTACATAATTTGCACCCCACTGACACTACACATTTGTTACGTTATGCGCTCTGGCTGCACATGCTGGCTGTGAGCACATGTTCCTGTTACCTGCAGCTGCTGGCGGGGCTGGGATTCCCATCCCGAATGTGAATCCCAGTCCGTCACTCACCGGGTGCTTCCCCTGCTCCCGCCTCTGCCTCCCTGCTCCGGCACACGTGTCCCCGTCCCCCAGGGCACAAGCGTGCCGGAGCTTTAAGATTTAAAGGGCCAGTGCGCCAGTTAGTGTAGTACACCTGTGGCTCATTGAATAAATTCCTCCTCCTCCCACACTTCCCTGTCTGATCTTTGTTGCCTTGTGCCTGAGAGAAAGCATTCCTGACAGTTGCCTTGCCGTGTCCGCCCCTCGTGACATCATGGCCCGCCCCTTTCAATAAAAGTCTATGGGAGGGGGCGTGGCGGTCGCCACGAGGTGCGGAGCCATGACGTCACGCTGCTCCGTCCCCTGTATCGCCCGTCATTCCGCACAGAGCGAACTCGCTCTGTGCTGTAATGATAGCGGGGTGCCGCAGCGGGGATCCCGGGGCTCCCCAGCAGCGGGACCGCGGCGATCTGACATCTTATCCCCTATCCTTTGGCTAGGGGATGAGATGTTTAGGGGTGGAGTACCCCTTTAATTTTGGAGGCATAAATTAAAAAGGCAGAGCTTAAAAAAAATAGCAGTTTGTTTTTTATGTATTTATAACTTTATATTTACATTAATTATTTTTCCCCCGAAAAGCTGGGAAACCCTGTTAAAATGTGATGTGAACAGAACATCATGTTTTCAATATCCCTTTTGCAATTCAAACACTTCACACAGGTCACACTTAATATTAAAGTAGTTTTTTTTTTCTTTATAAAACTGACAAAGATAAATTTCCTATGAAGAATTGAATTCTCAATTTGCGGTCTTGTGACAGCATTAATGTTGTACATTGACCTATTATTCTAGGGTTTCCTTTAAACAGCGTTCCTTCTATGATCAATTATCACACAAGCCAGAGGATAGATTGTATCAGTAGGCATTAGGAATTTGCCAAATCCAGAGTAAAACATATTATTTAAAGTAAAGTTAATCAAAAGTAACATAAAATCCATCACAAATACTGAGTGCACATCAGTATTCATACACAATAAAATATCAGGGGAATTAATGGCTAGTGTAGTAACATGACTAAAAGAGGATAATAGAGGAGAAGTCCAATTATGCTAATGTACATCATATTAAAATATTCAGTCAGCTGCTCATTTGCAATCACCTTCATAATTTACAATATGCATATCCATTTACAATATCCATTTTCATCCGATCAGACGTCCTATCCTTTTGTCTATAATTACATGTTAATTTCAAGCATCGGTCATATATATATAAAAATGTATTAACCTCCTGCCATAATATAATATAAAACAATAGGCTCCTAAATCATAAACATTTTTATGCAGTGTTAAACTGATGTTCCCACCATAGAGTAAATTACCCACACAGTTTTTTTTTTTTTTACCAAACATATATAATATGGATGAGAGTCCAATGAAGGGTCCTGATTTAGTCTGGTGGGCTAGTATGACCTTGCAAATATCATAGAAATTATTATAAAATGTTTGTAAACTGAAATGTTTGTGTCAGGATCCGGACTGGTATGCGGAGAGGACACGGGTGGTGGATCCTCTGTGTCAGTGAGGAGATGGCGTGGGCCGAACCAGGGGAACGGAATCTAAGTCGTTACTGGTTTTCACCAGAGCCCGCCGCAAAGCGGGATGGACTTGCAGCGGCAGGTAACCCCCAGGTCGTTCCACCCGATAGCGACTCCACCTCACTGACAGCTGAGACAGGCGCGGTACACAAGGGCAAGGCAAGAGCAAGGTCGGACGTAGCAGAAGGTCTGGGCAGGCAGCCATGGTTCGTAGTCAGGGGCAACGGCAAGGGTCTGGATACACAGGTAATGGAACACACAGAAACGCTTTCTCAGGGCACAAGGCAACAAGATCCGGCAGGAACAGGAAGGGGAAGTGGGTTTTTATGGAGTGGAAGTGCTTAGGAACTAATTGGGCCAGGCACCAATTAATGGTGCACTGGCCCTTTAAATCTGAGAGACCCAGCACGCGCGCCCTAGAGAGCGGGGCCGCGCGCGCCAGGACTGACCACAAGGACGGGGCCGGTAAGAGACACGGGATGCGCTCGGCGTTACAGTTTGTATGACAGCTTTAGCATGTTATGCAAATAAAAAAAGTTGTTTTGGCATAAAAAATATTCTATTTCTATGTATTGGAAAAGTTTGTAAGTAGATACATGTTTTAAAACAGTGTTATAATGTATACAGAGTATAGTCATTATTCTGTAATGAGTTATATAAGAATTGGTTTTATCTTTCACCACTTTCCTACCTACTCCATGTACATTCACAGTACAGGTCAGGAAGGATAATTTGGCCAAAGCTCTGGAGCTGAGCCTGCTTCATACACAGTAGGTGCCATCTGCAATCTGCAGCTGGCACCCACCACTAATGATTGACATCAGCGATCATGGTGATGCCAGGAATTTAAAGGAAAACTGTAGTGGTATATAATTTATCCCCTATTCAAAGGAGAGGGGCCAAGTTATAAATCACGGGGGGGGGGGGGGGGGAGTGTCGACTGCTGGGACCCCCTGTAATCTCCTGTACGGGGCCCCAGCAGTGCACACGAAGGGAGCGTGTCTGTCCCCAGCATGACGCGGCAACTAACACATTCCCCATATATCCCATAGAGATGCAAGGAGGGGATGTGTCAGCTACCGCATCATATTCTCTTAGGACTGAAAAAGGGGCTACATGTTTTATATACCATATAAAAGAGTGTCATAGTAGTAGTCCTGCTGTACTTAAATTCATGGGGTTAGAGAGAGTGTATCCTAAGGCTGGCATTGATCGCGATACTCGTCTTCTCCAACGCTATGTGTATCATCTGCTTGGATGCAACAGGCATGTTGGGGTTAAATGAGCATAGCGATCTGTCACAGTTTTTTTTTATCATTTTACAGGTCTTGCACATTTAGTACGTTCCTTGTATTATCATTATACTGTATATATTTGTATTTTTATTTTGCAATGTTTGTTATGGGTTTTATTTAGGTTGCTATGAGTTACTGCACTTGCTCACCTATATTTAGCTCCAGGGAACAGCCTCTCACAGTGAGGCCGGATTAAGTGTCAATGATTGACGCAAAACGACCCGTTGCCACTGTTCACGCCCCTGCACCTTCCACTTCCCTGCTATTATGGCCTGCTGCTGTTCAGATTTCCATGTGCCACATGATTGTATGCCGTGAAGTTCTGAATTAAAGCTACATTGTCCCCAGGACCGGTGAGTGTGGCTTCTTTCTTCTATTTGATGCCATTTGAACGCTACTGTTTGCTGCACCCCACATACCGAGGACCAAGTCAGTTGAGCGAAGCCCTAAGACGTAGTGCAGTTTTGTCCGCTGTGGGGGCGTAGTGTTATTGCCTCTGCTTCCACAGTTTATAATTTATATATTTATATATATATATATATATATATATATATATATATATGTTATATATTATTTTTATACAGTATATATTATATATTTGTTACTATGCAATTGTGCATATGTACTGGTGCCATTTTGGTTAATGTAACTTTTACTGTGTATATTAACTTAAGTTGAATTAAGTGCAATATATTTTCACTAATGCTTTAAGGTAAAAAAAAAAAAAAAAACATGCAAACAGGAGGCTCCGCTTGGAGAGTGATACCATTATAAAGGATTTGCAGCACGTTAAAGGGTCTGAATACAATGCCAGGTTCAATAATTCCCTGTGAATCATTATGGCTAAAGTGACATTAGGGGAGAGACCTGCACACTGTATGGTGAGCCAGTATTTATAAATCTATCACTATAGTAGACTCCTAATCTTACCTTGGATGATATTTTGTTTTTCAAACCTACATTATTTGTCTTCACACTACTTGTAAAAATAAATAAATGAATAAATAAATAAACAAATAAATAAGTAAACAAACATAGGATCTAAGAAAAATGCTTTAACTTATTATTCTGACTAAATACATAAAAGACATAAATAACCTTATAAAAATTGTTTTATTTCAAATATTCAACAAGTTCTCACAACTACATATGCCAGTCACTAAGATACTTATGGGAACTCTAGAGATCTTGAGGCTATTATTCAAGTAACATACTGCCTTTAAGCTTACTAAAGGCTGTGCGCTATTCTAGGAATGGCAGAATTTAAAATAACTTACAAAAGAGAACAGTAACTTCATGATGATGTAGATTGAGAGTCGTAGAATATATCAGATGTTGACCTACATTTTTGACCAGTGAGAAAATCACTGTATGATAACATTGTAATAAACCTTCAATAAAATAGGGGAACATTTTTTTTTTAAGGCCCAAGTCCAGCAGCATCAATAAGCCAAGTAGTTCCTGAAACACACAGTCAGGAGCAGGCAACAGCAGTACGAAAGAGGGTTTCATAACCCCTTGCATTGAAAGATCAATGTTGAAATCTCAATTAAGCATGTATGCAAGCTAGTGCTAACATCCAAAAAGTTAAGGCTTCAGCCCAGCAGTATCAGTAAGCCAAGTAGTTCTTGAAAGGCACAGCCAGGAGCAGGCAGCAGCAGTACTCAAGAGAGTTTCATAACCCCTAAGATTAAAGATCAATGTTGAAATCTCTATTGAAGAGGTATGTTACCTTGTGTTATCATCAAAGAATTTAAGGCCCAAGCCCAGCAGCATCACTAAGCACAGTAGTTCCTCAAATACACAGCCTGGAGCAGGCATCAGCAAACATTTACAAGAGGGCTTCACAACCCCTAACATTAAAATGTTAATGTTGAAATCTGTATAGAAGATGTATGTTAGCTAGTGATAACATCAAAAAAAATTTAGGCACAGGCCCAGCAGCATCACTAAACCATATTGTTTCTGAAACACACAGCCTGAATCAGGCAGCAGCAGAAGTACACAAGAGGGCTTAATAACCCCTAACATTAAAAGGGGAATAGTGAAATCTGTATAGAAGATGTATGTTAGCTAGTGCTAACATCAAAAAATTTAGGCACAGGCCCAGCAGCATCAGTAAGCCAAGTAGTTCCTGAAACACACAGCCTTGATTGGGCAGCAGGATGCGTACATAAGAAGGCTTCACAACCCCTAACATTAAAAGATCAATGTTGAAATCTCCATAGAGCATGTATGTTTGCTAGTGCTACCATAAAAAATTGTAGGTAATAACCAAGACAGTCCCAGCAGCATCAGAAAACAATATATTGGCTAAATGACACAGCCTGGAGGTGGGGAAAGCATAAGGAGTACATTTAGTGTCTGAATGGTACAGCTTGGAGGTGGCCGAAGCATGAGGAGATCATATAGTGGCTGAATGGCACAGCCTGGAGTTAGCAGAAGCATAAGGAGACAAAATAGTGGCTGGACTTAACACCCTGGAGGTCACAGCAGCAGCATCAGGAGTCCTATAAGTGACCCGGTGACAGAGTGGTGCGGTGGGTGGCAATACCAGTACCCGGTGATGAAGGTGGCTGGAATGTTTGTAAATGGGGAGCAGTGCCTTAAATCTGTTTGGCACTATCCATATTTGTGAAGTGTTGGTGTAGCACCATGGTTAATCTACTGTGATGCATCTGGCATTGGTGGGTGAAAATCCTGGCTGATCCATGCCTGATTCATCTTCACAAAGGTCAGTCTCTCCACGTTTTTCGTGGACAGACGAGTTCTCCTTGGGGTGACTAGGGCCCCTGTCGTACTAAACACCAGCTCTGATGGCACACTACTGGCCAGGCAGGACAGCTTTTCCATGGCAAACTCTGCTAGTTGCGGCCATATATCAAGTTTGACTGCCCAGAAGTCCAGCAGATCTTCATGGTTTGCTGGCATGGCCATGTCAAGATATGCCACCACCTGCTGGTTCAGGTCCTGCTCCATGTCTACCTGCTGCTGATGACTTGCTTCACTATACGCGTAAAGAAAGGTACTCATCAGCGACTGTAGACTCAAGCTGCTGCTGATCGTACTGCTCCTGCACCCCACCCCTCCCCAGCAGCCATTGCAGGGGAAGGTGAGCGTAGAGGGCCACCCTAGTAAGACCTGCGAGTGGATGGCGATGGCGCCAATATGATCTCTCTGTAGTAGGTCAGTTTGTCCTCCCTCTCAGTGGGTGTAAAAAAGGCCCCCATTTTGTGCCTGTAGCGATGGTCCAATAAGGTGGAGAGCCAGAAGTCATCCAGCTGCCGAATGTTGACAACCACTACGCAAGCAACTGAGAATGCATTGTGCCATTTGTGCAAGTGACTCGGAGGGACTCCCTGCCTCCATCTTCACTGCATACTGCCACGGTGTGTCTGGGTCCTCTGTCTCCCCTTCCTCATAACCCTCTAGCTCCTCTAGTTGATCATACTCCTGTCAGATGACTAGAAGCACCACCCATCTCATGAAACCTAAACTGTACTCCACTGTGCCCCTTTTCCTCCTCCTCCTCCTCAAGTTCAGCCCCCACAGTGCTCATGTGGTCGTGAGATGTAGGCACAACGTCTCCATTGCCTTGACCAGCCTTCGTTTCCAACACTTGTTGTAGGAAATGAAGCAATGAAATGACGTTGTTCATCCCATAATCCTGGCGACTTACTAATAATGTGGCTTCCTCAAAGGGCTTGAGCAAACGGCAGGTGTTATGTATGAGCTGCAAATGGTTCACATTGAAGTTAAACAGGAGAGTACTCCTATCCGCTCGGATCCTCAAGAAATCGGTGATTGCTTTTCAGGAACACTTCAGGAACTGCTTAACAAACAGATTTAACACATAGTTACATAGTTAGTATGGTTGAAAAAAGACATACGTCCATCAAGTCCAACCAGGGAATTGAAGGGAAGGGTGTAAGGGGATAAGGGGAAGGGATGTAGTTTTATAATTCTGCATAAGCATTAATGTTATTTTGTTCCAGGAATGTATCTAACCCTGTTTTAAAGCTGCTAATTGTTCCAGTTCCTGAGGTAGACTGTTCCATAAATTCACAGTCCTTATGGTAAAGAAGGCGTGTCGCCCCTTTAGACTAAACCTTTTCTTCTCCAGACGGAGGGAGTACCCCCTCGTCCTTTGGGGGGGGGGGGGTTTAACCTGGAACAGTTTTTCTCCATATTTTTTGTATGGGCCATTTATATACTTATATACATTTATCATATTCCCCCCTTAAATGTCTCTTCTCAAGACTAAACAATTGTAACTCCTTTAATCGCTCCTCATAGCTAAGATGTTCCATGCCCCATATTAGTTTAGTAGCACGTCTCTGCACCCTATCCAGCTCCGCAGTGTCCCTTTTATGAACAGGTGACCAAAACTGAACAGCATATTCCAGGTAAGGCCGTACCAATGCTTTAGAAAGGGGGAGTATTATGTCCCTGTCCCTTGAGTCCATGCCTCCTTTTATACATGACAATATCCTGCTGGCTTTGGAAGCAGCAGCCTGACATTGCATGCTATTTTGTAGTCTGTGATCTACAAGTACACCCAGATCCTTCTCTACCAGTGACCCTGCCAGTTTAATCCCCCCTAAGACATACGATGCATTCATGTTATTAGTAAGCAGATGCATAACTTTACATTTATCCACATTGAACCTCATTTGCCAAGTGGATGCCCAGACACTTAGTCTATCCAAGTCACCTTGTAACTTATGCACATCCTCTATAGACTGTACTGTGCTACAAAGCTTGGTGTCATCTGCAAAGATGGAAACAGAGCTGTTAATACCATCCTCTATATCATTGATAAATAAATTAAACAACAGCGGGCCCAGTACAGAACCTTGGGGTACACCACTAACAACCGGGAACCAACCAGAGTACGAATCATTGACCACCACTCTCTGGGTACGATCCATGAGCCAGTGTTCAATCCAGTTACAAACTAAAGTTTCCAAGCCCAAAGACCTTAACTTACCTGTCAGACGTCTATGAGGGACAGTATCAAACACTTTAGCAAAATCCAGAAACACTATATCCACAGCCATTCCTATGTCAAGGCTTCTACTCACCTCTTCATAAAAGCAAATTAGATTGGTTTGACAACTTCTATCCTTAGTAAACCCATGCTGGCTATCACTTATAATACAATTATCCCCTATGTATTCCTGTATGTAATCCCGTATAAGTCCTTCAAACAATTTACCCACAATGCACGTTAAACTTACCGGTCTATAATTGCCTGGCGAAGACCTAGAGCCCTTCTTGAAGATTGGTACCCCATTCGCCTTGCGCCAGTCCCTTGGCACAATACCAGACACCAGAGAATCATGCACAGGGCGCATGGCTCACCTTTCCTTGTCGCAGCACGGCCAAGATGTTTTTCCCGTTGTCGGTCACCATGGTTCTCATTTCCAGTTTTTTTTTGGAGCAAGCCATGCACCGATTTCTTTACTAATGACTTTTAGCAGTTCTTTTCGCCAAGGCAAACCATGTGAAGAACAGCATGACACCGCCGTGCCCTGCACACATGGTATGCTAAAGGGCTATTGAGACCTGTCTGGGTAGTGGAGGCTGAGGACACGGTGGAGGATAAAGAGGCGGAGTCCCACACTGTCACAGGACCAACGGGCTGACAGCATGGAAGAGGAAGCGGTGAGACCTTTACAAGTTGGGGTTGGGGCTGTTCAAGAACCACATTCACCCAGTGAGCCGTAAAGGACATGTATTGTCCCTGACCCTAGTTACAGCTCCAGATGTCGGCACTGCCATGCACTTTGGTACACATCGAAAGGCTCAAGAACTGGACCACCTTCTCTTCCACAAAATTGTGCAGGGCTGGTTCTGTCTTCTTCCCAAAGAAATGACGGTTTGGCACTCTCCACCTCGGCTCGGCACAAGCCATCAGTTCTCTGAAAGGTGCAGAGTCCACCCCTTGAAAAGGGAGGGACTGCAGCACCAGCCACTTAGACAGGAGCACATTCAGCTTCTGCGCCGTTGGATGAGTGGGCGCATACTGTTGTCTCTTGGACATGGCTTTGCGGATGGATTGTTGGCGGAATGGCTGACTAAAATTGGGAGGATCAGGAGCATCCAGAGCGACAGAATGAGGGTATGACACACAGCTCCCTTCGGCTGAGGTGGTGGAGCCTTGGCTGGCTGAAAGAGGGAGTGGCGTGCCACTGGGTGATGCAGCAGGCTGGACAACTACATCGGAGCCACGGTTCTCCCAGGCCGCTTTATGGTGGCGAAGCATATTTTGACACAGGGCCGTGGTGCCAACATTGGAACCCTGACCACGCTTCCCCTTCTGCCGACATATCTTGCATGTGGCTATGTGACCCTCCTCTGGATGCTTGATGAAAAACTGCCACACCACCGAGTAGCTGATTTTCCCACCAACAGTCCGCACTGTTCCCCCTGTTCCCCCAACTCCCGGGAAAGTAGGCTATCGCGAAGCAGGTGGTCTCCCCGGGCACGTTTTGATCCAGAATTTCCACTTCTGCCATGACGCTGCCTGCCAACCATGCTACTGCCTTGCTGGCTCAGCTGCTGCCTCAAGGGCAACCTGCAACTCTCTTCCCCTGATAATGATGAAGCCCCTTCTGCACCCGGCTCCCAATTGCGATCGGCTTCATCATCATCATCATCATCAACAAGTGTCTGCACGTCACTGATGTCCTACTTAGGTTCCTCAACAGTGTCTGCTTCAGGACCCTGAACCCTGGCAACACCTCCTCCTACGTCACTCTCAACAGTACTACTTGCCCGCCTAGCGGAGGAAGCGGCGGATGTCTCCTCCTCTTCTTGGCTGGGCAGTAGCTGCTGATTGTCCTCTATTATATTGTCCTCAGTGAATAGTGGAGCTGAACCCACAGCATAAGATACTTCTGTAGAAGAGGGAACAGTATGGGACAGAGGAAATGGGAGGACAGGACTGCTCCCAGGCCATGCCAACTGAGGGTTGTGTCTGAGGAACCCACTGACTGTTGACTGAGGGTGTCAGATGTCACTTGTGATGAAGAGGATTACCGTGTTAACCAATCGACGATGGCAGATGGGTTGCTGGTCGAGACATGACCTCTAGCTGATAACGGGAGCTCAGGCCTCTCACTGTGACACCTGCTACCATCTACAGACTAGTATAACCAGTAGATGATTTTTTGTGCAACAAAGACACTGAATTGCGCTGAAAAATTATTCCTGCCTCCTCTGCTAAGGTTTATGAAGTTGAAGCAGCTTTTTGAAATGTATGAGGCAACACACAGCTATCTGCCCCTCTCTGTAATACTATGCCGAAGAAAGTGACTGGAAGGTTAATGCCTGCAGCTGCAGTAAAAATCCTTTTCAGTGAAAAAAACAATGCTCTTCGTCCACGAGAACGCTGTGACTAGGAGGATGTTAAACGCTGCTGGAATTTTTTCTGCTGTAACCCACACACAGGCTGTCTATTCTATCTCTCTGCAGTGTAATAAATGAAGTGACTGGCCGCAATATGGCTGCCGATTATATAGGGCTGTGTCATCACAGGGGTGACTGGCTGCTGATAGGCTGCATCCTGGCTGCATGTCAGTCAGGGTCATCCTGCCTACTTCCCTTCCCACCTTCCCAGTGTTCCTTGCCCCATGTACTGACATATGGATCCGCCATTTTAGATGCCCTGGAGCCTGGAATGCTGTAAAATGAAGTTTAATGAAGTGATTCACGCAATAGAATCGTGGTGATATTCACATTCATTGTGAAACCAATATTTCTTGAAATTTGTAATGAATTCGGGTTCGTCAGCTTTGATTCCCTCATCTCTAGGTGTGATGTCACAACCACCAAACCCGACGTTCTGATCACAAATGTTCAGAATAGCGGGATGCTGGTGGTTTTCAGCTGCCGGACCCCCTTTGGGTAGGGGATAAGATATTTAGAGATGGAGTACCCCATTAATGTTTTGTCTCCTCAAAATAACTCAGCAAACAGCAATTAATCAACTCAAAAGTAAAGGCAGAGAGCACAATTACAAGACTGTCCAGGTGCCAGCTAATCAGGTAAGTCCAGCTACAGATTCTTTGCTAGTAGCAGGGTGCAAAGTCATAAAGTGCAATCTATATATCTATATATATATATATATATATATATATATATATATATATATAGCAACAGAAGAATGCAGCAGCACACTGCCACACAAGGATATAAGTGAAACATGAAGATGCAGTTAAAACATGGAAAGCTATACAGCTATGGTGTAATAGATGCAAATGTGAAACTATGAAATAGTGAGGCACTTAGCTCGCAAATTTGTCTCCGCCGGCGGTCAAATAGCTTGTACCATCCCACCGCGATAAGGTGGCCTCATTGGGACGGACCCTACACTGTGAATATGCCTCTGTGTGAACAATTCAGTAAGCATGGCAGGGTCTGGAACATCCAAGACACCTTATATACACACCTGATAGAGGTGGGTGGGGTGCAAGGCCAACATGGAGGTAGCCACTCCCCCGTATGTGCAATACAGACAAAGAATAAGTCAGCCAGCACTTTAGTTGATATCAAACTATTATGTGGACCTGGCCTCCAGGTGCACGCTACTGTCGCGATTCGGCTTACAGGTTGTGGATCCACTGTGTCAGCGAGGGATTGGCGTGGACCGTGCTGGTGGACCGGTTCTAAGTGGCTACTGGTGTTCACCAGAGCCCGCCGCAAAGCGGGATGGTCTTGCTGCGGCGGTAGCAACCAGGTCGTATCCACTAGCAACGGCTCAACCTCGCTGACTGCTGAGAAGGCGTGGGACAGAAGGACTAGGCAGAGGCAAGGTCAGACGTAGCAGAAGGTCGGGGCAGGCGGCAAGGTTCATAGTCAAAATGGATAGCAGGAGATCAGGTAACACAGGCTTGGACAACACTAAACGCTTTCACTGGCACAAGGCAACAAGATCCGGCAAGGGAGTGCAGGGGAAGTGATGTGATATAGCCAGGGAGCAGGTGGAAGCTAATCAGGCTAATTGGGCCAGGCACCAATCATTGGTGCACTGGCCCTTTAAGTCTCAGAGAGCTGGCGCGCGCGCGCCCTAGAGAGCGGAGCCGCGCACGCCAGCACATGACAGCCGGGGACCGGGACGGGTAAGTGACTTGGGATGCGATTCGCGAGCGGGCGCGTCCCGCTATGCGAATCACATCCCCGCTGGCAATGTCAGTGCAGCGCTCCCGGTCAGCGGGTCTGACCGGGGCGCTGCAGGGAGAGAAACGCCGTGAGCGCTCCGGGGAGGAGCGGGGACCCGGAGCGCTCGGCGTAACAACTACTAGGCTAAATATACAGCAACAGAAGAATGCAGCAGCACACTGCCAGCACAAGGACATAGGTGAAACATGAATATGCAGTTAAAACATGGAGAGCTATACAGCTATGGTGTAATAGATGCAAATGTGAAACTATGAAATAGTGAGGCGCTTAGGCCAGGTCCATATAATAGTTTGGTATCAACTAAAGTGCTGGCTGACTTATTCTTTGTCTGTATTGCACATACAGGGTAGTGGCTACCTCCATGTTGGCCTTGCACCCCACCCACCTCTATCAGGTGTGTATATAAGGTGTCTTGGATGTTCCAGACCCTGCCATGCTTACTGAATTGTTCACACAGAGGCATATTCACAGTGTAGGGTCCGTCCCAATGAGGCCACCTTATCACGGTGGGATGGTCCAAGCTATTTGACCGCCGGCGGAGACAAATTTGCGAGCTAAGTGCCTCACTATTTCATAGTTTCACATTTGCATCTATTACACCATAGCTGTATAGCTTTCCATGTTTTAACTGCATTTTCATGTTTCACCTATATCCTTGTGCTGGCAGTGTGCTGCTGCATTCTTCTGTTGCTGTATATCAAGCCTAGTAGCGTGCACCTGTAGGCCAGGTCCATATAATAGTTTGGTATCAACTAAAGTGCTGGCTGACTTATTCTTTGTCTGTATATATATATATATATATATATATATATATATATAACTCAATGGGGGAGATTTATCAATACCGGTCCAGAGGAGAAGTTGCTGAGATCCCCATAGCAACCAATCGCTTCTTTCATTTTTTTAAAGGCCTCTGAGAAATAAAAGAAGTGATCTGATTGGTTGCTATGGGCAACTCAGCAAATTTTCCTCTGGACAGGTTTTGATATATCTCCCCCAATGTGTGTATGTGTGTGTGTGTGTATGTATGTATGTGTGTATGTTCCAGCATCACGTCCAAACGGCTAAAGATATTAACATGAAACTTGACACACATGTTACTTATATGTCAACAACAAACACAGGATAGGTAATTTAACCCTTACTCACCCCCATTTGCCAGGGTCGGGGGTTTTGTTTAAAGTCCCATACAATAACTTCCGTGAGGCTGGAGATATTTCAATACCTGGTACACATATTACAGGTTGGGATAAGAGGTCGGGATAGGAGGTCGGGATAGGAGGTCGGGATAGGAGGTCGAGATAGGAGGTCGAGATAGGAGGTTGAGATAGGAGGTTGAGATAGGAGGTTGAGATAGGAGGTTGAGATAAGAGGTCGAGATAGGAGAATGGGACAGGAGGACGGGATAGGAGGACGGGATAATAGGTCAGGATAGGAGGTCAAGATAGGAGGTCGGGATAGGAGGTCGAGATGGGAGGTTGAGATAGGAGGACGGGAAAGTAGGTCAGGATAGGAGATCGAGATAGGAGGTTGAGATAAGAGGTCGAAATAGGAGGACGGGATAGGACGATGGGATAGGAGGTCGGGATAGGAGGTCGGGATATGGGGATGGGATATGAGGTTGGGATAAGGCAACAATATATGAGGATATGAAGTCAAAAGCTTCCTCCTTTGTTTATTTTCCTCCCCAACAAGGATTAGGAAGGAAAAACAGGACAACGCCGGGTACTCAGCTAGTATAGTATAAACATTACAATGAAAAGAGAAGATTAGCTTGCACTCACCATTACTGTAGCTCTCATATCACAATCATTCCATGCAGCAGGGAGGTCTGGATTATGCGCTGTTCTCAGAGGCAAACAGCTGTTTTCACACACAGCGAAAATGTCTGTTTGCCTCTGAGCACTCCACATCATCCAGACCTTCCTGCTGCACGGAATGATTGTGATATGAGAGCTACAGTCACTGTGAGTGCAAGCTAATCTTCTCTTTTCAACACAGCGATTAATGTCTAAACAATGGCAACAAAAGTGAGTACACCCCTAAGTGGAAATGTCCAAACTGGGCACAAAATGTCATTATTTTGTTAGGTCATTATTTTTCAGCACTGCCTTAAAGGGGTACTCAGGTGGAAAACAATCTATGTATTACTGTCCATGTCAGGAACTGTCCAGAGCAGGAGCATATCCCCATAGCAAACCTATCCTGCTCTGGACAGTTCCTGACATGGACAGAGGTGACAGCAGAGAGCCCTGTGGACAGACAGAAAATAAATTAAAACAGAAAAGAACTTCCTCTGAAGTATACAACAGCTGAAAAGTACTGGATGGATTAACATTTTTTAATAGAAGCAATTTACAAATCTGTAACTTTCTGGCCCCAGTTGATTTAAAATAATTTTTTTCACACCGGAGTACCCCTTCAAGCCTTTTAGGCACGGAGGTCACCAGAGCTTCACAGGCTGCCACTGGAGTGCTCTTTCACTCCTCTTTGACATCTCAGAGCTAGTGAATGTTAGAGACTTTGTGCTCCCACACCTTCCATTTAAGGATGCCCCACAGATGCTCAATAGGGTTTAGGTCTAGAGATATGCTTGGCCAGTCCATCACCTTTATCTTCAGCTTCTTCATAAGGTAGTTGCCACTCTGAAGATGTGTTTGGGACCCTTATTACATTGAAATACTGCCCTGTGGCCCAGTCTCTGGAGGAAGTGGGATCATGCTTTGCTTCAGTATATCACAGTACATGTTGGCACTTGACACCATCTGAACCAAATAAGTTTATTTGGTCTCATCGGACCCAATTCCAGTTCTGGTTCCAGTAATCCATGTCTTTAGTCTGCTTGTCTTTAGCAAACTGTTTGTGGGCTTTATGGTGCTTTATCTTAAGAAGAGGCTTCCTTCTGGATATGACGCTGAGCATGTGCACTCAGCTTCTTTGGTCGACCATGTCAAGGCCTGTTTTGAGTAAAACCTGTCCTGTGAAACAGCTGTATGGTCTTGCCGACTGTGTGGCAGCTCAGTTTCAGGGTCTTGGCAATCTTCTAATTGCCTATGCCATCTTTACAGTATGTAGAGTTCTTTGTATTGAGGTGCATGTTGAACTTCCACTGACCAGTATTAAAGAGTGTGACACCGATAACTTAAAAATTCACATCTGAGACCTTGTAACACTAATAAGTCACAAGACATTGGGGAAGAAAAGTGGTTAAATGGGCTTAATTTGACATTTTCACTTAGGATTGTACTCACTTTTGTTGTCAAGGTTTAAACATTGTGTGTCAAGTTATTTTGAGAGGACACAGCATTAAACAATGTTATACAGACTGTGCACTAACTACAATGTAATAGAGGGTCATTTCTAACGTGTTGTCACATGAAAAAATATTATAAAAAATTAGCAAAAATATTAGGGGTGGACTCTCTTATGTGAGATACTGTATATCCAAGAGATTATACAGGTATAAAAACAGATCTAGATAATCTAATATGTTATTAACATTATTATTATTATTATTATTATTATTATTATTATTATTATTAACCTTATTTTGCCAACTGGAATGTTTGGTAATAATGTAGTTCAGGTTCTCCTTACACAATAGCAAATGGAATAGAAACAACCAGGGCTGGGCCTCCCCTCTCTAAGGTTCCATGAGTGGCCATACTCTATTCTTAGACAAGCTTATCATTACTGAGCAGTGGTGGCTCCAAGTAAACATTTACACGTGCTCCTCCGACTGAGGACAAATTGTTTCTGGCATTGGCCTATTCTCCTTATTCCTATTAAGAATACAGAACATCCAACTTCTTGACAATACGCACATTGTTCTCATGCACTGTACCGTAAGTGGCTAAACATTTACTCTTTCATTTATTCCCCTTGGAACTATAGGGTTTTCAGTTAGATATGTTTTATTCGCCACTTAGCATAACATGTATTTTGTTCTTATTATAAGAGAAAGTACTGGTATATTACTTACACTTTTGCTAATAGAATTTTTTTCCCCAGTTTATTTGCTTTATTGCTTTTAAATTTGCAAGATATGAAATATTTTGCCAGCATTTTAACACATTTATAGTGAGCCTATTATCTGATAAAAAATATTCTCATGGTGGTTTATGTATCTGTAAACAAAACTAATAGAATAAAAAAAAACGTTTTTGTATTCCACAGAGAAAAATAATCATTGGCAACAATGTTAATGTTTAATTAATGTTGTCTGTGAGGTTAAAATACTGTATGATATAGACCATTCCATCTCATCTTCTAGTTATTTCTAAATAAAATGGAGGGATTCTTCTGAAAGGGAACCATGTGCAATACCCTACCTCATAAACAACTAGTTCTTATGTCTAATATTTCTTCGGAATGGCCCTTCTATAAATGTAACATGTGATCCATATGGATGACCTAAGCTTCACATATATGTTACAACCACTAAAATATGAGCGGGCTCAGCAACATCAATTGGAAAAGGGGTGCTGCTATACGTATCAAATGTTACACAATATCCAAAAAGAAAAAGAAACACGCAAAACAGCGCACACCCGTATATATAAAAATGTTCTCTTTATTAATACATAGATCAAAAGGACAGACAGGATTATTAAAAACATTTAAAACAGGCCAAAGGCAGCCAAAGCACAAAACAGGGTGAGCACCCTCAACAAGTGACCTATCAAAATGGGTTTTCTGGCATATATGTGTGCTTACGGGCCTATTGAATTTAATGGCCCAAATGTAGTCAACTAGTGACTACATTCAGGCTATTTTCCACATGAACTGGACATGCATATTGGACATGATTTATCAAAACCTGTCCAGTGGAATAGTTGCTGAGTTGCCCATAGCAACCAATCAGATTGCTTCTTTCATTTTTGTAAAGGCCTCTGAAAAATGAAATAAGCTATCTGATTGGTTACAATGGGCAACTCAGCAACTTTTCCTCTGTGCAGGTTTGGATAAATCTCCTCCTATGACTTCAATGCATGGTCTGCTGCCAGAAAACACGTATATGTGCACAAAATGAATCAAACATTGTCAATAATTAACTAACAAGATAAAGTAAATGTTATCCATGTACCCTTTTGTTAGGTTCCTAATGTATACGTTGAGTGTAATGCACAAACATTATGTGAGTGAGCACTAACAATATTTGATCGGTGCCTGGACACGCAGTACAAAAGTATTGGATTTCCAAGTTTGCATTAAGTTTGAGCAATCCAAAATAGCATATAATAAAATTCATCACACCAAATTTGGTCTGGATAAGGGGGTGATCTTCTGGAAAGATTTCATTGTATAAGAAATGTTATAATACATCTTATCAGGAAAATTATGCTTAATTCTCTTGTTATCAAGCTTCTTTCCTCTGTGCCATTGATTTTGAAAATTAGCTCAATTATATCCTGTGCTTAAAAGATGAACCTACAGCTAACTAAGTGATCAGATTACACTTGCTATACAAGTCTATGGAGGGAGGAGAAGAGAGATTGTACAGGGAGGGTCTTATGAGATACAGAAGCTGCAGACAATGCAGCACGACAGAGAGAAAGACAGCAAGAAACAACCATGTAAATAAGAGATCTCACCCGAGGGCTTTAATCACAATTTAGACTGCTCACTACTGCTTTACTATACCTTTCATGCTGCTGCTGTTTCGTATGCTGTGTATTGAGGCACAGTAGGACAGGATTTCTTCTTCTGTTTGTGCAGTATACGTCAGATACCATAGATGTTAGGCTCCACCCACCATCTCTTAGAGAAGTGGAAATTATTGATGAAAAATATAATTTATAAGTTATATAATGGTCAGAAATAGTGCTGCTTCTCATGTACAGCCACATGGCAGCTTATTCTGAAAAGTCTCCCGAAACAACAGGTGCGCTCTATGTTAAATTGTTACAGAACTAATTCCTAAAAGGAAATATTACTTTTTAGGAGACATGTTTATATACTGATAAAAGTCACCACAGGTAAATTAAGCTGCAAAGGTGAGGGCTCTCACAACTTTTTTAAGTTTAAAAATCTAACTTCTATTTTTTATTTTTATTTTTTCAAAATAATTATTTTCCTATGTTTTTATGACTCAAAGGTCTTAAATGTTCTAGACCAGCAAATATTTGATTTTGAAGCATAAACCATTGTGTTTGTTTACAAATATATTCCTAAGCATTGTGTTTGTGAAGCTCTCAGAGCACTAGACTGGTTGCTGGATATCAAAGATCACAATCTTTCTACAGCTTTAGGAGGATCAATCCTGAATGATGCCTGTAATTTTCCTTTTGTGTCTAAAAACAACATTTGTTCTTTTGAGTGTACACAACATATAATAAAGGATATAGGAGACAATCTCCCCTTTACTGATGAACTTCTTGGAATCCAAGTACTAGTGCCCCCCCCCCCCCCCTTTTTTGTTTTTTCAAACACCCTTGGAATTCTGCAAGTTTCTTCTGGAAGTCTTCCATTAAAGAAAATATTAAAACAATATTTCCATTGTTTAGGGTCTACAAAAGGATTAGAATTATTATTACTGTTATTATCAGTCATCACAAGCTTCCAAATATGTCAATGAACTTGTATTGAAAGCAAAGAATGTAAAAGGCAACAGATGTGGATCTATTGTGCTACCAAACCGGTATGGCTTTGGGCCATGTTGAGAAGTTCCCTCTAGGTTTGCACCCTTTATCCTGCTATAGGATACAAAGTTGGACTTATTTTACAACATGGTACCAGGTCACATGTGTGATACAAAGTAAACAGGTTTTGGGTACACGCATTGCACCTTTAAATGGTAAAAGGAGCCTGTGTAAGGACGCTATCGGCTAGGTGTAGAACTGTAGGACAAGGGAGCAGAAGTAAGAGCATGGTGGCATCAACCTGGAGTACAGATTAGGTGAAAAGCTGGACCTGGCAGAAGATGTACAGATGTAGCAGAGCACAGTTTTCTATCAGAAACCAGACTGCTCCAGTTGGAAAGCGCACTGTGCTATCAAGGATATAACACAATAACTGTGTTTATTAACTTTGCTACATCTGTAAGTGAAACAAGGCCGGTGGGAACCAACCACTGACATTACAAAGAGAATGACATGCCTTCATATACAAAATTAAACTTTAAAGGGGTACTCTGGTGCTTACACATCTTATCCCCTATCCAAAGGATAGGGGATAAGATGCCTGATCGCTGGAGTCCCACAGCTATCCCATAGCTATCATGCCCCCTCCCGAAGGCTTGCATTGAGGGTCAGAGCATGATGTCACATGGGGGCAGAGGCGTGACGTCACACGCCGCCAACCCTGCGGTCAACCGTAATCAGTCCCGGAGCGAACACGCTACGGGGACTGATTACAAACGGGGTGCCACGTGCATGATCACGGGCATCCCCAGCTGCGGGACTCCAGCGATCAGTCATCTTAACCCACATTCTTTGGATAGGGGATAAGATATGTAAGCACCGGAGTACCCCTTTAAAGTATAAAGTTACTATATGTTTATTACGTCAAATGTTATTCCTCTACTGCTATATATTTCAAAAGTATTAATTAAAAAAACAATAGGTCATGGAGGAAAAGTCATATGTTCAAGAAGTCAGCGTCATCTTAGAGGTCATATAATTATAGTTCATGTAAAGAGGTTTACAGTCTGCAAGATCAATGAAGCTGAGTCTGAAGAAGAAGAAGTATGGAAAAGCAAAAGATCCAAATGACAGAGCAATGTCCATAATAACTACAAACTTTTCATTTATTCAACACACTCACAATGGTCACTGTGATGTAGGTCAACATTTAAGTTTTGCTGTAGGGCTCCATTGGGACTCCCTTTTTCTCCATTTTAGCTATTATCTACTGTATTTGGATCAGGAATCAGAGACAAGTAGCTAAAAGGGATTGGCAGAATCTTGTGTGGTGCAGCTTTAGCCAATAGCTGCAGATTGCGGATGTCAGAGGCAGGGCCTTAGTTTCTACAGTAACACATGACTAAGGCCTGGTAGGGCAGAAACGTGTCAGAAGTGGGGGAGGTTTTTCATTCACTCTGTTCTCATCTGTGCACCTAATTTTTGTATGCCCATTTTAATGGATATAAAATGAAGAGATTTTTAACTACTGGTGCTGTATTCTTGTGCTTTGAACATGCAGCTGTAACCTATATATAGGGGCATTGGTCTATATTGTGAAGAGCACTTTGCATATGGGGAAGCCAAAGGAAAATAATTGACTGTTCTTGTATATGACCCTATTTTCCTTTCTTCATTTTACTTATTAGTAGAAATCTTCCAGAGCTTATCATTAAAGAAGTGCTCTCCAGTTCAACAAGTGTCTTATTTGTTTGATGAAGTTTATGTTTTGTTTTAATGATCGGTAGCCATTCCATAGTGCAAAAACTGTATGCAACTAATGTCAACAAGTAAGGACAACAGTGAACCCCTTTAAAGTGAGCAACCATTAACATTTTACCCATTTTACTTTCATGCTTTCGGTCTTTGATCTGCATGTCTATAACTCAGCTGTTATGTTTTTTAGAGAAGAGAAAATAAATATAGATGCCCTACATTCTTTCCTGCTGCTTTTCATCTATTTTATGCAAAATAAGTCAGAGTAATTATTTCTTTTAATTCTATAAATGATGAGAAAAGCACATTTTACTGGGCTAAGCCTTTACAAATTGGCTGTATTTGTGCATTCTGTCCACAGGCAAAATCATAACCTTGTACATTATTTCTTTCAGAACTTCAAATCAGATAATTCTGTTTGAATGATGATTATTTGAAATACTGACATTGAAAAAGTAAAGGAAATTATGGAAATGCAAAACTATAATGTGATCAGAATCATCAAAGTTATCTGCCAGACAGGATAAGATGAGAAAATATGACATACAACATTTCTGACAGTATATTCATAAAGTGGCTTTTTTTTTTATTTAAAATTTAGTCAGGCCACCCATGGAGAAATCCAAGCTCTTTTGTTTTACATGATTGTTGGCATTTAATAAAGCTTACATATTTACTTCAACTACATTTGAATAAAAACAAATGTCCTTAGGCAGATCAGTAAATCTGAAACTGAATATGTATTATATAACAACACCAAAATATAGTTACATATTTAGTAAGATTAATAAGATGGGGGCTTTTTTTTTTTCTAATGGCTCTGTCGATGTCCGTGCTTTGGCTTTTGATGCTCTTTGATGAGTTTCCATCATAATGTCTGTCATACTCATGGGGAGATCAGTGATGTATGCAATAGTATTCCTTCCATCAGACTTGACACAGTTTGCATTGAAGATCTGATTGGAGCCTTTTATGCAAATGTGAACAGAGCATAATGTAAGATGTGAAAATTATAAATCACTAAAAGTTTGATATCTAGCATATAGCAGTTTTAGCAGGGTAATTTTGGTCATTGAGATTAATTGTGTATACATATAGGTCTGATAGTTGAGGTTCTTGTTACGCCAAGTGCTCCGGGTCCCTGCTCCTCCCCGGAGCGCTCTTGGCATTCTTCTGTGTGCAGCGCCCCGGTCAGACCCGCTGACTGGGAGCGCTGCTCTGCTATCACCAGCGGGGATGCGATCCGCGTGGCGGGACGCGCCCGCCCACGGGTCGCATCCCAATCCTGTCACCTGCCCCAACCTCCTGCTGTCCTGTCCCGGCACTCTAGGGTGCGCGCGCGCCGGCTCTCTGAAATTTAAAGGGCCAGTGCACCACTAATTGGTGCCTGGTCCAATCAGTGCTAATCACTTCCTACACTGTTTAATCCCACTTCCCCTTCCTGTCCTCGCCGGATCTTGTTGCCCTAGTGCCCTGAGAATGCGTTTTGTGTGTATCCCTAGCCTGTGTATCCAGACCCTCTACCGTTGCCCCTGACTACGAACCTTGCCGCCTGCCTTGACCTTTTGCTACGTCCGACCTTGGCTTCGCCTTGTCCTTGTGTACCACGCCTGTCTCAGCTGTCAGTGAGGTCGAGTCGCTATCAGGGGATACAACCTGGGAGTTACCGCCGCAGCAAGTCCATCCCGCTTTGCGGCGGGCTCTGGTGAAAACCAGTAACTTCTTAGAACCGGTCCCCTGGTACGGCCCACCTCATCGCCTCACTGACACAGAGGATCCACTACCTGCATCCTTACCGCTTACCAGTCCGGTTCCCGACAGTAGATCCGGCCATGGATCCTGCTGAGGTGCCGCTGCCTAGTCTCGCTGACCTCACCACCGTGGTTGCCCAGCAATCTCAACTGATTGCCCAACAAGGACAACAGCTGTCGCAGTTGACCTCCATGATCCAGCAGCTTCTGCCTCCACAGTGTTAGTCATCTCCTCCGCCAGCTCCAGCTTCCCCTCCTCTGCGAGATGCCGCATCTACCTCTTGAGTCCGCCTGTCTCTTCCTGAGAAATTTGATGGGGACTCCATGATGTGCCACGGGTTCCTGTCTCAATGTTCTCTGCACCTCGAGATGATGTCGGACCAGTTCCCCACTGAACGGTCTAAGGTGGCTTTCGTGGTCAGTTTGTTGTCTGGAAAGGCTTTGTCATGGGCCACACCGGTTTGGTACCGCAACGATCCTGCCACTGCTTCCATCCAGTCCTTCTTCTCCGAAGTACGCTGTGTCTTTGAGGAGCCAGCCCGGGCTTCCTCAGCCGAGACGGCTTTTCTGAATCTCGTCCAAGGGAACTCTTCAGTGGACGAATAAGCCATTCAGTTCTGTACCCTTGCCTCTGAACTCGCCGGGAACAATGAGGCCCTCTGCACGACCTTCAAGAAAGGTTTATCCAGCCACATCAAAGATGTTCTGGCCGCATGAGAAATTCCTGCTAATCTGTCTGAATTAATCCAGTTGGCCACCCGTATTGATATGCGTTTCTCTGAAAGACGCCAGGAGCTCCGCCAAGAAAAGGATCTTGTTTGCACAAGGCAGTTTCCTCGCTTGGCACCTCTCTTCCAGAGTCCACTGCAACCTACTCCTGTGCCTCCCGCTGAGGAGGCTATGCAAGTGGATCGGTCTCGTCTGACCCAAGAAGAAAGGACTCGCCGCAGAAATGGAAATTTGTGCCTGTACTGTGCCAGTACCGAACATTTCCTAAAGGACTGCCCTATTCGTCCTCCGCGTCAGGGAAACGCGCGCACCTAGTTAACGTGGGAGAGGCGTTACTAGGTGTGAATTCATCCTCTCCACGTCTGACTATACCTGTGCGGATTTCTCTGCCTGCAAGTACTAATACTTCTTTCTCCACTGTGGCTTTTCTGGACTTTGGTTCAGCAAGAAATTTCATTGAAGCTTCACTCATCAACAGATTCAATATTCCTGTTACCCGTCTCGTCAAATCTCTCTTCATTGAATGGAGAAAGACTGGTCTGCACGTGCATTATCGCACCGAACCCTTGCTCATGAATATTGGAGTTCATCATCATGAAAATATAGAATTTTTTGTATTGCCCAACTGTACCTCAGAATTCTTCTTGGCTTGCCCTGTCTCCAGCGTCACGCATCTATCCTCAACTGGGCCACTGGGGACGTTAAGAGTTGGGGACCTTCCTGCCACAAGCGATGTTTCAAGTCGGTTCCTACTAGTCAAGTCTCCATCGCTACACCTTTCCAGGCCTTCCTAAGGCCTATCAGGACTACTCTGACGTCTTTTGTAAAAAGCAAGCAGAGATCTTACCACCATATAGACCCTACGACTGCCCTATCGACTTGCTCCCTGTTAATACTCGTGGTAGGATTTACCCACTCTCCGCTCCAGAAACGCAAGCCGTGACGGAATGCATTCAGGAAAACCTTGAAAGAGGTTTTATCCGGAAATCTTCTCCAGCCGGAGCTGGATTTTTCTTTGTTGCCAAAAAAGATGGATCTCTACGCCCCTGTATTGACTACCATGGTCTTAATAAAATTACAGTGTAAAATCGTTATCCTCTGCCTCTCATCTCCGAACTCTTTGACCAACTGCGTGGAGCAAAAATTTTCACCAAACTTGATCTAAGGGGCGCATATAACCTCATCCGTATTCGAGAAGGTGATGAATGGAAAACCGCCTTCAATACTAGAAATGGTCACTTTGAATACCTTGCCATACCCTTTGGACTTTGCAACGCCCCTGCAGTCTTTCAGGACTTTGCTAATGAGATTTTTCGGGACATGCTGTATTCCTGTTTGGTAGTCTATCTTGATGACATCCTCATTTTTTCCTCCAACCTAGAGGAACATCGCCTCCATGTCCGTCAAGTGCTTCAGCACCTACGCCAAAATTATCTTTACGCAAAAATTGAGAAATGTCTTTTTGAGTGCAGCAGTCTACCCTTCCTGGGATACATAGTGTCCGGTCAAGGCCTTCAAATGGACCCTGTTAAGCTATCTGCGGTAATAGATTGGTCACGATCCACTGGCCTGCGAGCTAGCCAAAGATTTCTCGGATTTGCAAATTATTACCGTCAATTCATTCCTCACTTCTCCACCAACGTTGCTCCTATTGTAGCACTAACCAAGAAAAATGCTAATCCGAAATCCTGGCCATCACAGGCGGAGGAAGCCTTTAACCACCTCAAAACCGCCTTCTGCTCTGCTCCAGTCTTGTCCAGACCAGATTCTCTGAAGCCCTTCTTCCTCGAGGTTGACGCCTCCTCAGTCGGAGCCGGAGCTGTTCTTCTACTAAAAAACGCTAAGGGAAAAAATATCACTTTCGGATTTTTCTCCAAAACCTTTTCTCCTCCTGAAAAAAACAATTCCATAGGAGACCGTGAACTATTGGCTATTAAGTTGGCACTTGAGGAGTGGAGACATCTTCTGGAAGGATCCCTTCATCCCATCACCATCTACACAGATCACAAAAAATTGTCTTATCTTCAATCCGCCCAGCGGCTAAATCCTCGCCAGGCTAGATGGTCATTGTTTTTTGCCCGTTTCCATTTTCAAATCCATTTTCGTCCTGCAGACAAGAATGTAAGGGCTGATGCTCTATCACGTTTGTCACGATGCCGGCTGGCAGGAGGTGGATCCTCTGTGCCAGAGAGGGATTGGCGTGGACCGTGCTAGTGGACCGGTTCTAAGTCACTACTGGTGTTCACCAGAGCCCGCCGCAAAGCGGGATGGTCTTGCTGCGGCGGTAGTGACCAGGTCGTATCCACTAGCAACGGCTCAACCTCTCTGACTGCTGAAGATAGGCGCGGTACAAGGGAGTAGACAAAAGCAAGGTCGGACGTAGCAGAAGGTCGGGGCAGGCAGCAAGGATCGTAGTCAGGGGCAACGGCAGGAGGTCTGGAACACAGGCTAGGAACACACAAGGGAACGCTTTCACTAGGCACGATGGCAACAAGATCCGGCGAGGGAGTGCAGGGGAAGTGAGGTATACATAGGGAGTGCACAGGTGAACACACTGATTAGAACCACTGCGCCAATCAGCGGCGCAGTGGCCCTTTAAATCGCAGAGACCCGGCGCGCGCGCGCCCTAGGGAGCAGGGCCGCGCGCGCCGGGACAGGACCGACGGAGAGCGAGTCAGGTACGGGAGCCGGGGTGCGCATCGCGAGCGGGCGCCACCCGCATCGCGAATCGCATCCCGGCTGGAGGCGGTATCGCAGCGCACCCGGTCAGTGGATCTGACCGGGGCGCTGCGGGAGCGAGAGTGTAGCGAGCGCTCCGGGGAGGAGCGGGGACCCGGAGCGCTCGGCGTAACAGTACCCCCCCCCTTGGGTCTCCCCCTCTTCTTGGAGCCTGAGAACCTGAGGACCAGACTTTTATCTAGGATATTGTCCTCAGGTTCCCAGGATCTCTCTTCAGGGCCACAGCCCTCCCAGTCAACCAAAAAGAAGGTTTTTCCTCTGACCTTTTTGGAGGCCAGTATCTCCTTTACAGGAAAGATGTCCGAAGAACCGGAGACAGGAGTGGGAGAGATAAGTTTAGGAGAGAAACGGTTGATGATGAGTGGTTTAAGAAGAGAAACGTGAAAGGCATTAGGAATACGAAGAGAAGGAGGGAGAAGAAGTTTATAAGAGACAGGATTAATCTGGCACAAAATTTTAAAAGGACCAAGATAGCGTGGTCCCAATTTGTAGCTGGGAACACGGAAGCGGACATATTTAGCGGAGAGCCATACCTTGTCTCCGGGAGAAAAAATGGGGGGAGCTCTTCTTTTCTTATCAGCAAACTTCTTCATGCGTGATGAAGCCTGTAAGAGAGAATTTTGGGTCTCTTTCCATATGGTGGAAAGATCACGAGTTATTTCATCCACAGCGGGCAAACCAGAGGGCAAGGGAGTAGGGAGGGGGGGAAGAGGGTGACGGCCGTACACCACGAAAAATGGGGATTTGGAAGAAGATTCAGAGACTCTGAAGTTGTACGAGAATTCGGCCCATGGTAGAAGGTCTGCCCAGTCATCCTGGCGGGAAGAAACAAAATGACGTAAATAATCACCTAGGACTTGGTTAATTCTTTCTACTTGCCCATTGGATTGAGGATGATAAGCAGAAGAAAAGTTCAATTTAATCTTGAGTTGTTTACAGAGAGCCCTCCAGAATTTTGACACGAATTGGACGCCTCTATCCGAGACGATCTGCGTGGGCAACCCGTGAAGACGAAAAATGTGTACAAAAAATTGTTTTGCCAACTGAGGCGCTGAAGGAAGACCAGGAAGAGGAATAAAATGTGCCATCTTGGAAAATCGATCAACGACCACCCAAACAACAGTGTTGCCACGGGATGGGGGTAAGTCTGTAATAAAGTCCATACCAATCAGAGACCAAGGCTGTTCGGGAACAGGCAGAGGATGAAGAAGACCAGCGGGCTTCTGGCGAGGAGTCTTATCCCGGGCACAGACAGTGCAGGCCCGCACAAAATCAACAACATCCGTCTCCAGAGTCGGCCACCAATAGAAACGAGAGATGAGTTGCACGGATTTCTTGATGCCCGCATGGCCTGCGAGATGGGAGGAGTGACCCCATTTGAGGATTCCGAGGCGTTGGCGTGGAGAGACGAAGGTCTTCCCTGGAGGAGTTTGCCTGATGGAGGCTGGAGAAGTGGAGATCAGGCAATCCGGAGGAATAATGTGTTGCGGAGAGAGCTCTACTTCCGAGGCCTCCGAGGAACGAGAGAGAGCATCGGCCCTAATGTTCTTATCGGCAGGGCGAAAGTGAATTTCAAAATTAAACCGGGCAAAGAACAGAGACCACCTGGCCTGGCGAGGATTCAGCCGTTGGGCAGACTGGAGATAGGAGAGATTCTTGTGATCGGTGTAAATAATAATTGGAAATTTTGATCCCTCCAGCAGATGCCTCCATTCCTCAAGTGCTAATTTAATGGCCAGAAGCTCTCGATCCCCGATGGAGTAGTTCCTCTCCGCCGGAGAGAAGGTCCTAGAAAAAAAACCACAAGTACCAGCATGCCCGGAAGAATTTTTTTGTAGAAGAACCGCTCCAGCTCCTACTGAGGAGGCATCAACCTCCAATAGGAAGGGTTTAGATGGGTCAGGTCTGGAGAGCACGGGAGCAGAAGAAAAGGCAGACTTGAGCCGTTTAAAGGCGTCTTCCGCTTGAGGAGGCCATGACTTAGAATTGGCATTCTTCTTGGTTAAAGCCACGATAGGAGCCACAATGGTGGAAAAATGTGGAATAAATTGTCTGTAATAATTGGCGAACCCCAAAAAAAGTTGGATAGCACGGAGTCCGGAGGGGCGTGGCCAATCTAAGACGGCAGAGAGTTTGTCTGGATCCATTTGTAGTCCCTGGCCAGAGACCAAGTATCCTAGGAAAGGAAGAGATTGACATTCAAACAGACATTTCTCCATTTTGGCATAAAGTTGATTGTCACGAAGTCTCTGAAGAACCATGCGGACATGCTGGCGGTGTTCTTCTAGGTTGGCAGAAAAAATCAGAATATCGTCCAGATACACAACAACACAGGAATATAAGAGATCACGAAAAATTTCATTAACAAAGTCTTGGAAGACGGCAGGGGCGTTGCACAGGCCAAAGGGCATGACCAGATACTCAAAGTGTCCATCTCTAGTGTTAAATGCAGTCTTCCATTCGTCCCCCTCCCTGATGCGGATGAGATTATAAGCACCTCTTAAGTCCAGTTTGGTAAAGATGTGGGCACCTTGGAGGCGATCAAAGAGTTCAGAGATAAGAGGTAGAGGGTAGCGGTTCTTTACCGTGATTTTATTAAGACCGCGGTAGTCAATGCAAGGACGTAGGGAGCCATCTTTTTTGGACACAAAGAAAAATCCAGCTCCGGCAGGAGAGGAGGATTTGCGGATAAAGCCTCTTTTTAAATTTTCCTGGATGTACTCAGACATAGCAAGAGTCTCTGGGGCGGACAGAGGATAAATTCTGCCCCGGGGTGGAGTAGTGCCCGGGAGGAGGTCAATAGGACAGTCATAAGGCCTGTGAGGAGGAAGAGTCTCAGCTTGTTTTTTGCAAAACACATCAGCAAAGTCCATATAGGCCTTAGGGAGACCGGTTACAGGGGGAACCACAGGGTCACGGCAGGGAGTACTGGTAACCGGTTTAAGGCAGTCCTTGAAACAAGAGGAACCCCAACTCTTGATCTCCCCTGTGGACCAATCCAGGGTTGGGGAATGGTGTTGAAGCCAGGGTAGTCCAAGGAGAATTTCGGAAGTGCAATTGGGGAGGACCAAAAACTAAATTTTTTCGTGATGAGGTCCGATGCACATTAGGAGGGGTTCCGTGCGGTAACGCACGGCACAGTCCAATCTTTCATTGTTAACGCAATTGATGTAGAGAGGTCTGGCGAGACTGGTCACTGGGATGTTGAACCTGTTGATGAGAGAGGCCAAAATAAAGTTTCCTGCAGAACCGGAATCCAAGAAGGCCTTAGTGGAGAAGGAGAAGGTAGAGGCAGATATCCGCACAGGCACAGTAAGACGTGGAGAAGCAGAGTTGACATCAAGGACTGTTTCACCTTTGTGCGGAGTCAGCGTACGTCTTTCCAGGCGGGGAGGACGGATAGGACAATCCTTCAGGAAGTGTTCGGTACCGGCACAGTACAGGCAGAGATTCTCCATGCGGCGTCGTGTCCTCTCTTGAGGTGTCAGGCGAGACCGGTCAACTTGCATAGCCTCCACGGCGGGAGGCACAGGAACGGATTGCAGAGGACCAGAGGAGAGAGGAGCCGGGGAGAAAAAACGCCTCGCGCGAACAAAGTCCATATCCTGGCGGAGCTCCTGACGCCTTTCGGAAAAACGCATGTCAATGCGAGTGGCTAGATGAATGAGTTCATGTAGGTTAGCAGGAATTTCTCGTGCGGCCAGAACATCTTTAATGTTGCTGGATAGGCCTTTTTTAAAGGTCGCGCAGAGGGCCTCATTATTCCAGGAAAGTTCTGAAGCAAGAGTACGGAATTGCACGGCGTACTCGCCAACGGAAGAATTACCCTGGACCAGGTTCAGCAGGGCAGTCTCAGCAGAAGAGGCTCGGGCAGGTTCCTCAAAGACACTTCGAATTTCCGAGAAGAAGGAGTGTACAGAGGCAGTGACGGGGTCATTGCGGTCCCAGAGCGGTGTGGCCCATGACAGAGCTTTTCCAGACAGAAGGCTGACTACGAAAGCCACCTTAGACCTTTCAGTAGGAAACTGGTCCGACATCATCTCCAAGTGCAGGGAACATTGAGAAAGAAAGCCACGGCAAAACTTAGAGTCCCCATCAAATGTATCCGGCAAGGATAGTCGTAGGCCTGAGGCGGCCACTCACTGCGGAGGAGGTGCAGGAGCTGGCGGAGGAGATGATTGCTGAAGCTGTGGTAGTAGCTGCTGTAGCATCACGGTCAGTTGAGACAGCTGGTGGCCTTGTTGCGCTATCTGTTGTGACTGCTGGGCGACCACCGTGGTGAGGTCGGCGACAACTGGCAGAGGAACTTCAGCGGGATCCATGGCCGGATCTACTGTCACGATGCCGGCTGGCAGCAGGTGGATCCTCTGTGCCAGAGAGGGATTGGCGTGGACCGTGCTAGTGGACCGGTTCTAAGTCACTACTGGTGTTCACCAGAGCCCGCCGCAAAGCGGGATGGTCTTGCTGCGGCGGTAGTGACCAGGTCGTATCCACTAGCAACGGCTCAACCTCTCTGACTGCTGAAGATAGGCGCGGTACAAGGGAGTAGACAAAAGCAAGGTCGGACGTAGCAGAAGGTCGGGGCAGGCAGCAAGGATCGTAGTCAGGGGCAACGGCAGGAGGTCTGGAACACAGGCTAGGAACACACAAGGGAACGCTTTCACTAGGCACGATGGCAACAAGATCCGGCGAGGGAGTGCAGGGGAAGTGAGGTATACATAGGGAGTGCACAGGTGAACACACTGATTAGAACCACTGCGCCAATCAGCGGCGCAGTGGCCCTTTAAATCGCAGAGACCCGGCGCGCGCGCGCGCCGGGACAGGACCGACGGAGAGCGAGTCAGGAACGGGAGCCGGGGTGCGCATCGCGAGCGGGCGCCACCCGCATCGCGAATCGCATCCCGGCTGGAGGCGGTATCGCAGCGCACCCGGTCAGTGGATCTGACCGGGGCGCTGCGGGAGCGAGAGTGTAGCGAGCGCTCCGGGGAGGAGCGGGGACCCGGAGCGCTCGGCGTAACAACGTTCTACCGATGCCTCAGAAGCTGAGACCCTTCCTCAGCACTTCATACCTCCTGAGTGTCTGATCTCTTCTGCTCCTGCTACTCTGGTACTAATTCCTCCAGGAAAAACTTATGTTCCTTCACGTCTTTGCCTCCGGATCCTGAAATGGGGCCATTCCTCCCATTTGGCTGGTCACGCTGGAATCAAAAAATCTATACAGTTGATTGCCAGACACTATTGGTGGTCCTCCCTGGAAAAAGATGCGCCCGATTTCGTACGAGCCTGTACAGTGTGTGCACGTGACAAGACCCCACGCCAGAAGCCTGCAGGTCTTCCTTTGCCGGTGCCTGAACAGCCTTTCGTCCCACATAGCCATGGACTTCATCACTGACCTTCCTTTATCTCACTGTCATCTGGGTGGTCTTTGATCATTTTTCCAAAATGGCTCAATTTGTCCCGCTTCCTGGCCTTCCTTCTGCGCCACAGTTGGCGAAGCATTATTTTCTGCAGATTTTTCATCTTCATGGGCTTCCCACGCATATTGTTTCAGATAGAGGCGTTCAATTTGTGTCAAAATTTTGGAGAGCTCTCTGTAATCAATTAAAGATCAAATTAAACTTCTCTTCCTCCTATCACCCCCAATCCAATGGACAAGTGGAAAGAGTGAACCAGATTCTTGGTGACTACTTGCAACATTTTGTCTCCTCCCATCAAGATGATTGGGTCAACCTTCTCCCTTGGCTGAATTCTCGTACAATTTCGAAAATTCTGAATCTTCCTCCAAATCTCCATTTTTTGTGGTATACGGCCGTCACCCGCTGCCCCTTCTCCCCATTCCCACTTCATCTGGAGTTCCTGCCGTGGATGAATTAACCCGGGACTTCTCCTCTATCTGGAAGGAGACTCAATAGTCGCTCTTACTGGTCTCTTCTCGCATGAAGAGACATGCGGATAAAAAGAGAAGAACTCCTCCTGTCTTTGCCCCTGGTGACAAAGTGTGGCTCTCTGCCAAATACATACGGTTTTGTGTCCCTAGCTACAAGCTGGGTCCTCTTTACCTCGGGCCATTTAAAATGAAAAACCAAATCAATTCTGTCTCCTACAAGCTCCAGCTTCCTTCTTCTCTTCGTATTCCTAACTCTTTCCATGTTTCTCTTTTCTCAAACCTCTTATACTTAACCGTTATTCTCCCAAGGTCACTGTTCCTGCTCCTGTTTATGGCTCCTCTGATGTCTTCTCTGTCAAAGAGATCCTCGATTCCAAAATCGTTCGAGGTAAAATATATTTTTTTAATTGATTGGGGGAATTGTGGTCCAGAAGAGAGGTCCTGGGAACCTGATGCCAACATTCTGGACAAAGAGCTTGTCCGCAGATTCCTGGGCTCCAAAAGGAGGGGGAGACCAAAGGGGGGGGGGTACTGTTACGCCGAGCGCTCCGGGTCCCTCCTCCTCCCCGGAGTGCTTGCGGCGTTCTTCTGTGTGCAGCACCCCGGTCAGACCCGCTGACCGGGAGCGCTGCTCTGCTATCACCGGCGGGGATGCGATCCGCGTGGCGGGATGCGCCTGCCCGCGGGTCGCATCCCAATCCTCTCACCTGCCCCATCCTCCTGCTGTCCTGTCCCGGCATGCGTGACCCCACTCTCTAGGGCGCACCGGCTCTCTAAAATTTAAAGGGCCAGTGCACCACTAATTGGTGCCTGGTCCAATCAGTGCTAATCACTTCCTACACTATTTAATCCCACTTCCCCTTCCTGTCCTCGCCGGATCTTGTTGCCCTAGTGCCCTGAGAATGCGTTTTGTGTGTATCCCTAGCCTGTGTATCCAGACCCTCTGCCATTGCCCCTGACTACGAACCTTGCCGCCTGCCTTGACCTTTTGCTACGTCCGACCTTACCTTTGCCTTGTCCTTGTGTACTACGCCTGTCTCAGCTGTCAGTGAAGTCGAGTCGCTATCAGGGGATACGACCTGGGAGTTACCACCTCAGCAAGTCCATCCCGCTTTGCGGCGGGCTCTGGTGAAAACCAGTAACTTCTTACAACCGGTCCCCTGGTACGGCCCACGTCATCGCCTCACTGACACAGAGGATCCACTACCTGCATCCTAACCGCTTACCAGTCCGGTTCCTGACAGTTCTAAGTTTGTGATGTATACCATTTGGAAGAACTATTGTCCATGGTGATGAAATATGCAATTTTTGTAACCCCTATATGAGCATGTTTGTCAGGGTCCGGAGTGGTATGCAGGGATGACAAATGGTAGTGGGTCCTCTATGTCAGTGAGGTGATGGCGTGGGCCGTACCAGGGGAACGGAATCTAACGGGTTACTGGTTTTCACCAGAGCCCGTCGCAAGGAGGGATGGACTTGCTGCGGCAGGTAACCCCCAGGTCGTTCCACCCAATAGCGACTCAACCTCACTGACTGCTGAGTCAAGTGCGGTACACAAGAACTAGGCAAAAGGCAAGGTCAGACGTAGCAGAAGGTCTGGGCATGCGGCAACAGTTTGTAGTCAAGGAAAATGGCAAGGGTCTGGATACACAGGCAATGGACACACGGGAATGCTTTCACTGGCACAAGGCAACAGATCCGGCAAGGACAGGAAGGGGAAGTGGGTTTTTATAATGTTGGAAGTGATTGGTACTGATTGGGCCAGGCACCAATTAATGGTGCACTGGCCCTTTAAATTTCAGAGAGCCGGCCGCGCTTGCCAGGACAGGACAGCAGGAGGACGGGGCAGGTGAGAGGATTGGGATGCATGCCGCGGGCGGCTGACCGGGGCGCTGCACGCTGAAGAACGCCGTGAGTGTTCCGGGGAGGAGCAGGGACCCGGAGCGCTCGGCGTAACAGTACCCCCCCCCCCCCTTTGGTCTCCCCCTCTTTTTGGAGCCCAGGAATCTGCGGACAAGCTTTTTGTCCAGAATGTTGGCCTCAGGTTCCCAGGACCTCTCTTCAGGACCACAATTCTCCCAATAAATTAAAAAAAAATCTTTTACCTCGGACGATCTTGGAGGCGAGGATCTCTTTGACAGAGAAGACATCAGAGGAGCCAAAAACAGGAGTAGGAACAGTGACCTTGGGAGAATAATGGTTAAGTATAAGAGGTTTGAGAAGAGAAACATGGAAAGAGTTAGGAATACGAAGAGAAGAAGGAAGGTGGAGCTTGTAGGAGACAGAATTGATTTGGTTTTTTATTTTAAATGGCCCGAGGTAACGAGGACCCAACTTGTAGCTAGGGACACGAAACTGTATGTATTTGGCAGAGAGCCACATTTTGTCACCAGGGACAAAGACAGGAGGAGTTCTTCTCTTTTTATCCGCATGTCTCTTCATACGAGAAGAGGCCAGTAAGAGCGACTTTTGAGTCTCCTTCCAGATAGAGGAGAAGTCCCGGGTTAATTCATCCACGGCAGGAACTCTAGAAGAAGTGGGAATGGGGAGGGGGGGGGCAGCGGGTGACGGCCGTACACCACAAAAAATGGAGATTTGGCTGAAATTTGGCTACAATTTCGAAATTGTACGAGAATTCAGCCCAGGGCAGAAGGTCGGCCCAATCATCTTGGCGGGAGGAGACAAAATATCGCAAGTAGTCACCAAGAATCTGGTTCACTCTTTCCACTTGTCCATTGGATTGGGGGTGATAGGAGGAAGCGAAATTTAATTTGATCTTTAATTGATTACAGAGAGCTCTCCAAAATGTTGACGCAAATTGAACGCCTCTATCCGAGACGATATGCATAGGAAGCCCGTGAAGACGAAAAATCGCCAGAAAAAAATTGCTTCGCCAACTGTGACGCAGAAGGAAGGCCAGGAAGCGGAATGAAATGAGCTATTTTGGAAAAACGATCAACGACCACCCAGATGACAGTGTTGCCATGGGATAAAGGAAGGTCAGTGATGAAGTCCATGGCTATGTGGGACCAAGGTTGTTCAGGCACCAGCAGAGGAAGGAGAACACCTGCAGGCTTCTGGCGTGGGGTCTTGTCACATGCACGCCCTGTACAGGCTCGTACGAAATCGGTCACATCCTTTTCCAGGGAGGACCACCAATAGTGTCTGGCAATCAACTGTATAGATTTTTTGATTCCAGCGTGACCAGCCAGAAAGGAAGGAATGGCCCCATTTGAGGATCCGGAGGCGAAGACATTGAGGAACATACGTTTTTCCTGGAGGAATAGACACCAGAGAAGCAGGAGCAGAAGAGATCAGACACTCAGGAGGGATGATGTGCTGAGGAAGGGTCTCGGCTTCTGAGGCATCGGTGGTACGTGATAGAGCATCAGCCCTGACATTCTTGTCTCCGGGACGAAATGGATTTGAAAGTTGAAACGGGCAAGAAACAACGACCATCTTGCCTGGAGAGGATTTAGCCGCTGGGCGGATTGAAGATAAGACAAATTTTTGTGATCTGTATAGATCAGTGATGGCGAACCTTTTTGAGCCTGAGTGCCCAAACTGTAATGCAAGCCAATCTTTTGTTTCATCAAAGTGCCAGCACAGCAAATAAATCAGAATACTAATGTGTGTGGGGTGATGAATGTTTGAGGGGATCTGTGTGTGAGGGGTGCTGTGTGTGTTTTTGGGTTATGGTTTGTCTAAAGGTGCTGTTTGTGGGGGTGCTGATTGTGAGGTGCTATTTGTGGGGGTGCTGTGTGTGTGTTTGAGGGGTGCTGTGTGTGAGGTGATGTGTGGCCGAGGGGTGCTATGTGTGTGTGTGTGAGGTGCTGTGTGTTTGAGGGGTGCTGAGTGTGTTTGAGGGGTGCTATGGGTGCTGTGTGGGGGATGGGGTACCTAATACAAAATACATACATAGTTCATTAAAAAAAATGTTATTTCAGCTACCGTGTTGCATGCTAGGGTGGGGCTGCAGTAGTTTTTAGTATGGTAGATTTTTTTTTAATGTAGTCCAACAAGACATAAGAGGTCTGACAATGCCAGGGAAAGTTGAAGTGCAGGCACAGGTGGAGCGTTTTTAGGCAATGCAAAGATCCGTTTCACATTCAAGCTTTTTTCGTCTTCACCTCTTGGTCTTTATTCCCTGCAGTGCCTATTTGCTCTTCTGTTTTATGGTTGGTGAACATAGTACAATTGGTCGCACAAAAAACAAGCCCTCATAGGGGTCTCTAGATGGGAAAATAAAAGTTGAAAAAACATGAAAAAATGGCTGTGTAATCTCTTCATAACTACGAAAGAAGAGCGAACTTTTGAAATTTTCGATACGGCCGATTCGCCAAATTTTTTAAAAAAAATTGGTTCGATCAGAATTTATTTGCGACATATCTACAGTATATTAAATTTCTGGAGTACAGAGAGCCTCAATAGGGGTGTAGAACACTTTGCTTTTTTCTAACATGCATATGGAGTGTGTTGGGGTAGTGAAATAATACTGTTATTCAGAATGACATGCAGATTACAGGCATCGCTTTAGGAATCACTGCCGCAGAGCAGCACAATATCAGAGCCTGGAGGTGGCATCAGTATGAGGAGACCATATAGTGGATGAATGACACAGCATGGAAGTGTTGGCAGCATGAGGAGACCCTATAGTGGCTGAATGACATAGCGTGGAGGTGTTGACTGCATGAGGAGACCATATAGTGGCTGAATGAAAAAGCTTGGATATGGCTGAAGCATGAGGAGAACATATAGTGGCTGAATGACACAGCGTGGAGGTGTTGGCAGCATCAGTAAACCATATATTGGCTGAATGACACAGCCTGGAGTTTCAAGTCCAACAGAGAGGTCCCACTGGGTTATGGGCTCTTATTGAATAAATCTCCAATCCCCTTCAGGAGGGGAAACCCCCCCTTTTTCTGGGGAACAATGCCCTAACTTATAACCCAAATAAAATTCAACTTTTATTGTGATTGATTAAAATAACATGGAAAACGTGAAAATCAAATGTAGTGATTTAAAACTATCAGGAAATACAGGGTGTCTTCTAATGATGGCCCACTAGGTGGTGCTACAGTGTAAGTTATGGAGTTCTCTTTTTCCCCTATGCCGGTTCACTACCGTTACATAGTCACTCCACACTTAGACACAGCCTGTATTCCTGTCTAAAAGTGTATAGATGCTCTAAAGTTTCGTTTGTGACCAAACTTCTTCCGAGAGCTGCCTAAACGTTTAGGCAGCTCTCTGACGAAGTTTGGTCACAAACGAAACGTTAGAGCATCTATACACTTTTAGACAGGAATACAGGCTGTGTCTAAGTGTGGAGTGACTATTAGTGTTGAGCGGCATAGGCCATATTCGCATTCGCGAATATTCGCGAATATATGGACGAATATTCGTCATATATTCGCGAATATTCGCATATTCGTAATAGTCTCGATTTATTTTCGCATATGCGAAAATTTGCGCATGCGAAAATTAACATATGCGAAATTTTGCATATACCTTAATTAACATAAGCAGAAATTTGCATATGCGAAAATTAGCATATGCAAATTTTCGCATATGCGAAAATGCGCACACCGGTCTCACACAGTAGTATTAGAGCCTTCTTTACACAACACAAGCTGGAAGCAGAAAGGGATGATCACTGTGATGTGTACTGTGAAAAAAAAATTTTAGTTAAAAAAAAAACGAATATTTGTAATTACGAATATATAGAGCTATATTCGCGAATATTCGCGAATTCGCTAATATGCGATATTCGCGAATAAAATTTGCATTGCGAATATTCGCGAGCAACACTAGTGACTATGTAACGGTAGTGAACCGGCATAGGGGAAAAAGAGAACTCCATAACTTACACTGTAGCACCACCTAGTGGGCCATCATTAGAAGACACCCTGTATTTCCTGATAGTTTTAAATCACTACATTTGATTTTCATGTTTTCCATGTTATTTTAATCAATCACAATAAAGGTTAAATTTTATTTGGGTTATAAGTTAGGGCATTGTTCCCCGGAAAAAGGGGGGGTTTCCCCTCCTGAAGGGGATTGGAGATTTATACAGCCTGGAGTTGGCTGAAGCATCAGTAGACTATATAGTGTCTGAATGGCACAGCCTGGAGTTGGCAGCAGGATGAGGATACACTAGGGCTTCACAATACCTAAGATTAAAAGACGAATTTTGAAATGTAAATTGAAGATTTAGGGTAGCTAGTGCTACCATAAAAATTTTTAGGCCCAGACCC